>NC_044555.1:10933461-11287314 GCF_007565055.1 Rhinopithecus roxellana
GTCCCTGACCCCTGAGTAGCCTAACTGGGAGACATCCCCCGCTAGGGGCAGACTGACGCCCCACACCTCACACAGTGGAGAACAACCCTGAGAGGAAGCTTCCAAAGTAAGAATCAGACAGGTACACTCGCTGTTCAGCAATATTCTATCTTCTGCAACCTCTGCTGCTGATACCCAGTCAAAGAGGGTCTGGAGTGGACCTCAAGCAATCTCCAACAGACCTACAGCTGAGGGTCCTGAGTGTTAGAAGGAAAACTATCAAACAGGAAGGACACCTACACCAAAACCCCATCAGTACATCACCATCATCAAAGACCAGAGGTAGATAAAACCACAAAGATGGGGAAAAAGCAGGGCAGAAAAGCTGGAAATTCAAAAAATAAGAGCACATCTCCCCCTGCAAAGGAGCGCAGCTCATCATCAGCAATGGATCAAAGCTGGACGGAGAATGACTTTGACGAGATGAGAGAAGAAGGCTTCAGTCCATCAAACTTCTCAGAGCTAAAGGAGGAATTATGTACCCAGCACAAAGAAACTAAAAATCTCGAAAAAAGAGTGGAAGAATTGATATCTAGAATAATTAATGCAGAGAAGGTCATAAACGAAATGACAGAGATGAAAACCATGACACGAGAAATACATGACAAATGCACAAGCTTCAGTAACCGACTCGATCAACTGGAAGAAAGAGTATCAGCGATTGAGGATCAAATGAATGAAATGAAGCGAGAAGAGAAATCAGAAAAAAAAAAAAAGAAGAAAAAGAAATGAACAAAGCCTGCAAGAAGTATGGGATTATGTAAAAAGACCAAATCTACATCTGATTGGGGTGCCTGACAGTGAGGGGGAAAATGGAACCAAGTTGGAAAACACTCTTCAGGATATCATCCCGGAGAACTTCCCCAAACTAGTAGGGCAGGCCAACATTCAAATTCAGGAAATACAGAGAACGCCACAAAGATACTCCTCGAGAAGAGCAACTCCAAGACACATAATTACCAGATTCACCAATGTTGAAATGAAGGAAAACATCTTAAGGGCAGCCAGCGAGAAAGGTCGGGTTAACACAAAGGGAGGCCCATCAGACTAACAGCAGATCTCTCGGCAGAAGCTCTACAAGCCAGAAGAGAATGGGGGCCAATATTCAACATTCTTAAAGAAAAGAATTTTCAACCCAGAATTTCATATCCAGCTAAACTAAGTTTCATAAGTGAAGGAGAAATAAAATCCTTTACAGATAACCAAATGCTTAGAGATTTTGTCACCACCAGGCCTGCCTTACAAGAGACCCTGAAGGAAGCCCTAAACATGGAAAGGAACAACAAGTACCAGCCATTGCAAAAACATGCCAAAATGTAAAGACCATTGAGGCTAGGAAGAAACTGCATCAACTAATGAGCAAAATAACCAGTTAATATCATAATGGTAGGATCAAGTTCACACATAACAATATTAACCTTAAATGTAAATGGACTAAATGCTCCAATTAAAAGACACAGACTGGCAAACTGGATAAAGAGTCAAGACCCATCAGTCTGCTGTATTCAGGAGACCCATCTCACATGCAGAGACATACATAGGCTCAAAATAAAGGGATGGAGGAAGATCTACCAAGCAAATGGAGAACAAAAATAAGCAGGGGTTGCAATCCTAGTCTCTGATAAAACAGACTTTAAACCATCAAAGATCAAAAGAGACAAAGAAGGCCATTACATAATGGTAAAGGGATCAATTCAACAGGAAGAGCTAACCTAAATATATATGCACCCAATACAGGAGCACCCAGATTCATAAAGCAAGTCCTTAGAGACTTACAAAGAGACTTAGACTCCCATATAATAATAATGGGAGACTTCAACACCCCACTGTCAACATTAGACAGATCAACGAGACAAAAAGTTAACAAGGATATCCAGGAATTGAACTCATCTCTGCAGCAAGCAGACCTAATAGACATCTATAGAACTCTCCACCCCAAATCAACAGAATATACATTCTTCTCAGCACCACATCACACTTATTCCAAACTTGACCTCATAATTGGAAGTAAAGCACTCCTCAGCAAATGTAAAAGAACAGAAATTGTAACAAACTGTCTCTCAGACCACAGTACAATCAAACTAGAACTCAGGACTAAGAAACTCAATCAAAACCGCTCAACTACATGGAAACTGAACAACCTGCTCCTGAATGACTACTGGGTACATAATGACATGAAGGCAGAAATAAAGATGTTCTTTGAAACCAATGAGAACAAAGATACAACATACCAGAATCTCTGGGACACATTTAAAGCAGTGTGTAGAGGGAAATTTATAGCACTAAATGCCCACAAGAGAAAGCTGGAAAGATCTAAAATGGACACTCTAACATCACAATAAAAAGAACTGGGGAAGCAAGAGCAAACACATTCAAAAACTAGCAGAAGGCAAGAAATAACTAAGATCAGAGCAGAGCTGAAGGAGATAGAGACACAAAAAACCCTCCAAAAAATCAATGAATGCAGGAGTTGGTTTTTTCAAAAGATCAACAAAATTGACAGACCGCTAGCAAGACTAACAAAGAAAAAAGAGAGAAGAATCAAGTACACACAATAAAAAATGATAAAGGGGATATCACCACTGACCCCACAGAAATACAGACTACCATCAGAGAATACAATAAGCACCTCTACGCAAATAAACTAGAAAATCTAGAAGAAATGGATAATTTCCTGGACGCCTACACTCTTCCAAGACTAAACCAGGAAGAAATTGAATCCCTGAATAGACCAATAGCAGGCTCTGAAATTGAGGCAATAATTAATAGCCTACCAACCAAAAAAAGTCCAGGACCAGATGGATTCACAGCTGAATTCTACCAGAGGTACAAGGAGGTGCTGGTACCTTTCCTTCTGAAACTCTTCCAATGAATACAAAAAGAGAAAATCCTCCCTAACTCATTTTATGAGGCCAACATCATCCTGATACCAAAGCCTGGCAGAGACACAACAAAAAAAGAGAATTTTAGACCAATATCCCTGATGAACATCAATGCAAAAATCCTCAATAAAATACTGGCAAACCGGATTTAGCAGCACATCCAAAAGCTTATCCACCATGATCAAGTGGGCTTCATCCCTGGGATGCAAGGGTGGTTCAACATTCGCAAATCAATAAACGTAATCCAGCATATAAACAGAACCAAAGACAAAAACCACATGATTCTCTCAATAGATGCAGAAAAGGCCTTTGAGAAAATTCAACCGCTCTTCATGCTGAAAACACTCAATAAATTTGGTATTGATGGAACGTACCTCAAAATAATAAGAGCTATTTATGACAAACCCACAGCCAATATCATACTGAATGGGCAAACCTGGAAAAATTCCCTTTGAAAACTGGCACAAGACAGGGATGCCCTCTCTCACCATTCCTATTCAACATAGTGTTGGAAGATCTGGCTAGGGCAATCAGGCAGGAGAAAGAAATCAAGGGTATTCAGTTCGGAAAAGAAGAAGTCAAATTTTCCCTATTTGCAGATGACATGATTGTATATTTAGAAAACCCCATTGTCTCAGCCCCAAATCTCCTGAAGCTGATAAGCAACTTCAGCAAGTCTCAGGATACAAAATTAATGTGCAAAAATCACAAGCATTCTTATACACCATTAGTAGACAAACAGAGAGCCTAATCATGAATGAACATCCATTCACAATTGCTTCAAAGAGAATAAAATACTAGGAATCCAACTTACAAGGGATGTCAAGGACCTCTTCAAGGAGAACTACAAACCACTGCTCAGTGAAATCAAAGAGGACACAAACAAATGGAAGAACATATCATGCTCATGGATAGGAAGAATCAATGTTGTGAAAATGGCCATACTGCCCAAGGTTATTTGTAGATTGAATGCCACCCCCATCAAGCTACGAATGAGTTTCTTCACAGAATTGGAAAAAACTACTTTAAAGTTCATATGGAACCAAAAAAGAGCCCGCGTTGCCAAGACAATCCTAAGTCAAAAGGACAAAGCTGGAGGCATCATGCTACCTGATTTCAAACTATACTACAAGGCTACAGTAACCAAAACAGCATGGTACTGGTACCAAAACAGACATATAGACCAATGGAACAGAACAGAGTCCTCAGAAATAATACCACACATCTACAGATATCTGATCTTTGACAAACCTGAGAGAAACAAGAAATGGGGAAAGGATTCCCTATTTCATAAATGGTGCTGGGAAAATTGGCTAGCCATAAGTAGAAAGCTGAAACTGGATCCTTTCCTTACTCCTTATACGAAAATTAATTCAAGATGGATTAGAGAGTGAAATGTTAGACCTAATACCATAAAACCCCTAGAAGAAAACCTAGGTAGTACCATTCAGGACATAGGCATGGGCAAGGACTTCATGTCTAAAACACCAAAAGCAATGGCAGCAAAAGCCAAAATTGACAAATGGGATCTAATTAAACTAAAGAGCTTCTGCCCAGCAAAAGAAACTACCATCAGAGTGAACAGGCAACCTACAGAATGGGAGAAAATTTTTGCAATCTACTCATCTGACAAAGGGCTAATATCCAGAACCTACAAAGAACTCAAACAAATTTACAGGAAAAAAACCACCCCATCAAAAATTGAGCAAAGGATATGAGCAGACATTTCTCAAAAGAAGACATTCATACAGCCAACAGACACATGAAAAAATGCTGATCATCACTGGCCATCAGAGAAATGCAAATCAAAACCACAATGAGATACCATCTCACACCAGGTAGAATGGCAATCATTAAAAAGTCAGGAAACAACAGGTGCTGGAGAGGCTGTGGAGAAATAGGAACACTTTTACACTGTTGGTGGGATTGTAAACTACTTCAACCATTGTGGAAAACAGTGTGGCTATTCCTCAAGGATTTAGAACTAGAAACACCATTTGACCCGGTCATCGCATTACTGGGTATATACCCAAATGATTATAAATCATGCTGCTCTAAAGACACATGCACACGTATGTTTATTGCGGCACTATTCACAATAGCAAAGACTTGGAATCAACCCAAATGTCCATCTGTGACAGACTGGATTAAGAAAATGTGGCACATATACACCATGGAATACTATGCAGCCATAAAAAAGGATGAGTTTTTGTCCTTTGTAGGGACATGGATGCAGCTGGAAACCATCATTCTTCGCAAACTATCACAAGAAGAGAAAACCAAACACCGCATGTTCTCACTCATAGGTGGGAACTGAACAATGGGGTCACTTGGACTTGGGAAGGGGAACATCACACACCGGGGCCTATCATGGGGAGGGGGAGGGGTGGGGGATTGCACTGGGAGTTATATCTGATGTAAATGACGAGTTTATGGGTGCTGACGTGTTGATGGGTGCAGCACACCAACATGGCACAAGTATACATATGTAACAAACCTGCACGTTATGCACATGTACCCTAGAACTTAAAGTATCATTATAATTAAAAAAAAAAAAAAAACTACCTGATGTTTGTTTTGAAGATTTCCATTTGTTATCTACAGTAAACCTTTCCATTCAGCAAGTAGGGATAAACTTTTCAATAAATGATCATGGGGCCAAAAGAAGATATGCAAAGAGACAAGGTATTTTGTCTGCTGGGTTGTTTAGGGACCTTTGTCATTACTACAAAAGACTCTTTTCTTGAGATAGAGCTGGGAGGAATGAACTAGGCTTTGTGGAGGTGAAAATTCCTTTGACAAAGAGAATCCATGGAGGAAAGGAAGGGAATGTCTGGATTGGGCCAAGGTGACTGAGGCTGTCACTTCACTTACCTCAAGCACACAATTTAAATGGATATCTGAAAGTTCAGTAATCCTTTTTACTGGGAAGAAAGGAGGTGAGGATGCTAAATAATGAAATATGGCCACATTAAGCTTTCTGATGATCTCATATTTAAAAAGGAGGAAACAAAGACCCCTAGCAAGTGGCTAAATAATATATAATATTTTATATATGATATAATATTTAACAGGGGTGACAAAATAGTTTCATGAATCCTAGAATGAGTCAAAATTAATTTTTAAAAATGCTTAATTTTAATTATTTTTAAAGCTATGTTCAAATGAAGAAGAAAAAGTCTGACAACCCCCTATTTGAGGCAGATGGTTTGCTGATAACAGAAGAATATAAATTCCTTCTCTATCAAGGAAAAGAAGGCATAAACTTGATTCAAAGGGAATTGAAGCCCAAAGGATCTGAGGTTGTAAGAGAGTACTTTACTGCTCTGAATTCTTTCATTATGTAGATATTGAGCCCCTCTTCTGTGCCAACCACCTCTACTTTCATAGGTATTCTAGTCTAACAGAAGTTAAATATGATGTTATTTAAAAAATATACATCCCAGGGCACTGAAATAATTTGGAGATGTTCCAAGTGGAATTGCTGTAGGTCATCTTGACAGAATTATGGATTCTAGGAGATCTGTGAGAAGACTATAGATAGGAGAATGTACCAGTTTTCAAAGCAAAAATTGTATGTTCTAGAAAGTAGAGATCAACCATAAAATATTAGTGAACTAGCATTTATTGAGTGCTTCTATGATTCTGTTCTAAGATCTTCACACTTATTAACTCAATTTAATCCTCACAACAAATCTATGAGGTAGGTACTATTATTATTTCCATGTTAAGGATATCTAAAGTGAGACCTAGATAAGTTATATGATTCTCCCAAGATGAAATAGCTAATGAGTGATAGAGACAGGAATTAAATCCAGATAAGCTGGCTCCAGATTCCACATTGGTATTATTTATGTCATTATTACCGTTGAGCTTGTCAAAATTCTGTACTTGATTGTTAAACAGCCTGTGAACATTTAGAAAGAGATACAGTGGCCACAGCGGTCATCATTGGCTTTCTAAGAACAAGTCATATCCCATAAAACTCAGTTTATGTTTTGCCAGTAACTTAATTAGTTGATAGGAGGATTGCACAGGACAGAGAGTATCCTCCTGCATTTCAGATTTTCCCATGGTTTCCTTGCAGACAGAAGTCATATAAAGTGATAGATAAAGCATAAAGTTTGTAGTCAGACAATTCTGGGCTCAAATCCTGGTTTCAATACTCGATAACTATGTGATTTCAAGCAAGTGACTTTTTGCTTCTTGTACTTCCATTATATCAATTGTAAATGGTGATGATAACTATTCTACAGGATTGTCATGAAGATTAAATGGAATCAATACGTATAAAATGCCTGATAGAGTGCCTGGTACTCATTAATCTCATCTTAGCCTACCTCCAACAAAGAAATAGCCTTATAAAGTAGTGAGGTCCTTATCACGAGGCGTACCCAAATATGGGCTACATTATTCTGTGCCAAAGATAGTATAGTAAACATTGAAACACTGATCTCTTTCCATGATCATGTGGCCTCACCACCAAGTTCTCGTCCAACTCTTAAGATTCCCTTAATTCCCAGTCACTTATTCAAAAATGTGCCTGTTTTGTACATTGGGAATTGGGATTGACTAATCCACTCAGAGCAGTTTAAACAACTTATGCAGCTTGTAGCTTGTTTCAGAGAGAGAGAGAGAGAGAGAGAGAGAGAGAGAGAGAGAGAGAGAGAGAGAGAGAGCAAGAGAGCTCGTGGGCGTATGTGAAGGTACCTTTAAAATGGCAATTATAGTATGTGGGAAAGTCACCAGTGGCTTCTAATCATGTGACCCCTTCTTTAATTTTTGCTGTCACCACTCTTTTAACTTCTTTCAAAAAATCCAAATAAGACTCTGTTCTCTTTTTTCGTATTATCTATACTGTCTGTCTCTGCTCCTCTGTTTCATTACATTTTTATTTTAGTTTTTGATGTGTTTTATTATTTTCTTCCTGATGTAATTATTTGGGAAATTATTTTGATGCTTTGGGGAGATTTTTTTCTCTTTGACTATTTACTGTTGAAAGGAGCAGATCCCCTTTTCCTGCACCCTCTGTCCTATTGTGCCAGTCTGGACATGTGCTATTGTCCCATGTGTCATAACTGCTCTTTATTTCATTGCTTTCACCGCATTCAAGGGAATCAGAACTAAGCAGCATGTAATGATGTTGGGCAGAAGACTTCTGTTCAGGGAAGTTTCTGCATTTGGACAATTTCTTCTTGCACTGAAGGGTCAGACTTGGAGGATGAGCTATTTGGGACAGTTTATAAATTCAATAATAGCAATAGAGATGGGGCTGGAGCAGAAAGAAGAAGGGGATTTGAAACCAGAACTCCTGGGTACTTATCTTTACTCTGTCTCTTACTAACTTTTCTAACCATGGGCCAATTCTTTAACTTTGTCCTTATCATTCTCAATGTCAAATCAGGCTGATGATAGAAGTCATCTCAAGAGGCTTTGGGAGAGAACCACCTGAGGTAGTGGGGAGCAGTGGAGTATAGGGTTAAGTGCATGGATGCTAGGGCCAGACTAGAGGGCAATCTCCTTTCTCCTGTGAGCTATATGACCTTGGGCAAACTTTCTGTGCTTATAATTATGCCCTTGTTTGCAAAATGGGAATGACAGTTTATCTACAAGGAAGGGAGGTTGTGAGGGTTAAATGAGACAATGCAGGTGTAGTGCCTGGCACATAGTAAGTACTTAGTGAATGTTAGCTATTAATACTATTACTATATATGCAGTGTTACTAATAATTCGTTCAGTACTTTTTTATTTAGAGGCAATATAGCACATTGTAAACAAAAGCAGAGATTTTGGAGCTGGACAGCCTGAACCCAAAGCCAAGCTCTGCCATGTAGTATCTTTTATTCCCGGAAAATTTTCAGTTTTTTCTTCCAATTTTTATTTTAGCTTTAGGGGCTGCATATTCAAATTTGTTATGTGGGTAAATTGCATCTTACTGGGTTTTGGTTCACAAATGATTTCATCATGCAGGTAATGAACATAGTACCGATAGGCGGTTTTTTATTCCCACCCTCCTCCCACCTTCCACCATCAAGTAAGCCCCAGTGTCTGTTGTTTCCTTCTTTGTGTCCCTGTGTACTCAATATTTAGCTCCCTCTTGTAAGTGAGAACATGTGGTATTTGGTTTTCTGTTCCTGTGTTAATTTGCTTAGGATAATGGCCTCCAGTTCCATCCATGTTGTTGCAAAAGGCATGATTTCATTTATTTTGATGGCTTTGTGGTATTTCATGGTGTACATGTACCACATTTTCTTTATCCAGTCTATCATTGGTCATCATCTAGGCTGACTCCATGTATTTGTTATTGTGAAACGTGCTGCAATGAACATACACATGCATGTGTCTTTGTGGTAGAACGATTTGTATTCCTTTGGGTACATACCCAGTAATGGGATTGCTAGGTCAAAAGGTAGTTCTTTTTTAAGTTATTTGAGAAATATCCAAACTGCTTTCTATCATGGCTGAACTAATTTACATTCCCATCAGCAGTGTATAAGCATTCTATTCCTGAGAAAGCTTCTTAGCTTCTCTATGTCTATAGTTCCTCATCAGATGGGGTTATAACAGTACCTACCTTGGAGGATTATTTAAGTTAATAAATACAGAGCATTTAGGACAGCACCTGGTACATAATATATGCTATTTAAGGGGTCACTGTTGCTGTTATTGTTGTTGTTATTTTGTTGTAATTATTAAGCATGCATTCTAGGATGCTGGAATATAGTAGTGAGAGAAATAAATCCAGTCCAAGCCCCATGTACCTTCCCCAGGATCTGAAGAGAAAAGGCTAGAGAAGAGTAACTAGTGTCCCCTCTATAAAGGGGCAGGGAGGACCTTATTTACAAACAAATGAAGCAGGCTACAATCCTGAACAGTTACATTCCCCAGATTGCAGCATCTATCATTTGTAGAGAATATCCTGCAACGTCTTACTAAACCCCAGGCATACCCAGTGAGGCCAAATTGAAATAGCTTCCAGCTGTTCAGTTATGTAGCATCAGGGACAGAGTAGACTTGTTGCTGGAGCCACAGACTAGGACCACAGCCTGAGTGTCTGTCTGCAGATTGCCAGGATCCTCCTGGGGAGGAACTAGCTCCCTTAATGTCTCCCAATTCAGACGAGCACAAGGAAAAAAGAGGAAGGCTGGCATTTTATTGGAAATGATAAACTTCATTAGGCAGGAAAGTTGTGATGATCCAAGTAGCATCTGTTTTGAGCACCTGCTTACCATGTCCCTGGGAAGGCACTCAGACTACCATTAACAAGTGGCATATAGGAAGCCTGGTTCCAATAGGACCACAGGCAACCAGGGTTCAAGAGGACTTTGTCCCCTTGCCATGTGCAGAGGACAGCCAGAGGAAACTCCGGGGCTTTGTCAGCTGTTCTTCTCTGGACAACCTCTGAGTGAAACAAGACCAAAGAAGATAGAGTGCTGGGCACAGCCTTAATGGGCAGGCAAACTAAAAGCTGTGAGGAGCACGGTGGCTAAGTGTCAAGTGTGTAGTATGTCAGGGCCTTCACAATTGGTGTTAGAATTTGGAGAAGGGGAGCCACAACAGCTTGAGCAGTCAGGGAGTTTCTTTGAGAAAGAAGAATGTGTAAGTTTGACCTCTAAGGCTAAAATTAGAATAGGAAGCCTGGTTGGCCCAGAGAGCAGATATTAGTGTGACCCCAAATATATATCTGTTATTTTGGTGACAAATACCATTTGACAAATACCACCGTGTCCTGAAAGGATGTATAGAATTTCCAGGGACAGTGGGGCAGCTATGTAAATTGACAAAATATTCAGAGTTACCATTGCTTTGACTTATTTTTACTCACAATATTTTAATTATTTGGAAAGTCTGAATGAGCTAAAGGAGGTAGTGAGATGTTTTTTCTTTTAAGTTTATCAAAAGAGGGTTTTAAGGGCTATGAAACACTGGCCCAGGAGCAAGAAAGCTCAGGGCTGTATTTGGTGGACAAGTCTGGCCTCATGTCCTGGAAATGACATGTTTATATTAGAGCTTTGTAGCTATTTTACAGAGTAAGGAAAACTGTCTTCATTTCTTAGTTGTGGAAATTGGGGCTCAGAGAGGTTAACTGGCTTGTCCGTAACCATACAGCTGATAGGTTAAGCAGCAAGGCATCAAACTCAGGGTTTCAGACTCTACATCATGCTCTTTCTTTTGTTCCATGCTGCTTACTGCTTATAGTCTTAGCTACTCTTTCTGATTGGAATTCCTGAACTGGTAAGTCATTCTTAATTATTCCTATCACATCTCTACATTTGGCTTATGACTAATCTAGTGCCTGAAAACCCACATTTAACCATCTAGGGGACCAGGGAGAACAGGCAAAGGAATAATTTTAGTAACACATCTCTCTAGTCATGTTTCCCCACCACAGAAGCAGAAATTCACTCTAGCTTCTTGTCATCCTTAAATATCTAAAGAAACAATAGGAGGTTCAATTGATGCTTTTAATGTAGCTCCAAGATCATGCATATTCTTTCTATTTTTGGGAACTAGCAAAGGTGTTGAAAGCTCTCAATGACTATGACACACCAACTCAGAATGGGGGCGGAGTGGAAGGAGGCTGCGGACTAAAGTTAGCAACAAGGAAGTTGAGGCTGCCTGTTTTAGGCAATGTGGTCCAGAGAGAATGTGTGGTTCAGATCTGGCTTTCCAGGTTTGTATGTATTATATTATGTATAGTAAGGCACAATTCAAACCTTTCTGAGATCAAGATAAATTACATTCATATATTCTCCCTAGCTTGTCCTGGTTTTTTACTTAGATTAGCCTGATAGGGCCCACTTTTTATACATGTGTCTCAAAAAGTGTTCCTGAGAATTGTGGAAGTCAGCGTATGGGAACCACTCTATCCTTTTGGCAAGGATTGAGCTTGTGCACACTGAACATGGTAAAAGGAACCCAGGTTCTGAAATAGGCTTGGGACAACACTGGCCCTCTCTGTATAGCTGAACTCTTCCTCTCCTATGAACTTGATCCTGGGGACAACCAATAGATCAGAATCCATCTATATTCTTTTCTTATTTATATGAAGTCATTATAGGAGGAAAAAAAGCAACATGATTGTTATTTTTTCAAAAGCAATTCAATGACATCTGTATTTTCCAGCCTGGGCCTTTGAGGTTGACAGAGCTATGCTGGGAATCCTGCAAGGTAGCCTTTCCCAGCCCAACTGAAAATCTCAGTGTACTGCACAGTGTGAAGAGTTAGGATTGGGAATGTAAGTGGCCAAAAGAAGATCCTTCATAGGGAGCACACAGCTGAGAAGTGAGTCAAGTAAGGCAATTCAGTAGAATGGGAATGGTTTAATTGAACTGTAAAATGCTAATAAAAATTAATGAGCATTTCTGACTCTGTCCAGCTGACTGAAAGAGCAGATAAAGCAGAGAGGAGGGAGAGTTGGCCTGAAGACATCTGTCAGGACAGGGCTTATAGGGGCCTTCCTCAGCCTGACTCAGCCATACCACATCTCCCAGCAGGGGATATGTTATCAGAGGAGGCTGAGGGCAGCACCAAGAAGAGGAAGGGCTGAAAGGCCACTTCAAGATATTTATAAGATCTGACATTCCATAGGCCTATATGTCATTTCATCCGTCTCTCTGTTTTCTTTTTTAACTTATTAAATATTTCACATTCAAAAAGATATAAAAATAATATAATGAGTATCCACATGCTTACTATCCACCTTAAGAAATAATTCATTACAAATAGTTTTCCTTCCCACCCTCTCTTCTGCTTCTTTTTCTTCTCCTTCCTCTCTTGCCCCTCCCCATTTTTTGCTCTGTACTGTCTGGAATTTGGTATATATCATTGTCACATATTTCTTTATAATTTTCTACATACGTATGTGTCTTTAAACATTATGTGGCATTGTATTTTATGTTTTTCAAGGGAACAGATATAGATGAGGTAAAACTATATAGAAAGGAAACCATGGAAATGATGAACATAGGATTTAGGATGGAAGATGCCTTGGATTAGTGGCAGATTCACCAGTGCTTTATATTATTAAAATAAGTAAGTAAATGAATAAATAGAGAAATAAAAATGCCATGCATGAACCAATTATGAGTGTTTCATGGACTAGGGTTAGGATTAATACAATTTTGTATATATGAGAGCAAAACAGCAATAACAAATAGGCAACATACTGTTTGTGTCCATCTACAACTTCTGTTTTTCTCCGTAAGATTTGTGACATTCATCTGTGTTGATGTGTGAACTTCTTTATTTACTTTTACCTCCATTTCTCTTGTCAGACTGGGCCTTTTCTAAAAATCCGCAGAGTGCTAAGTGTTAGACCCTCCCTAGGTAATCCTTTGCCAGCAGTCTGTGGCCTCCTAGCTACTCTTACCACTCAGTCCTCCTCTGATGTTCAGGTCTCACTGGCCTGCACAGATATTTGAACACACTCTAGGCAACCAGCCAGCTCATTTCATACCTCTGGTGGGCTTGCTGATGTTTTAGAAAAGGAGATTCCCTTGCTAGCTGTGTTTGTGTGACTTACTGTTTCCTACTTCCTATCAGCAGACTTGCACACACGTCCAAGGATTGATTCTGGTGTCTGAAATGATCTTTCAAGGTGAGACAGAGGCTTTTTCTTTGGGCATCTAATTAACCAACCTGTCAATGTCAGACTGCTAATATAACCTGGCCAAATTTAGAACAAACAAACCCCCATTGCTACTGCAAAATGGTGACAGTGTTAGCATTCTGCTGTGCCTATGTGCCAACTCTTCTAGTACTCACCCTGCACATACCTTCAAGAAACCTCTCCTTCCCATCTAGGACCTAATCCGGAGAGACATCCTGTACTACAAAGGCCGCATTGACATGGATAAATATGAGGTAGTTGACATTGAGGATGGCAGAGATGATGACTTTAATGTCAGCATGAAGAATGCCTTCAAGCTTCACAACAAGGAGACTGAGGAGATACATCTCTTCTTTGCCAAGAAGCTGGAGGAAAAAATACGCTGGCTCAGGGCTTTCAGAGAAGAGAGGAAAATGGTACAGGAAGATGAAAAAATCGGTAAGTGACCTGAGGGTAGAAAGAAGAATATGGCTATGAAGAACATAGGAGGTTTGAATTGGTTTCCATTTTCCTGGAGTCAGAGGGAAGATTTCTGTTGTGAACTGACTTAAGCTACTTTGGTGGTTCCTTATTATTAGGTTGTTTTTGGTAAGTACTAATAGCTTCCATTAGTCAGTGGTAGGTTGTCCTCCCCTACTAGCTAAGGATATCACACTGAAAGCTGGCCTCAGGCTTGATTGTCCCAAACATACATTTATTAGCAAATAAACAAAAATCAGTTACACTACCTGTTCTGTAATCTTCATAAAGCCTCAGCTCTCTGTCATTAGGTATATAGTTTGTACTCCTGATTAGGATACTTCAGATGTTAACTAAATCCCCCTAGACTATAGATTAAAATAATATGCACATACACATCACACTTTCTGTGTGGAAGTATTTAAAGTAAACTATAGAAAATATAACAGGACCTAAAACCATGACCATTTTCATGATTTCGAATCACACTGAAATATACTTTTTTTGCCTTACAATAAATTGTTTCTCTTTTCCAGAAGGGATATAGATAGTAGAGATATTTTTCATGCTGCTCCCAACTGTGGGATTTAGATGCCATTGGTTATAGCTTTGTGACTTATAAAGTACTGTCTGGTCTCTTGCTCATGGTCCTGCCTTTCTGTCATAAAAAATACCAAGCAACCAGACTTGTTAATTCCCTGAGAAGACATACAGTTTCTGACTTTGCCTCATTGCTTATGGGAGTGAAATTGTACTTTAAAATGCCTGTGTGCTCAAGTTTGTGGAAATCGTCTCTAGAAAAATGGGCCTACTCATTGAATCCTGGTACAAAAGGGTTCTCTTATCCTTCCATGTTGGTGATTGAAATTGTCCAGAGGTAAGAAAGGATGGTCAGAAAGACAAATCTAACTCCAGTCTTCTCCTCAGAACTTGGGTAGAGTGCACATTAATAACTCACTTTGAGTCTCATTGGAATCAGATTGCTTCTAGTATGTGGACACTGCATTGGGACATGATGTGGAGTGGTATATAAATGTTGCTGGCTACTTCTGTCAATGGCAAGCAGCAGCAGCCACTGACCGTGCCTAGGCTGTTAGAGTTATTAAAGGAATGGTCTTAGTATTCAGACCCTGAATCAATTAGACGGTCCCTGCCATTCCCATTGGCTCTAACACAATGTCTCCCACACAATGCCGTAATAAACCTGTGACTTTAACTATCTGCTTCTAATAGAAAAGCTTCCAGAAATTACTTTCTAAACAGGCATGTGTTCATCTTTAAAAATATTGAGGGGTTTTTTTGGTTTGATAATAGTAAATCACTTCCATTGTAGGAAATTTGGAGAAAAAACAACAGAAAAATACAAGAAAAAAGTAAAAATCACACATCAACATACTCAGTAATGACTTTCATAAACATTTTGATATATATTTCCAGCCTTTTTTATGTGTCTAATTAGAAAAACCAAGGTGACTGAATCTTTTTTTCTTTCTCTCCCCATACCTGCCTCTCTATGGTGGATAGATATAATTTTGTATCCTCATTTTCACTCATCATTATTAGCATTTCTATCAAATCATTTCATATTTTTAATCATTATTTTATGAGGGTCATATAGTTTTATCATAGCTTTTTAAAATTTTTACTTTTTAATTATAAAATTAATGTATGACCATTATAACCATTTAAACAAATATAGACATATATAAAGAAAACTTAGCATTCTTTTCCCTTCTCTGTCACTTCCATACTGAATGAAATAACCAGTGTTAAGAGTTCAATATTCCCCTTTCCATACTTTTCTCATGCCCATATAAACATATACAAACGTAATACTTTTATATAAAAATTATATATATTACCTTGTAAGTTGCTTTTTTAACTTAATTTATCATAAGTAACTCCCCAGATAAATAATATAGAATCTAACTATAACCCCTTGTATCATTTAGGGTTCAACCAAAGAGACATAACCCATAGGAGATATATCATACCACTGCTGAAAATTTTATTACAAGGAATTGACTTATGTGATTGTGAATGTTGGCTAAGTGGCTCAGAATTCCATAGAGCAGGCAGTCAGAAATGGAGGATCATAGGCAGGCTCAAACCCATGGACAGAGGCCAAAGCTGTCATCTACAGGCAGTCAGGAAGAGAAGATCATGAGAAGGATGAAATGGCACAGACATGGGCTAAAGCTGTGGTGCACAGGTAGAATTTCTGCCCTTTCTGTGGGAGACCTAAACTCTACTTTTAAGGTCTTGCAACAGATTCAGTCAGGTCCATCCAGATTATCTAGGATATTCTCCCTTATATAAAGTCAACTGATTAGGGCCTGTATTAGTCCCTTTTCACAGCGCTATAAATAACTACCTGAGACTGGGTAATTTATGAAGAAAAGAAGTTTAATTGATTCACAGTTCTGCAGGCTTCACAAGAAGCATCACTGGGAGGCCTCAGGAAGCTTAGAATCATAGCAGAAGGCAAAGGGGAAGCAAGCATCTTCTTCACATAGTGGCAGGAGAAAGAGTGAGAGAGCAAGGGGGAAGTGCCACATACTTTTAAACCATCAGATCTCGTGAGAACTCACCCACTATAATGAGAACAGTGTGGGAGAAATTCCCCCCATGAGCCAATCACCTCCCACCAGGCCCCTCCCCCAACACATGGGGATTACCATTCCACATGAGATTTGGGTGGGAACACAGAGCCAAACCATATCAGGGGCTTTGATTACATCTGTAAAATATCTTCATAGCAACACCTATATTAGTGAGGACTATAGTCTAGTCAAATGGGCATATCAATAAATTCATCACACTTTTCTTATAAACAGCTGTATAACATTCCATAATATTATGTAGTAACCACAGTCATCTCTTGGTATGCATGGTATATTGGTTCCAGGACTCCTGTGGATATCAAAAGCCATGGATGCTCAAATCCCTTATATAAAATTATATAGTATTTACATATAACCTATGTACATCCTCCATATACTTTCAGTCATTTCTAGATTATTTATAATACTTAATACAATGTTAAGTATTATGTATGTAATGCTATATAAATAATTGTTATACTGTATTGTTTAGGGAATAAAGACAAGGCAAAAATCCATATGTGTTTAGTACAGAAGCAACCAGCCGCTTTTTTCTGCTTATTTTTGATCCATAGTTGATTGAATCCAGATGTGGAACCCATGGTTACAGAGGACTGACTGTTCTTTTTTTGCTAGACATTCATTTTATATTTAGCTTTATTTCCCACTACAGATATTGCTGTAATAAATATCCATGTACATATCTCATTGTTACTTATTTGTGCTTTTATTCCTGTAGGATAGATACCCTAAAGTGGAATGACTGAATGTTAGGATGTGAACAGTTTTAATACATACTTACATATTAAATTCTGAAAGATTTGTAGAATCTATACTCCTAGCATAATTTTATGAGTACCCACTTCCCCATACCCTCACCAGGACTGGATAGCATCTGTTTGTTTCAGTTTGCCATTTCTCAATTAGTAAATTGAAAAAAAGTGTTGGAACCTTTTTTTTTTTTCATGTGCTTAATGGCTATTTTCATTTCTTTTGTGAATTGCCTCATACACTTTACTCATTTGTAGTTTTTGTCATTCTTTTAAAATAAATTTGGAAGGACTCTTTATTGGGGATGTGACACTTTGTCGGTCATGAATTTCACATTTACACCAGTCTGTTTTTTGTCTTTTGAGTTTGTTTGTATTGCCTACTTCTATAAATATTTAACTTTTTACTTTGAAAAAAATGTATCTATTATTCCTTTTTTGGCTCCTAGTTTCATCGTGCTTAAGATCTCTTGCCATCAAAACTATAAAATTTCCTAATTAAAAATATACTTTTGGTTTATTTTTAGAACTGTAATCCATCTGGAATTTACATTTTCATATGGCATGAGGAAGGGGGTCTCATTTTTTTCTTCCAGGTGGATATCTAGTTGCATCTGCATCATTTATTAAATAAATCATTTATTTTTCACACAATTTAAATGCCATTTTTGATATATAGTAACTCTGAATATATACTTAGATGTGTCTTTAAACTTTCTATTCTGTTCCACTCTTCTGTTTGTCACTTCTTGTATCGAGACTATACTGTTTTAATTGCAGTATATTGAGAAAGTTTTAATGCCTCGTACAATCAATTCTTATTCACTCTTCTTTTATCATTGTTTCTTAGCAGTTCTTAGATGTTTATTCATTGATATGAATATCAAATTTATTTATTCTAGGTTTAAAAACACTGCCATAAAAACTGGCATAAAAAGCCCATTTGGATTCTGATTGGCATTATATTAAATTTGTTAATATGTAAAGGCTTGGCATTGTTATTAAGTTTTCACATTTGAGAACAAGGCTCTGCTCTTCTTTCATCAAAGTCTTGTTCTGTATGCTTCAGGAAAACGGTAGAGTTTTCTTTAGACTGTACATTTCTGCCTCTTTGTATGTTACTTTTGATAATTTCTATTTTTCTGAGAAATTGTTCATTTTCTCTGGATTTTTAATTTAATGCTATATATCTACACATAATATTTTCTAATTATTATATCTTCCATAATTGTGGTTATCTCTCTTCTTTTTCATTCATAATATTTCATATATTTTTATTTTCTCACTTTAATCTTTTAATCAGGCTTATCAGGGAGAATTGATCTTTTTATGTATATATAATCATTATACATATTTTTAAGGTACATGTGATATTTTGATACCTGTATATGATGTGTAATGATCAAATCAGGGTAATTGCAATATCCATCACCTCAAATTCTCATCTTTTCTTTGTGTTGGGAACATTCCAAAATTTTTTTTAGCTGTTTTGAGATATACAATAAATTATTGTTAACTCTAATTTCCCTACTGTTCTATCAAAAACTAAATCTTATTCCTTCTAACTGTGTTTTTGTATCTATTAACCAGCCCCTCTCCATTGACCTGAGCCTTTCCTTCTGATCCACTGATAATCACCATTCCACTCTCTATCTTTATGAAATCTATTAGGGGAAATTCAGCCCCTGATGTTTCAACATGGGTCCTTTTCTATTTTCCCTAAGTGTCAGCTGGTCTGGGAAATAAAGGGAAAGAGCACAAAAGAGAGAAATTTTAAAGCTGGATGTCTGGGGGAGACATCACATGTCAGCAGGTTCTGTGATGCCCCCTGAGCTGTAAAACAAGCAAGTTTTATTAGCAATTTTCAAAGGGGAGGGGGTGTACAAATAGGGTGTGGGTCACAGAGATCACATGCTTTAAGGGCAACAAAAGATCACAAGGCAGAATGTTAAGGCGAGATCACAAGGTCAGGGTGAAACTAGAATCACGAATGAACTTCCATGTCCCACTGTGCATGCACTGTCATTGATAAACATCTTAACAGGGTTCAAGAGCAGAGAACCAGTCTGACTAGAATTCGCCAGGCTGGAATTTCCTAATCTTAGCAAGCCTGGGGGTGCTGCAGGAGACTAGGGCGTGTTTCATTCCTATCTACACCTGCATAAAGCAGACACTCCCAGGGTGGCCATTTTAGAGGCCATGCCCTGGGAATGCATTCTTTTCCCAGGACTGTTAATTATTAATATTCCTTACTGGGGAAATAACTCAGTGATATTTCTCTTGCCCGTTTTCAGTAAAAAGAGAAATATGGCTCTGTCCTGCCCGGCCCACAGGCAGCCAGACTTTAAGGTTATCTCCTTTGTTCCCTGAAAATTGCTGTTATCCTGTTCTTAAGGTGCCTACATTTCATATTGTTCAAACACACATGCTCTACAAACAATTTGGGCAGTTAACGCAATCATCACAGGGTCCTGAGGCGACATACATCCTCAGCTTGCAAAGATGACAGCATTGAGAGATTGAAGACAGGCATAGGAAATCACGAGAGTACTGATTAGGGAAGTGATAAATGTCCATGAAATCTTCACAATTTATGTTCAGAGATTGCAGTAAAGACAGGTGTAAGAAATTATAAAAGTATTAATTTGGGGAACTAATAAATGTCCATGAAATCTTCACAATTTATGTTCTTCTGCCATGGCTTCAGCCAGTTCCTTCATTCAGGGTCCCTGACTTCCTGCAACATCTCTCCGTTTCTTTTTATATAAATGTGCCATGGCAATGAAGGCTTGTTTGTTCTCTCGATTTTGACGCAGGATTCTTTGACTGGTCTGGCACACTAAAGATGAGCCAATTAAACAAAGAAACATAATTCCAAAATTTATTACAGTGGAGCCCCCAGTAGACTTAATCCAAGTTGTGGACTTTAGTCCAGAAAGGTTTTCTGCCAACTGATCTAACGCCTCAACTCCAGGCACAATGGATAAATGATCTTGAGAGGCTTCAAAAATTTGTTTTTTTTTTTTTTTTTTTTTAATTTAGTTCTGTCCAATGATAAATTATCTTCCCTACCCAGAAGGTGTCCTTTGACCATTTCCCATGAATGATCAGTCTCGTTGTAGGAATACAGGATGATACGGAAATCCGAAGTATTCCAATCACACTGCATTTGCATGCAATATTGGAGACTCACTACTTGATCTCCAAGCCAAATAACAGACTGTCTTAAATCATTAATTTGATTAGCCAATTTTTGATCAATGCTTTGTTGAGAATTCCACCTTTGGGTGGAATTGGCTTGCCAATCATTAACAAAATGAGCTGTTTGAATAGATTGATGTAACGCCATTCCAGCAGTGGTGGCCATTGCAGTGACTATAATTAGGCCATGATCACAGCAATTAAAGTGAAAACAAATCTCTTAGATCTTTTTAGAATTCGCTGTAACACTTCATTAATTAAATGTATTGAGGGGGAGGATTCCCAAGGTCTGGGCAAGGTTACCAGAATCCAGATTCCTTCTCAAGCTCGAACCAACATTACACTTTTCCTGGAGTCAAAATGGGAGTTAATACAAGTGTATAAATGACAATGCATTGGACAGTTTGATTATTTGTCCAAATTTTGATACTTCCCACTAACAGCATGTAAGGAGACTTAAGACAACTCTGTATGGGAACAGTCAGTTTAGAGGTAAGTGAAACAATGTCTGGATCTACGTTGATACTGAGAGAGGGGGATGGTAGCGGGGACACAGACAGAATAGTTTCCCTTTCCCATACTCGCAGCCCAGACATGGCAATAGGCAATTTCCAAAGTTCTGGGTGTTTTGGGCTCAGAATGAGGAGTATCATATGAGGCCTCAAGGGGGGAGGAAGTAATGCTTTTATCTTCCCATTTTAAAGGAAAGAATGAGCTGAACCTCCTGTGCAAAGTAGAATGATGATTCTCGTTCTCCCAATAAGAAATAAAATAAGTAGCCTCCAGGCATTTCCTTCCTCCAGAGGAACAATTGTTTTTTAAATAGCCCTTTGGTGCCCAGTCTATTACTAAACCATATGAGTCATTTTTCGATATTACCGCATGTGAGTTAGCACAGTCGTCCCAAATTAAGGTTTAGATGGGCCCTCAAAATTTTTAGGGCATGGTTTTCCTGCAGGCTTATATTGAAAGTATGGGGTATCTCCCATTACTCCCCCTTTCATTTGTTTTAAAGGAGAAAGGGAGAGGCTATAGACCAAATGTCCCAGTTCCTCTGTAGCTGATCTTTCCAGAAGATAAGCAGCCCAGACTTGAATTTCTAGATGGTACAACCAGGTGCATGTCTGAGGCACAGAGTGGGGTATTTATAACCAATGGTAATATTAAATGCAGTGCCTTCCTCTCCTGGTTGAGCAGGGCAACGGTCACCTGTAGCTTCAGGCATCCACACACTATTATTAGTGTAGATTTCTACAGGAGCATCTATCCAGGTGAGAGGTCGAATAAGTGGAGGAAAAGGCACTTAAGCCAAATAAGAGTAATTTTGTGTAGCAGGTAAATCAGTGTGAGAGAAAACTGGTGAGACAGAAAGTATAAGGAGGATAATCATTAAATAAAACCTGTTGTAAGTGAGATCCAGTGCTGAAGGAGAAAGAGAAGAGCAGAGGGATGTTATTTTTAGGCTAATAGAAATGGTGAGATTTTTAGGTTTGTAAGGAGAAAAAGAAAGGTAATCAGAAGAAGTGGGATTAGTTAGATGGGTCTCCATTGCCATCAGGGAGGATTGAATCAGACCTATTGTGATTTGGTGTGCCAACTTTTAAGGAGTTGGCACAGATCTCACCACATCTGAGGACAGTCTCTGACACAGACCTCTTTTCCATGTGGTTTTCGTCATCAGTATTCACATGAAGCTTGAGTCTCCTAGTGGGTATCCAGACATGGGATTAATGATCTCCTGGTGAAACACAAGCATATCCTCTCCCCCACGTTATAATTGTGCCAGGTTCCCAGGTATTGGTTTGGGAGTTTTTCCATAACACTGGCTTGCCTTCGTTTAGGGAGAATTTTTTGCCTGTATAATGGCATTTGGCTACAGTTAGATTATTATCTTTAGGAACATTTTAAAAATTTAAAGTAAACAATGTTAAATGTAATTGGGAGTGGTTGGTAGTTAAATTATGTTTTTGTTTTTCTGACTGTTTGGACAATGGGGTTTTGAAAGTGCAGTTGGCCCGATCCACCACAGCCTGTCCCTGAGGATTGTAAGGGATTCCAGTAATATGGGAAATTCCTCATTGTTGCATAAATAAATCAAAAGCCTTACTAACATATCCAGGGTGTTGTCTGGCTTTATTTGATATGGAAGCCTCATAACTGCAAAGCAAGAATACAGATGTTTTTTAACATGGGCCGTGCCTTCCCATTTGGCAAGTAGCCCAGATAAAACCTGGGAAGGTATCTACAGAGACATGCACGTATGACAGTCTGCCAAAGGAGCTAACATGAGTCACATCCATTTGCCATAAAGCCTTAGGAGTTAGGCCTCTGGGATTAATGCCAGGTCCCTGATTTGGAAGTACAAAAACTTGGCACTGAGGACAGCTGTGAACAATAAGCCTAGCCTGTTTCCAGGTAAGGGCAAATTTATCTTTTAATCCAGCAGCATTGACGTGAGTGAGATTATGGAACTGAGCTTCTTGGGTTGCGAAAGAGACTAAACAGTTGACTTTATGATTACCGGCAGACACAGGTCCTAGTAAAGTGGTATGAGATCTAATATACATAATATAGAAAGGGTGTCTACGTTGGTGAACAGCCTGTTGTAACCTTGAAAATAAGCCAATTCAGAATTATCAATATGTTTGATAGTAGTGGTTTCTATGTTTTTAGCGGCATGTACAACATAGGCAGAATCAGAGACAATATTTAAAGGTTTGGGGAACTCCTGTAAGGCAGTAATGACAACTATTAACTCTGTATTTTGAGCAGAGGTATAAGGGGTAGAAATAAGCTTGTCTGTAGGACCTACATAACCAGCATTGCCATTACTGGAGCCATCAGTGAATACTGTAATGGCCTCAGGAATGGGCTGATCTTTGGTTAATCGAGGGACCTCCCAAGACGTTATTTTTATAAAATCAAACAATCTGTTCTTTGGATAATGATTGTCAATAACGCCAATAAAATTAGCCAAGTGAATTTGCCACAGTACGGAACGTTGAAAAGCAGCTTGAGCTTCCAGCCTATTTAAAGGAACTGCAATTAAATTCGGATCAAATCTGGAAATTTTAAGTATTCTACACCATGCCTGTCTAATTAGAGTGGCCATTTTATCTAGATAAATACACAAAGTTTTTGACACAATGAGGAAGAAAACACCACTCCACTAAATCATTATGTTGAACTATTAGTCCAATAGGGGAGTGTAATGAAGCAAAAACCAGAAGCTGAAAAGGCTGAAACGGCTGTATTCTAGGTAAATGGGCAGTCTGGATTCTTTCCTCTATGAATTCCAGTTCCAGTGAAGCCTCGGGGGTCAAAGTCCTGGGACTTCAGAGATTGGAATCTCCCCACAGCATAGAAAATAAGTTAGACAGTACATAGGTTGGAATACCTAAAGTAGGTCTTTAATGTTACCAAAAAGTTTTTGGAAGTCATTTAAAGTTTTCAAAGAATCTCTCCTAATTTGAACTTTTTGAGGTTGAATACGTTGTTTATTGACCACCATTCCTAAATATTGAACAGGGGTGGTCTGTTGAATTTTATCCTGAGCAATGTGTAATCCAGCCTCTGTAACATGGCGGCTCAAACTTTGATAATGGTCAATTAATTATTTATCAGTGGGGGCAGCAATTAAAATATCATCAATATAATGAAGAATATAGGCCTGGGGAAATTGGGCTCGAACTGGTGAAAGCACTTGCCTAACATAAAGCTGGCAGATTGTAGGACTATTTAGCATTCCCAGAGGAAGTACTTTCCATTGATAACGAGCTGCAGACTCCTGATTATTGATAGATGGTACAGTAAAAGTAATTTTTTCACAGTCCAACTTATGTAAAGCAATATCAAAAAAAAATCTTTAAGATCAATAACTATGAGAGGCCAAATTTTAGGTATTAAAGCAGGGGCAGGCATGCCTGGTTGGACGGCCCCCATAGGTTTAATTATAGTGTTAATGGCCCTTAAATTAGTTACCATCTGCCACTTGCCTGATTTCTTTTTTACTAGAAACACAGGAGAATTCCAGGGGGAAAGAGAAGGTTCCGCATTTCCAAGTTGTAACTGTTCAGAAACTAATTGAGTTAAAGCCTCTAGTTTTTCTTTAGAAAGCGGCCACTGCTCTATCCAAACAGGTGTGTCAGATTTCCATTGTAAAGGGACAGGATCAGGAGGTGTTGCAGCGGCCGCCACTAAAAAGGATAATGTAAACCAGCTCTGTCTTCTTTTACAGTAATTGGGTGGGGTTTAGTAATCCTTTCATGTTTTGAACCGAGACCAAGTCCAGGAACAAACCCCATGTTTTCCATCATACACAGACTGGGAGCACTATAAGAGTTATGTGGAATATTAATTTCAGCCCCCCATTGTGCCAGCAAATCTCTACCCCAAAGATTAATGGGGATTGGCATGATATAAGGCTGAATTGTACCCTTTTGACAATCAGGGCCTGTGCAAGGCAAGATAAATGTGCTCTCATAAACTCCCTCGGCTTTTCCAACACCTACTAGTCCCATGTTAGCGGGATGCTTAAGCCAGGAGGAAGGCCATAAATTAGAGTAAATAATAGAAACATCAGCACCAGTATCTACTAGGCCCTCAAACTTTCTTCCTTGAATGTATATGGTGCAGGTGGGCCGTTGTTTAGAAATTACAAAAATCCAATAAACGGCCTTTTCGCCGCCGGAGCCCATCCCAGGGCCACGTGTCTTATTTCCTTTGTTTAAAATGATATTAGGTAGTAAAAGCCATTGAGCAATTGACTCACCAGCTGGAATGGAAACAGGAACCTTGGCAGACATGATTAATTTAATCTCTTCAACAGAATCAGAATTAATGAGACCAGTATGAATGGTGATTCCTTTAGCAGAGGTGGATGCCCTACCTAACACCAGGGCCACCAAACGTTGAGGTAAAGGGCTAGTGACCCCCATGGGGACAATTAAAGGCAAAGAGGTAGTAAATGTAGAGGAATAGTATACAGAGATTGACCACCCCACCCCCTTCCGTGGAGGTAGACAAACATTGTACTGAGACAGAAGGAGAGGCTGGGACCCATTTGGGTTGGCTGTAGGTAAATTTGTTTGTGCTGGTGGCTGCATTGGGATCACCTGAAGCGGAAACGCAATGTTGGTCTGAGTCTGAAGCATCCCATTTGATATCAGGGCCTGGGACCAGCCCCGCTCCCCGTTTCCCTGGTGTTGTGGCAGGGGTTTTCCATACTTACAATTACTTGCCCAATGTTTACCTTTGCAACAATGTGGGCAAACAGTAGCATCAGCATTTGGCCGTGTTTGTTGAGTCGGCTTGGCCACTTTTAAGTTTTTAACAGTGCAATTTTTTCGAGTATGACCAAATTGACCGCAGTTATATCAGGCTCCAAGAAAAGAATTAGTGGGACCAGTTTGGTTGGTGTCCTTCATGGCCTATGCCCATAAAATAGCTTTGTGGGTGTCTGATCTAATGCCTTCACAAGACTTAATATATGCAGGCAACAAACACCTCATGATCAGGTAAATTTTGTCGTTGGATAGAACGCATGACCATTTTACACTCATGATTCACATTTTCAAAAGCTAACATACAAAGGACAATACCTTGAGTGTGCTCATCGAGACAGATTTTTGAACGGCATCTTGTAATTTAGCTAAAAAATCAGAGTGACCTTGTTTAACCATGGTGAAAGAAACAGGAGCTTGGCCTGGAGCACTTAATTTATCCCAAGCTCTCATACACACCTTTGTTACTTGTTCCGTGGTAAGAGCGTCAAAGTTTAATTGGGCATAAGCATCAGAGAAACTACTGGAGCCTGTGAGCTGAGCCTGAGTAATTAGAATGCCATTAGTCCGATTTAGCTGAGCCTGCAAACGGGCCTCTTCTGACCACCAGGTACGAAATTGTAAATGCTGAGATGGGGTTAGAACAGTTTTTGCCAAAAGTCCCAGTCTAAAGGAAGCAAAATGACCTCATTACAAAAAGTTTGTAATACCATTTTAACATAACAAGAAGTAGGATCATACTGAGTACAAGCATCCTTAAATTATTTTAAAAATGTAAGATTAAGAGGTACATAACAAGGCATTTGTACACCTTAGAAGTTAGGAGGGTATAGCCTGACTGGATAAGTCCACACGTCTAATCCACTTGTTTCTTTGTTTTGGCGTAATAAGCATTGCATTGAAGTTTCAAGAGTAGGCATCTGAGATGGAGTCAGCATAGAAGTGATAGGAAAAGCATGTGTAGATAAGGGAAACTGAGGGTGAGGGGGTCGGACCAGAATGAGAGTGTGAGAAAGGGATATTGAGGGAGCAGAAGGAGCAGAAGTATACTGGTGATTACTGGCGTCCATGTGTGAAGAAGGATACAGAGCAGGCTGAGTGGATGGCAAAGTGACTGGTTGAGGAACTGAAACGACAAGAGGGTGAGGGGCTGAAGTGGATGGGGGAGGGCCTGAATAATTATAAGTACATTGTAGTTTGGTCCCGGAGCCATTAGGTGGTTCTGGAGGTTTGAAGAGAGAAGAATTTGCATATATATGGTCCCAGGCTGTCTGAGTCGGGGCCGCAGGAGCTACTGGTACCGGCTCTTCTTGAAAAGAAATAAGATCATCAGGGGGTGACCGTAATCCAAAGTCACCGGAGTTAGACATTGAATCATCAACATTGTCAGATGGGGGAGGAGTAGCCAAAGGGAGAGGCTGATCAGATAACGAAGGCAATGCAGGAGAGGATGGTTGAGGAAGAGGTGGAGGGTCATCAGATTCAGAGAATTATGGTAACTGTAGGGGGTCATGGGATTGACGTGGCATTAGGATGGCACTACCAAGGCCAAATCACCCCAAACAGTGGCAAGAACATAATTCCCTGTGGAGACCAGTTCCCGGAATGTTGCACCAGCATGATCCCATAGTTCTACATCTAGGGTTCCTTTTTCAGGAAACCAAGGACAGTGTTTTTCCACCATCTTGAATAGAGTGACCATATTTTCCATGGTTATTTGGACACCACCCTGTTCTAACAGGAGCTTAATATAGCAGAGATAAGCATGACCTTTAGACTCTGCATGACGCAGAGTTAACCTGGACCATACACAGACTATTCACCAGTCATCAGGGAGTCAAACAAGCATTTCTGTGGACAAAACCGATGATGTTTCTCTGCACCTACCAAAGGGAATCGGGTTCCCACGTGCACTTGGGAAAAAAACCACGTGGACACCAGATATCAGAGGAAATTCAGCCCCCGATATTTCAACATGGGTCCTTTTCTATTTTCCCTAAGTGTCAGCTGGTCTGGGAAGTAAAGGGAAGGAGTACAAAAGAGAGAAATTTTAAATCTGGGTGTCCGGGGGAGACATCACATGTTGGCAGGTTCCATCATGCCCGCTGAGCTGTAAAACCAGCAAGTTTTTATTAGCAATTTTCAAAGGGGAGGGAGTGTATGAATAGGGTGTGGGTCACAGAGATCACATGCTTTAAGGGCAACAAAAGGTCACAAGGCAGAAGGTCAGGGTGAGACTACAAGGTCAGGATGAAACTAGAATCACTAATGAACTTCCATGTCCCACTGTGCACGCATTGTCATTGATAAACATCTTAACAGGGTTCAAGAGCAGAGAACCAGTCTGACTAGAATTCGCCAGGCTGGAATTTCCTAATCCTAGCAAGCCTAGGGGTGCTGCAGAGAACTGGTCTGACTAGAATTCGCCAGGCTGGAATTTCCTAATCCTAGCAAGCCTAGGGGTGCTGCAGGAGACTAGGGCGTGATTCATCCCTATCTACATCTGCATAAGGCAGACATTCCCAGGGCAGCCATTTTAGAGGCCACGCCCTGGGAATGCATTCTTTTCCCAGGGCTGTTAATTATTAATATTCCTTACTGGGGAAAGAATTCAGCAATATTTCTCTTACCCGTTTTCGGTAATAAAAGAAATATGATTCTGTCTTGCCAGACCCACAGTCAGCCAGACTTTAAGGTTATCGCCCTTGTTCCTTGAAAATTGCTGTTATCCTGTTCTTAAGGTGCCTACATTTCATATTGTTCAAACACACATGCTCTACAAACAATTTGGGCAGTTAACACAATCATCACAGGGTCCTGAGGTGACATACATCCTCAGCTTACAAAGATGACAGGATTAAGAGATTAAAGACAGGCATAGGAAATCACAAGAGTATTGATAGGGAAAGTGATAAATATCCATGAAATCTTCACAATTTATGTTCAGAGATTGCAGTAAAGACAGATGTAAGAAATTATAAAAGTATTAATTTAGGGAACTAATAAATGTCCATGAAATCTTCACAATTTATGTTCTTCTGCCATGGCTTCAGCCGTTCCCTCCGTTCAGGGTCCCTGACTTCCCGCAACAGAAATCCACTTTTCGTCTCCCACATATGAGGGAAAATAATCTTATTTCACTTAACATAATATCCTCCAGTTCCATCCATGTTACTGCAAATGACAGGATTTCATTTTTTTATGGCTGAATAATGTAGCATCATGTATATATGCCACATTTCCTTTATACATTCATTCACTGATGGGCATTTATGTTAATTTCATATTTTGGTTATTGTGAATATTGCTGTGATAACATGAGAGTGTAGATATTTCTTTGGTATATTGATATCCTTTCTTTTGGATATATATATACCCAGCAGTGGCATTGCTTGTTTATATAGTAGTTCTATTTTTAATTTTTTAGGAACTTTTGTACTGTTTTCTATAATGGCTGTACTAATTTACATTTGGTCTTTTCAAAGACCTTTTTTTTGGTTTGTTTATCCCTTCTGCAGTTTATTTCTGTTTCTTCTTAATTTTCACTTTTATTTCCTTCTTTTTCCTACTTTCTTTTAGGTTTTAAAAAATATTTTAGATTTTTTCCCCTCTTTCGTTGGTTGAATACTTACTTTGTTTATTTTGATTTTTACAAAATTAGAAAATCATTTTAGAGTATATTTTCCTTTGCATAAAGTCTCAACTGTATCTCATAGGTTTTAATATAAAATGTCCTTTTTATTTATTTTTAGATATTTTATAACTTCAGGTATGGTTTCCTTTTGATCCAGAGTTTATTCATAAGACTATTACACTGGGTGCAGTGGCTCATGCCTGTAATCCTAGCACTTTGGGAGGCTGAGGTGGGAAGATGGCTTGAGCCCAGGAGTTCAAGACCAGCCTGGTAAACACAGGGAGACCCCATATCTACAAAAAATAAAACTTAAAAACAATTAACCAGGTAAGGTGGCATGAATCTGTGGTCCCAGATACTCAGGAGGCTAAGGTTGGAGGATTGCTTAAGCCTGAGAGGTCAAGGCTGCAGTGAGCCATGATCATGATCATGCCACTACACTCCAGCCTGGGTGACAAAGCAAAACCTTGCCTCTAAAAAAAAAAAAGAAGAAGGCTATTCCTTCCAATATTTCAGATGAGGATTCTAGTAATATAATGTCTGTTTTTTGTTAAGTAAGCTGTCCTTTCTGTTGTGAAGCTTGTCAGAGTTTTTTTTTTTTTTATCCTGAAGTTTGGGAATTATACTAGTCAATATGTAGATGTGCACCTATGTATGTTCATCCTGCCTGGGACTTAGTAAGACCTTTTACTCTTTCCACAGTAAGTATATCTTTTTTTTTCCCCCTTAGCCAAGTTTTTGTTACTTCTTTATTACTATTTTCCATTTGATTTTTTCCTCCTTCTGAAACTTTTATTGTCTGTATGTATATTTTCTGTTTGAATTATACCTTTTGCCTCATTATGTCCTTTTTTATAGTTTTGCTTTTGGTTACAAAATATTTTTTTTCCCTGTGTCATGCTTTATTTAACCATTCTCCATTAACAGACTCTTAGCTCATGTCCATGATTCTTTTTTTGGCTCTCTATTCTGTGATGTGCATTTTTGTAGCTAACTTTTTGTTCAAGTTTGTGACAAATTTCCTTAGTGAAATTCCCAGAAAGAAATTACTGGGTTAAAGGGGCATGATTTTTTTTTTTTTTTTTTTTTTTTTTTGTATTTCAAGATTTTTGTTATGTCTTATGTCTTACCAAATCTTTCTTACAGAAAAGTTTACTCATTTATACACTCAAGAAGGGTATGTGTTTCTCATTTTAAAAATCATATACTTTTCTTTTTTAGGCTTTGAAATTTCTGAAAACCAGAAGAGGCAGGCTGCAATGACTGTGAGAAAAGTCCCTAAGCAAAAAGGTAAAGCTGCCTTTACCTCCTCAGCCCCACACAGTCTCTGTGAAAGACTGTGGAATCAAAAGCTATATGCTTACATATTCCTAGGCCCATTTCTGTGCTGAGGTTTACTAGAGGGTGGTGAAGGAGTATCCAGGTCCCTAGGTGTCCTTGATGACAGGTAGCAAATGGTTTTAAATGCTTAAGGCTAAGGAGTGAATGGTATAGGGTGTTGGTGTCCAAAGATAGCTCATTGAGCATAGCAAAAAGAGAACCTCTGTTCCTCTTTTTTTTCTTACTTAAAAATAAGAGAAACGTTACTAATAATTTAGAGATCAATGGACAGTAGTATATATATGCTTTATTAGTAAGTATAGTTTGGGCGTGATGGCTCACGCCTGTAATCCCAGCACTTTGGGAGGCCGAGGCAGGCAGACCAGGGAGATCGAGACCAGCCTGGCCAACATGGTAAAACCCCCGTCTCTACTAAAAATACAAAAATCAGCTGAGCATGGTGGCACGTGCCTTTAGTCCCAGCTATTGGGGAGGCTGAGGCCGGAGAATCACTTGAACCCAGGAGGTGGAGGTTGCAGTGAGCCGAGATTGTGCCACTGCACTCCAGTCTGGTGACAGAGTGAGACTCCATCTCAAAAAAAAAAAAAAAGTATAAAGATATTCTTCAGCTTTCTGTCACTGGTCTGGGGGCACGTGCCAAATCAGGAGCCCCGAATCACAATAAAGAACCTCAAACTGAGCCAAGACAAAAGATTCAGATATTCTCTTTCTCTCAACCGCAAGCCAAAGTACTTAAGAAAAAATACCTTACAAATCAATTTAAATCTGCAGTAAAGCTTTAGTTTCTCTTTTATCATGAACCAGAACAAAACTACCATGCTCAGTCAAAGGGCTCTGAACTTAAATTGGCTTGACTCAGAGTCCACTGCTTTTTCCTCTCCATCTCAGGGTCCTGATGAAGCCCCATGCTTGGAAAAAGAGTTTGGTTTTCTGTCTTGCATCAATTACTGACAGCTGCTTCTATTATGATAGCCATTTTCACTGTCCCCAGGTGTGGGCAGTCTTAAAGAGACTTTACTTTCCCCAGGCCTTTCCTTCTGCTTTATCAGTGGGCTTTGTGGTTCTGAATGAGTCACCATCCAAAATGATCAGATTCAAGTCTCCTGAAATTTCCATCAGCCATGTAAAGGCACTATTTTTTTTTTTTTTCCATTGAAGCTCCTTTTGATTGAGGCTGAATGCCTGTGAACATCTGATTTCTAGTTAAGCAGTGAACCTAGCTCTGCTGACTAGACATGCCTCCCCTTCAATTGCTTATTATTTCTTGCTCTTGAGAGGCCCTTATTGTCTCTTTTCCTCATCATGGGACTGTGATTCCCCTTATATAGGGAATAAGACCAGCCTTAATTAGCCACCAAAAAGTTGGGAGTTAATTTAAGTTGGGGAATTAACTCCCAACCTTTTGATTGCTATAATAACATGTGAGAGATGGTGTTAGAAAGCAATCTGGAGTTAATGTCAGTAAGGATATGGCCTATATTAACATAACTCTAAGATTTTGCTCCAATTCCTCAGACAAAAATGTGAGCAGAAAAGAGCCCCAGCCAACTGAAGTTTTCAGGCTGCAAAAGGGATACCATCTTAACAGCTTGCCATTGTCTCCTGGATGCTCTCAACTTCTGAACTTTCTCACTGTGATTTCCTCTGCTTCCCCCACTGTATTCTTCAGCATTCTCTGGAGGGACAGAACTAATAGGATATATATGAGTTTATTAAGGAGTATTAACTCACACAATTGCAAGGTCCCGCAATAGGCCATAGGTCATCTGCAAGCTGAGGAGCAAGGAAGCCAGTCCGAGTCTTAAAGCTGAAGAATTTGGAGTCTGATGCTTGAGGGCAGGAAGCATCCAGCATGGGAGAAAGGTGTAGATTGGGAGGCTAAGCCAGTCTAGTGTTTCTGTGTTCTTCTGCCTGCTTTTTATTCTGGCCATGCTGGCAGCTGTTTAAATGGTGCCCATCCAGATTGAGCTTGGGTCTGCCTCTCCCAGTCCACTGACTCAAATGTTAATCTCTGGCAACACCCTCACAGACACACCCAGCAACAATACTTTGCATCCTTCAATCCAGTCAAGTTGACACTATTAACCATCACATCCACCATGCTGACCTTTATGGTACTCCTTTATCCAAGCCCAGTTTCCTCAAGCATATCTGAGACTGAATTGTCTTTTCACTGAGAACGCTTCAAACAAGGGAATATCTATAAAGCAACCAGGAGTTAGTTAACCAGAAGATAGCCCTGCTAACTTATGCCAAACATTTTGGTCAAGGTCCTTCCCCACCCTATGTATCTCCAGGCCATTCCTTTTAGGACCTTTCTTGTCTCCCAGTGTGTAAATACTGGGTTCACTTGAACAGTTCTTTCCTTAACAGCAATTCTAAAGTCTTCAAAGAAATTCATTTAGTTTCCTTCCTCCCTTCCTTCCTTCCTTCCTTCCTTCCTTCCTTCCTTCCTTCCTTCCTTCCTTTCTTTTTCTTTTTCTGAGATGGAGTTTCACTCTCATCATGCAGGCTGGAGTGCAATGGTGTGATCTAGGCTCACTGCAACCTCTGCCACCTGGTTTCAAGCGATTCTCCTGCCTTACCCTCCCGAGTAGCTGGGATTACAGGCACCTGCCACCACACCTGACTAATTTTTGTATTTTTGGTAGAGATGGGGTTTCACCATGTTGGCCAGGCTGGTCTTGAACTCCTAACCTCAGGTGATCCCCCCGCCTCGTCCTCCCAAAGTTCTGGGATTACAGACGTGAGCCACTGCACCCGACTTCATTTAGTTTCAAACTTCCCAAGATTACTACAAATCTCCTCCCTTATTTCTATTTTTGGTCTTCAAGACTCTTCTAGTCCAGGGCTGTAATAACTGATATATTTTGAGACTCAAGAGTGCCATACATGTGGAAGTGGTTCTCAAATGTAGGAATTCAGTAGTTACGATATGTACATGGGAAGAGCAAGAAGGGGTTCTTTAAGATAACCATGAAAGCTGGGTTCCTTGACCTTTTCAATGACCCATCGCAGGAGGTGTGGGGCGTTGTTAAGAGGTCTCCAATGCAGATGTCACTGGATAGGTACTACTCTAGTGTCCCCTTCGAACCCCATCTGTAACACTGAGACATTATCAACTCAGTCTACTCCTCTGGGAGACGGGGAGCCTGGCCGAAATAACAGTAGAGAATATCAGATCTAGCTCCAAGAAAGGCCTTTTCACTTGACGTTTGTCTTTCATGCTGCTTTCATTTTAAGAATTAATGTATCACTTCTTGAAAGTTATATTCTAATTCCTGGTACATAAACCTAATTAACTTGATCAATATAGAGCTCCCCATGGCTATGAGCACAGACTCCATCTCCAGAGACTTTGGGGCCAGCACAAAATCAAATGAGTCCCCTAGAATAGCTAAAATGATCTCGAAACAGAAGAATAAAATGTGAGTAATCAACCCACCCAGTTTCAACACTCACTGTATAGTTATATTAACCAAGACAATGTAATTTTGGCAGAAGGGTGGACATATTATATCAATGCCACAGAACCCAGAAATAAATGTACACAAATATGCCCAATTGGTTTTTAAATTTATTTTGTATTGATATGTAATAACTGTACATCTTTACTGAGTACATGTGATATTTTGATACATGCATACAATGTGTAATGATCAAATTAGGGTAATTAGAATATCTATTACCTTAAACATATATCATTTATTTGTATTGGGAACATTTCAAACCTTCTGTTTTATTTATTTTGAAATATGCAATAAATTATTATTAACTACTGTTACCCTACTGTGCTACTGAACACTAGAACTTATTCCATCTGTCAAACTGTATTTTTGAATCCGTTAACCAACCTCTCTACATTTCCCTAACACCATCCTTTCAAGCCTCTAGTAACCATCATTGTACTCTCTACCTCCATGGAATCCACTTTTTTAGCTCCTACATTTGAGTGAGATCATTTGATATTTGTCTTTCTGTGCCTGGCTTATTTCACTTAACATAATGAGCTCCAGTTCCATCCATGTTGCTGAAAATTACAGGATTTCATTCTTTTTGTGGCTGAATAATATTCCACTGTGTATATATACTACATTCTCTTCATCCACTCATCCGTTGACAGATACTTTGGTTAATTCCATACCTTGGTTATTGTGAATAGTGCTGTGATAAACATAGGAGTTCAAATATCTCTTCAACGTATTGATTTCCTTTATTTTAGATATATACCCAGAAGAGATTGTGGTTATAAAAGTGTAACAACAGTGATCCTTGTGATGATGGAAATGTTCTATATCTTGACTGTATCCTGTTATAATGTCAATATCCTGGCTGTGATATTGTACTATAGTTTTGTAAAATGTTACCATTGGGAAAACTGGGAACTTGGTAAAGAGTACACAGGATCTCTATTATTTCTTAAAACTGCATGTGACTCTGTAATGATTTCAAATAAGTGCTTTTTAAAAAAAATCAAATTAGTACTCACAAAACTCCCTCTCTAATATCTCTGTATTGTCTCTTGACATTCAATACCCTAATACTTCTGACAACACCTTGCAAAACTAGCTCTTAGAAAAGAATCTGATCTTTCTCACTGAAGTGCCAATGGCTGATGATGGCTTAAATGATACTACTTCCAGAGTAAAGGGACTTAGTCATCAAGCAAAGACAAAGTAACTGTAATGTTGGAATTTCAGACCCTGAGTAGAAGATGAGGAAGGTATTTGGGAGCAGCAGAGAAGCCTTCCTGGCATGTCTGAATTGTATGCTGTATGTCTCGTCCTATTCTGCTGTGAATGTAGATCAGGATTAAACTTTCACTTTAGGCCTCCAAGTTCCTGGTATCCTCCATTAATGTGGATTTTGCTTTGATGATTGCAAACCTATCTATAAATGTTGAGAAGGCTTTTAATGTTAGTGTCATTTAAGCTATTCAGTTTGAAAAGACACACATATATTCTGTCTTCCTTGCTCCCCATGAATTATACCTTCTGATAGTAAGTTTACTTTCTCCTTCACCCACTAATGTCAATTCCCTATTAAATGCAGGTTCATCACTCTCAACCCAGGACAGAACACTAAATCACTTGTACCTTATGCTTTTAGAAAATTTCTCCCAGAAACCTATCCTGAAGTCAATAGTTCTTAACCAGGCTCTTTTAAAACTTCCAGAGGGGACTTGGAGAAGGAGAAATAGAGTTTGTTGGGTTCTTCAAAGGACCAAGCCCTGCATAAGGGATTCTGGTGTCTTGGAAAGAGCTCTGAACTGAGAAGTCAAAGAATGTAGGTTCTAACCCTTGCTTTGTCACTAACTTGCCATGTGACCTTGGGTATGACATTTCTTTTCAGACATCAGTGTCCTCACCTGTAAAATAGATTATAGCAATACCCAAAATTTCTTTCACACCTGACTAGATGTGGAAGTGTGTAAGGTTGCGGTAGTAACCATGGTATTCCAAAATCTGTTTGAAAGAGGAATTCTCCCCTTGGATGATTTGTAATACCAGTTCATACTCTCTAAACCAGTCTGGAGTTATAAATGATATAAATGATGAATTGATGGGTACAGCACACCAAATGAGTTGATGGGTGCAGCACACCAACATGGCACAAGTATACATATGTAACAAACCTGCACGTTATGCACATGTACCCTAGAACTTAAAGTATAATAAAAATAAATAAATAAATAAATAAATAAATAAAAATAAAAATAAAAATAAACCAGTCTGCCTTGAGTTGTCTGCCCAGAGTGGTTACTGGGTAATTTGAGAAGCCCTTTGTTACATAACTTACACCCTTTCCCTTTGATCTCTCATCTACTCTAGGTGTCAACTCTGCCCGCTCAGTTCCTCCTTCCTACCCACCACCGCAGGACCCGTTAAACCACGGCCAGTACCTGGTCCCCGACGGCATCGCTCAGTCGCAGGTCTTTGAGTTCACCGAACCCAAGCGCAGTCAGTCACCATTCTGGCAAAACTTCAGCAGGTTAACCCCCTTCAAAAAATGATACCTACAGGGAGGCAGATAATTTTAAAATAAAGTAAATAAAATTATATTTATAGATGGACCTTTTTTCGGAGAAGCACTGTTGAAATTTATACACACACACACACACCCTTGAGTACACATACACACACACACACACACACACGCACACACACACAGAGAGAGAGAGAGAGAGATAAGGAACAAAAGTGTTTTCTGTTGTTTTGGGGAAGTGAAATCTGTGGTTGGTAGGAAGAGGTACCAATGACTTCCAAACATGTGATCCCGTCTTAAAAGTTGTCCATTTTTACCGTGTCCCCCTTCCCTTTGCTTTCAGAAGTTGACATTTCTATTTATTCCTTTCCTTCTTAAGATAATCTCTTTACTCCCCTGTGAGTGATTCACTGCCTTGTCATTACTACCATAGATGTGTTTGTATTTTTTTTTCTTTTCTGATGATACTGATGTTGATGAATTTTTAATTTTATTTGATGTGGTAGAGTTGGGAGGTTTGGGGTTTTTTGCCTCTTTTACTTTCCATTGAGGAAGGGAATGATCTCCTTTTCTCCTCTCCTTCAGCCAATCATTTTCAAATGTTCCTTCAGCCTTGCAGTTGCCCTAAATAACCTTTTTTCAGCATCCTCTGTCCTCAGTCATGCCAGTCTGGACATGCTCTGTTGTGCCCTGTGACATAACTGCTCAGTATTCCTATTGCTTTTACTGTGTTTTAGGTACTGTGGAGGGATCAAAAAACCAAACAGAAGCAGGGGAGTATCAGACTATAATGATGCTGAGTGGACTTCTGTTCAGGGAACATTTTGCATTTGGGCTGTTTCTTCTATCACTGGGGTTTCCCATGTTGCAGCACTGCTGGGTCATTGCAATTTTACATCTAGGGGTTAATTTGATCCAGTTGTTCTCTTTTTTCAAGTCACTTTTGTTATAGGCCTCCTCCTAGGCCTGTCTCTCCTTTAGCCCAAAAGATCTGAACTGGAATCAAAGAGGTTGAGATTCTGCCTCCCAGAGGAGGGATTTACCTGCCCCCTAGTACCAGATAGGTTTAGGGCAGGGATCCCTACAGCAATCAGTTCAGTGTCCTGGTTGTCCCTGCTCCCATTTACAGATGTTTGGGCAGTGTTGATAGGAGTATGGAGGGGTTCAAGACAGAGCCCACCTGACCAAGATCATCAGCTGCCTTCAAATTATTGACCTGGACAGGGTCCAAGGCTGATAGTAACCTTTTACAAGAAAGAACAGGGATGGGAATGGAAAGCGATAGCCTTGATCCACAGTATTGTACCTGCATTTTCTACCACCCCAAAATTGTGTGAGACTTCTCCCATTGTTAACAGATTGCATGGACAATCTTCCCTGGCTTCTTTCTTTCCCTCTCTCTTTCTTCTTTCTCCTGCCATCCTAGCACAGGAGGATTTTTGGTATTGATATAGTTAAAGCTGTTCTGGCACTCAAAGAAGGCCCTGTTTCCAACATCCTCTCTTCCCAGGACATTTGGGGCAAGTGAGTGAGGGACCCAGGGACAATTTTCCCTCTGAATAAGGGGTCTGAGGCAGGGTTGCTACCCTCAGGCTAGCTTTTGGCCAGCTTTTTGCTTGGGAAAATTGAACTTCTTTCACAAAGAGGCAGGCTTCCTATGGGTGTCGGAGTACCTGTTTTTCCTCCACAGAGAACCCTTTTCATGGATAGACCTTGAACAACAAAAAGGGTATAAAGGAATAAGGATAAACTCTGCTGTGGAGAGCAAGCCACTGTAGTGAGGAATGTGGAGATTGGGAGTCTGTCCTAAACCCCATGGGAGAAGACTTCATCATGAAAGGACTTCAGCTTACCAAGCAGCAGCCATAGCTGTGTGGAGGCTTCAGCATAGCTAACATGTTTACTGCTCTATGCTTCCTGATCCAGACCAGGCATTAAACAGCCTGGGAATCTTTTCTTTGTGGGAATCAAATTACAAGCTATTTAAGCTTCTATTCCATCACAACCAAGTCAGACTTGTATTATAAGTCAAGGATGAGCCTAATCTGGGGAGAGGGCCGGGGCTCGGGACTGGCCACCACTGTTCAGCACATGACCTAACTACGTAAGCCTCCTTGGCAAGAGACCTGGTGCCCAGCACCCAGGCTAGAATATCCTGTCTGGCAAACAGAGTGTTTTGGTAGCTGTGCAGGCCTCCCTTCAGTGTACCTCTTTTTCCTACTTCTCACTCCTCCTCACTAGGCTTGGCCTTGACATGCTTCTTCAATGATTGGCAGCACACCGGGAGGGGATGCTTGGACAAGTTTCTGGGCCTACATTTCTTGACTAGGCCCTCTCATTTCCTCCCTCCTTGGGCCTTGTGCCCAGGGCTCCAGGATCAGGGATATTACCTCTCAACCCTCACTTCTCTACTGAACCCACTGGCATCACCAGATGCCAGTAATTTGTGAACAACAAGAAATTGTCTCCCTGTTGGTTGGAGTATTCCCACAGCCTGTAGCATCAAAGCAGACCAGTGGCCAACAGCCCCAAGGGGAGCCCAATTAAATACCTGGGTTCAGTATCCTAACCTGTTGTGTCCTGACAGCAATGGTAACCCCAAGAATTCTGTAATCCTCTCTTCCACATGGCCCCGAGCTCCCTTTTCCTCAACTCAATGAGGCCAGGATTTACTCTCCAAAAGGCTTTGCTAATGTGTTCTATGGGACCTGCTACCGGGAGTCCTAAGACAGACATCTAATTATTCTCTCTTTTTTTCTCCCCCTCTCTCTATGTGTATATTTCTAATGGATCTATAAGAACAGCAACAAGAGAGTTCTAACAATTCTAGTGTGAAGCCAAATAGTGATCTTTTAGTGCTTTGGGGATGGGTGGGCTGGGGTGGATGGATGGGCAACAGTGACTTTGATTACCCTTGCTGCTCTGCATTTGCCAGTTTGTTCTTTTGTTTCTTTTATCTGACTGTTTGACTCTGTCAAACAAGTGTCAAAGTTGTGTGTTAAAAATTGTTTAACAAAAAAAAGTTGTAATGACACAAAGCCTTATGAAAATATTTATGGAGTTCAATAAAAGAAGTAAAAAGACACCTCCTGGCATAGCTCTCATTCCTCTGTGTGTGTGTGTGTGTGTGTGTGTGTGTGCGTGTGTGTGTGTGTGTGTGCGCGCGTTTGTGTGTGTGTGTTGCCAATTGTGAAATAAAGGGAATTTGCCTGGTATGGGGCAGCTTACCGCAACCCAGCCTTGACCTGCCAGCCCTGCTGTTCTATTCCTAGGCATCCTATGGGCCACCTGTGGCCTTCCATGTGTTTTCTGGAAGAGTGGACCACAAGGATTATGTTTGATCCTGTAGCCAGGGGCAGTCAAATGTCTTTATGGATGGGACTGTCCTTCATGTCACCCAGCCCTTTGATAAGACTTAAAGGTCCATTTCTGACCTTGCTCTTTTTCTTTATAACAGCAATTCCCAATACTGGCCCTGGGCCCTCATGGAAGCTTAAAGACTGCCTTCTGAACCCATCTAGAGACCATATCACTTAGGAATTTGCAACTCTCAGTTCCTTCCTAAAGCCTTTGGTCCTGTCTCTTCAGAGGTAGATATCTTCCTTATCTATTCCTCAGAGTGGGTGGAGTAACCTTACTATTTCTTGCATCATGGTGTCACCTACATGTAGATGTTCCTTGCTGTCAATAGGCTTCTATGTGGTATCTGATGCTCCCAGTGGGAAACCCAGTAGAGGTTCCTTTCTGACATTGCCTTACCTGCCTTTCTTCGGAGCAACTAAACACCCCAATAAAATGCTTATTTACTAAAAGGGTCCAGATAATTATTCCAATTTTTAGAGTTGGAAGGGGGAGCAGATGTTGGGCCTCTGGATTAGAGTGTGAGCCCTGTCCTCCTTGGCCTTCAAGATCCTCCCACCACCACCCCCAGGATTTGATTTGAAGAAAGTGATAATTAAACCCTCCTCTCCACCAACTTCTCCTTTCTCCATTTCTTGGCTCTCCTTATTTAACCCCTTCCTCTGCTATCACCATTATTTCCCTTTTCCCTAGAGTCTGCCATCTCTCCCCACCAAAATCAGCAGGACTTAGTTCTCAGCAGTCACTTCTGCATCTTGCCAATTCCTAACTTCCCCAATTTCCAGAAATAAATCTCAGTTACCTCCTGCAGAGAACAAGAGGGCAGCATCTGGTCTCAGTCTTCCCTGACTACTTTCCAAGGGCACTAGGAGTGGGGAGACAAATGGTGGGGGTCTTACACTCTAAGATAAGCTTGGTTCTCTCTTAAGGTACCTAAAATGAAACACCTCATCACCATAAGAATCATTTCTGAACACCCCCTGTGACGGTTAATACTGAGTGTCAACTTGATTAGATTGAATGCTACAAAGTATTGATCCTGGGTGTGTCTGTGTGGGTGTTGCCAAAAGAAATTAAGATTTGAGTCAGTGGACTGGGAAAGACAGACCCATCCTTAATCTGGGTGGGCACAATCTTATCAGCTGCCAGCATGGCTAGAATATAAGCAGGCAGAAAAATGTGAAAAGAGAGGCTGGCCTAGTCTCCCAGCCTACATCTTTCTCTCATGCTGTATGCTTCCTGCCCTCGAACATCAGACTCTAAGTTCTTCAGTTTGGGGACTCGGACTGGCTCTCCTTACTCCTCAGCTTGCAAACAGCCTATTGTGGGACCTTGTGATCATGTAAGTTAATCTTTAATAAACTCCCCTTTACATATATGTGTGTGTGTGCATATATATATATATATATATATATATATATATATATATATATATATATATCCTACGAGTTCTGTCTCTCTAGAGAACCATGACTAATACAAATTTTGGTAACAGGAGTGGTTCTAGAGGAACACAATACTAAGGATAGAGTTCTTTCGTTGGTTTTGGGGTTTCTGGAGTTGAATACTTAATGCAATTAGACCCCAAAATGCTAAGGATTGTACTTCTAATAATATGGAGAACACTGATAATCTTTGATGTGAACTGTTTAGAGAGTAATGTAAAATAAATGCATTTGATACTCCTGATTCACTGCTCATGAGAGGCAAGGAGTGGACAAAGTAATGAAAGAAAATGATGAACTCAATGGATTCTGTCTCCCAGCTTCAGAAGCAAATACTAAGTCTCCAATCTGCTAAGATTGCCCTGAGTGAGAGTCTTATCTAATGTAGAGCAAGAGTTGAAATAGGGGAAAACAGACACAAGCTGTTATCATGCAAGTGGCTGACCTGCAATGCAAGGTACATGTACAGCCTCGCCAAGTGTCTACTGTTAAAGTGAGGACATTGATAAAAAAGAATGGGACCCTGGAACTTGGAATGGGGACATTTGGGAAGACCCTGATGAACCTGAGGACACTGAGTTTGAAAACTCTGATGAACCTTTTTGCCGGAAGGAACAGCTTCCCCATGTCCAGTAATGGCAACATCCCCTCCTTGACCCATGCTGCCATCAGCCTTTCCACCTTTGTCTGAGGAAATAAACCCTACACTGCCTAAAGCAACAGTGATGGCCTCCCCTGAGGCAGTTGACAGGACAAATAATGTTGATTTTCCTCGGGAGCAACCTACAACATCTGTTTGCTTCTAGACCTATAACTAAAGTCCTTGCGGGCCCCTAGAGGTGAGGTTGAGAGTGTGACCCATGAGGAGGTGGGCTTCACTCCAAAAGAACTGCTTGAGTTCTCTAATTTATATAAGCAAATCTGGAGAACAGGTATGGGAATGGATATTAAGGGTATGGGATAATGGTAGAAGGAACATAAGAGTTGGATCAGGCCGAATTTACTGATTTTGGCTCATTAAGTAGGGACTCTGCTTTTAATGTTGCAGCTTGGAGAGTTAAATAAAAAGGTTCTAATAATGTATTGGCATGGTTAGCTGAAAGATGGATTAAAAGGTGGCCAACTGTGAGCAAACTGGAAATGCCTGATCTCCCTCGGTTTAATATAGAGGAAGGGATCCAAAGGCTTAGGGAGATTAGGATGATGGACTGGATTAATCACTTTAGACCTACTCATCCCAGTTGGGAGGGTCCAGAAGATGTACCCTTGACCAATGCCTTGCAAAATAGATTTACTAGGACAGCACTTGCATCTTTGAAGAGCCCTGTAATTGCCCTTCTCTATGTGTCAGATTTAACAGTCAGAACCATGGTCACTCAACTACAAAATTTAAATATAATGGGAATAATTGGATCCCGAGGTGGCAGGTGCCAAGTGTTGGCACTCAATCATCAATGGCAAGGTGGGCATAGCTACCAAATGGACAGCAGAGACAAAGCAGCAATCAGAATAGTCTGACTCATGTAGAGCCCTGGCATTGGCTAATTAATCACGGTGTTCCTAGCAGTGAAATTGGTAGGAAGCCTACCGCATTCTTCCTTAATTTATATAAGGAGAAATTGTCTAGGTAGAATGGGTGAAAGACAAATTTGAATTATAAAAACAGAGAATCATGACGATCTCAATCATTTTCCATACTTCACCCAGTTTACAGACCCAAAACCCTTTGAATGAAGGTAAGGCCAGGTCCCCTTGAGGAAGGACCCCACTACATTACTGACAACTTGCGCAGTGAATCTTCCTCTCATGCTTCCCCAAGGAGACCTCTGACCTTTTGCCAGGGTACCTGTACATTGGGGAAAGGGAAATTATCAGACATTTCAGGGACTACTGGACACTGGTTCTGAGCTGACATTGATTCCAGGGGACCTGAAACATCATTTTGGTTCTCTAGTTAAAAGTAAGGGCTTATGGAAGTCAGGTAATTAATGGAGTTTTAGTTCAGGTCTGACTTATGGTGGGTATAGTGGGTCCCTGGACTCATCCTTTGTTCATTTCTCCAGTGCCCAAATGCAAAATTGGCATAGACATACTTAGCAGCTGGCAGAAACCCCACATTGGCTCCCTGACTGGTACAGTTAGGGCTATTATGGTGAGAAAGGCCAAACAGAAGCCATTAGAGCTGCCTCTACCTAGAAAAATACTAAATAAAAAAAATACATCCCTGGAGGAATTGTGAAGATTAGTGCCACTATCAAGGACTTGAAATACACAGGGGTGCTAACTTCCACTACATCCCCGTTCAACTCTCCCATTTGCCCTGTGCAGAAGACAGATGGATCTTGGAGAATGACAGTGGATTATTGTAAGGTTAACCAAGTAGTGACTCCAATTGCAGCTGCTTTACCAGATGTGGTTTCATTGAGCAAATTAACACATCTCCTGGTACCTGGTATGCAGCCATTGACTTGGCAAATGCCTTTTTCTCCATTACTGTGCATAAGGTGCTACCAGAAGCAATTTGCCTTCATCTGGAAAGGCCAGCAATATACCTTTACTGTCTTATCTCAGGGGTATATCAACTTTCCGGCTTTGTGTCATAATCTTATTCAGAGAGACCTTGATCACTTTTGGCTTCTGCAAGATAACACACTAGTCCATTACATTGATCATATTATGCTGATTCGATCCAGTGAGCAAGAAGTAGCAAACACACTGGACTTATTGGTAAGACATTTGTGTGCCAGAGGATGAGAAATAAATCCAACTAAAATTCAGGGACCTTCTACCTCAGTAAAATTTCTAGGATTCCAGTGCTGTGGGGCCTGTCAAGATATTCCTTCAAAGGTGAAGGGTAAGTTGCTACATTTGACGCCTCTTACATCCAAGAAAGAGACACAGCGCCTAGTGGGCCTATTTGGATTTTGGAGACAATGCATTCCTCATTTGCGTAAGTTACTCCAGCCCATTTATCAAGTGACCCAAAAGGCTGCCAGTTTTGAGTGCGGTCCAGAACAGGAGAAGGCTCTGCATCAGGTCCAGGCTGCTGTGCTAGTTGCTCTGCCACTTGGGCCATATGACCCAGCAGATCCAATGGTGCTTGAGGTGTCAGTGGCAGATAGGGATGCCGTTTGGAGCCTCTAGCAGGCCCCCATAGGTGAATCACAGTGGAGACCTCTAAGATTTTGGAGCAAGGCCCTGCCATCTTTGGCAGATAACTACTCTCCTTTTTAAAGACAACTCTTAGCCTGTTACTGGGCTTTGGTTGAAACAGAATGTTTGACTATGGGTCATCAAGTCATCATGTGACCTGAACTGCCTATCATGAACTCGGTGCTTTCTCACCTATCCAGCTATTAGATGGGTCCTGCACAGCAGCATTCCATCGCCAAATGGAAGTGGTATATATGTGACAGGCTTGAGCAGATCCTGAAGGCACAAATAAGTCACATGAGGAATTAGAGCAAATTACCATGGTCTCCACTCCTGCCACCCTGCCTTCTCTACTCCAGCCTGCACTGATGGCCTGATGGCAATTTCCTTATGATCAGTTGACAAATGAAGAGAAAACTAGGGCCTGGTTCACAGATGGATCTACACAATGTGAAAGCACCACCTGAAAGTGGGTAGCTGCAGCATTACAGTCCCTTTCTAGGATCTGCCTGAAGGACAAGTGAAGGAAAATGTTCCCAGTGGGCAGAACTTTTGATCACTGCACCTGGTTGTGCACTTTGCATGGAAGGGGAAATGGACAGATGTGCGATTATATACTGATTCATGAGCTGTAGCCAATGGTTTGGCTGGATAGTCAGGGACTTGGAAAAAGCATGATTAGAAAATTGGTGACAAACAAATTTGGGGAAGAGGTATGTTGATGGACCTCTCTGAGTGGTCAAAACTGTGAAGATATCTGTATCCCATGTGAGTGTTCACCAGTGGGTGACCTCAGCAGAGGAGGATTTTAATAATCAAGTGGATAGGATGATCTGTTCTGTGGATATCACTCAGTCTCTTTCCCCAGTCACCCCTGTCATCCCCCAATGGGCCCATGAACAAAGTCGCCATTGGGCAGGGATAGAGGTCACGCATGGGCTCAGCAACATGGACTTCCACTCACCAAGGCTGACCTGGCTATGGTCACTGCTAAGTGCCCAATTTTCCAGCAGCAGAGACCAACACCAAGCCCTCAATATGGCACCATTCCTCGAGGTGGTCAGCCAGCTACCTGGTGGCAGGTTGATTATATTGGACCTCTTCCATCATGGAAAGGGCAGAGGTTTGTCCTCACTGGAATAGACACTTAATCCAGATATAGGTTTGCCTATCCTTCATGCCATGCTTCTGCCAACACTACCATCCGTGGACTCATGGAATGCCTTATCCATAGTCATGGTATTCCACACAGAATTGCCTTTGACCAAGCCACTCGCTTTATGGCTAAAAAAGTGTGGCAGTGGTCTCATGCTCGTGGAATTCACTGGTCTTACCGTGTTCTCCACCATCCTGAAGTAGCTGGATTGATCGAACTGTGGAATGGCTTTTTGAAGTCACAATTACAATACCAACTAGGTGACAATATTTTGCAGGACTGGACAAAGTTCTCCACCAGGCTGTGTATGCTCTGAATCAGCAGCCAACACATGGTACTATTTCTCCCATAGCCAGGATTCACGGGTCCAGGAATCAAGGGGTGGAAATGGAAGTGGCACCACTCACCATCACCCCTTGTGATCCACCAGCAAAATTTTTGCTTCCTGTTCCTGCGACATTACATTCTGCTGACCTAGAGGTTTTAGTTCCAGAGGGAGAAACACTGCCACCAGGAGACACAACAATTTCATTAAACTGAAAGTTAAAATCGTCACCTGGACACTTTAGGCTCTTCCTACCTTTAAGTCAACAGGCTTAAAAGGGAGTTACAGTGTTGGCTGGGGTGATCGACCCAGACTATCAAGATGAAATCGGTCTACTACTCCACAATGGAGGTAAGGAAGAGTATGCATGGAATACAGCAAATCCATTAGGATGTCTCTTAGTATTACCATGCCCTGTGATTAAGGTTAATGGGAAACTACAATAGTCCAATCCAGGCAGGACTACAAATGTCCCAAACCCCTCGGGAATGAAGGTTTGGGTCACTCCACCATGAACAAATACACGACCTGCTGAAGTGCTTGCTGAAGTCATAGGGAATACAGAATGGGCAACAGAAGAAGGTAGTTATCAATACTAGCTATCACCATGTGACCAGCTGCAGAAAGGAGGAGTGTAATTGTCATGAGTATTTTCTCCTTCTTTTGTTAAAAAATGTTTGTGCATAGATACACTTATACTAAGAAAGTATCTTAATTTTATTTCCTTCTTTTTTATCATATGATGTAAGATTTATTGATTTCACATCAGCATTTAAGTATTGTTAACCTTATGTAATAGTATTTGGGTATGAATTGGGTGCATTTCCAGTTGTATGAAGGATAGCTGTATTATGTTAGGTGTAACTATGACCTTATTATTGTCTTTATTTAAAGATTATGTATGATCTCAGGAGATGTGTATGGGTTCATGTTGACATGGGATGGACTTGTGATGGTTAATACTGAGTGTCAACTTGATTGGACTGAAGGATACAAAGTATCGGTCCTGGGTGTGTCTGTGAAGGTGTTGTCAAAAGAGATTAACATTTGAGTCAGTGGACTGGGAAAGGCAGACCCACACTTAATCTGGGTGGGCACAGTCTAATCAGCTGCCAGCATGACTAGAATATAAGCAGGCAGAAAAATGTGAGAAGAGAAACTGGCCGGGTCTCCCAGCCTACATCTTTCTCCCATTCTGGGTGCTTCCTGCCCTGGAATATCGAACACCAAGTTCTTCAGTTTTGGGACTTGGACTGGCTCTCCTTCCTCCTCAGCTTGCAGGCAGCCTATTGTGGGACTTTGTGATCGTGTAAGTGAATACTTAATAAACTCCTATGTATACAATATTAGTTTTGGGTGTGTATATATATATATAATATTAGTTTTCTCCCTCAAGAGAACCCTGACTAATACACCACCATATGGTCGGCATGATAAATTCATATTCATCATTACCATAAAGAGTAGCTCTATGACTTACAAACTTACTTGCTAAGAGAATTAGTTCTGCAAAGTTGCTGGACATTTAATCTATATAATCAATAACACTCCTACACATCAGCAACAGTCAGTAAGTGTAATAAAAAGATAAAATTTAGAAAATTATCAAAAATATTTAAAAACTAGCAATAAATTTAACAACATGTAAGATTTTCACAGAGAAAATTGTAAAATATAGAAAACATAAAACAAAACACCCAAGTAACAAGTCCAAAGTTTGCAAAGACTTAATAGTGGCAGATCTATTCCAAACATCTACGTATTAAATGCAGTTTTGATCAAGACAGTTAATGTTACCTGACATAATCTAGTCATTATATGAAAAAATAAAGTGATTTTTCAAGACTTTTTGAAAGTCAGTAATAAGATATTAACATGGATTATAAAATTATATCTACTTAAACAATATGTTTTCAAATAATACATGTAGAAACTCTGCCCTCAAGGAAGTGCAGCATAACTCTCCACTCCATAGTTGTGGGATACACACAGAGATTTTCTTTCAAAGAGTACAGCATGGAAAGTGTCGGGAAGGAGATTAACTTTATAGCAGATAATTTGACAAACACTACCTTAACTGAGTAATCAGGGTCAACATCAAAAGTGACAAATCATTTTTCTATGTATTCTTGCTATGATGTTCTCCTAGTCCATTTGTATTGTTATAAAGAAATGTCTGAGCCTGTAATTTATAAAGAAAAAAAGGTTTATTTGACTCATGATTCTGATGCCTGGAAGATTAGGCATTTGGTGAAAGCTTCAGGCTACTTCCACTCATGGTGGAAGGCAAAGGGGAGGTGGTGTGTGCAGAGATCACGTGGGTTCAGAGAAAGGAAGAGATGGGTGGGCAGGCTCTTTCTAACAAACAGCTCTAGTGGGAACTAATAGAGCAATAACTCACTCATTATCATAAGGAAAGTACCAATCTATTAATGATACATCTGCCTCCATTACCCAAACACCTCCTAGTAGGTCCCATCTTCAACACTGAGTATCAAATTTTAACATAACTTTTTGGGGGACAAACATCTAAACTATAGTAGATATTATGAGAATGGCATTTTACTTCTGTGATCTTCCTTCCCCAAACTCATAATGCCAGTCTAGTGCTGAGAAAAATACCGTAAAATTTTCAATAGAGGGATATTCTACAACATACCTGACTAGTACTCCTTTAAACTGTTAATGTCATCAAAAACAAAGGAAAGTTTAAGGAACTATCACAGTCAAAAGGAGTCTAAGGAAAGTGATAACTAAATGTAATGTATTATCCTGGGTGGGATCCTAAAACAGAAAAAGGACATTAGGTGAAAACTAATAAAATGAAGTATGTAGTTTACTTAATCATTATGTATCAATGTTGATTCATTAACTGGGGCAAATGTATCATAGTAAAGTAAGATGCTAATAGAAGAAATTCACAGGGGAATATAAGAAAATTCTCTCAACTATCATCTCAGAGTTTCTGTAAATCTAAAACAATTTTAAAAGTTAAACCTATTTAAACAAGCAGTATGGAAGAAGTGCAGACAAAGACAAAAAGTACATTGAAATATAGAAAGCCTAGCAACAAATTTAAGCAGAATTGGCCTAGAACTCATGTGATCATGTAGTTTACTATATAAAGGGTGGCACTTATTTAAAAGTGAAGTGAGGAACTACTAATAATTATGCTGTGACAACAAATGTAGGCTAGCTTTAGTCTAAACAAACTGAACTACATGGTCACCAGACACATAACACAATAAGCTTTATAAATCTGTGGTGAAAAGATAGAATATTCAATAAATGATTTTGGAGGAAAAAGGTATAGAATGGCTTAATATATTATTTTAGCCCTGGTATAGAAGTGAGTGGGGGTAATCAGACATACATTTATATTTACACAGAGCAACTGGAAGGATACACAAGAGACTGACAAAGTAATTTCTTGTGATGAAAAGATTGAGAATATGGAAGTGGGTCTGAGACTTTTAGGTGATCACCTTTTTACATTTTAGAATTTTGGAATCATGTGAATATATTAACATTTCTAAAAAATATTAAAGAAGTTTCCATTCTATTTCTAAGTTTCTAAGTATTTTTAAAAAATCTAGAATGGGTATCGAATTTCGCCAAATGCATCTTATATATCTATTGAGACAATATTATGTTTTTCTTTTGTAATTTATTGATATGGTAAATTATATTAATATTTTCTGGATCTTAAAAAAAAAAACTCGCTCAGGAATTCAAGACCAGCCTGAGAAACACGGAAAAACCCTGTCTCTCCAAAAAATACAAAAATTAGCCAGGTGTGGTGACACGTACTGATAGTCCCAGCTACTCTGGAGGCTGAGGTGGGTATGTCACTTCAGCCGGGGAGGTCAAGGCTACAGTGACATGAGATCATGCCACTACACTCCAGTCTGGACGACAGAGAAAGACTCCATCTCAGAAAAACAAACAAAACAACAACAACAACAACAAAACCTGTGTTTCTGAGATAAACCAACTTAATCATGAAATATAGTATTTTTTTATGCTTATTCTTTAATTGGAATATAGAACATATACAGAAAAGTGCACAAATTATAAGGACTCAGATGAATAATTTTCCACAAGTTAAAAATATCAAATTTAAACAACTCTCAAAAAATAATAATTTGAAAAAAATTTTTCCAGAAGCTCTCTATTGCCCTTCATCCCATGAAGACTTTCAGGCACTACCTCCCAAGAGGAAATACTACCCTGACTTCTACCACTTAGATTCATTTTGCCTGTTTTTTTGAACTTTATATGAACATGATCATGCAGTGTGTTTCTGTCGTATTTGGATTTGCTTAACATTATGTTTATGAAAGTCATCTATACTGTCATGTGTTGCAGTAGTTTGTTCCACACCCTTGCTAACACTTAGTATTAGCTATCTTTTTTTTAACAATTCTGGTAGATTTATGATAGTTTTAATATACATTTTTGTAATGACTAATATTAGCCATTTGGATATCATCTTTTGTGATATTCCTGCTAAGGCATTAATGTTAAATTCTGACCATCTCTTAATAAATAATGTGTTTTTAATAAAGCAGTTTTAATTTCAGAGTAGTCTAATTTCTGAATAGTTAACACAACACGTTTTGTGTCCTGTCAAGGAAATATTTGCCTAATTTAAAGTCATGAAGATATTTTTCTACTGTGGTAGGTTAGATTCCTCTGTTCTACCTTTCCCCTTTCTACCTTCATTAACAGAGTTGACTTCCTTGTTCCTTGATTTTAGACCTGGCCATGTAAATGCTTTGGTCAATTCAGTGATAACAGATGAGATGCAAGCAGAAGCTTAAAAATTAATTACATATTTGGCCTTGCTCTCTCACTCCTCTGCCATCAACAGTGAGAAAAACACATCACAGCTAGCCTGCTTGTGCAAGAAAATAAGAGATAAGTAAAACACATCTCAGCTGCCTTCAAAACAAGGAAGAACAAGTCCTATAAGACTGGCAGCTTGAAGGAGAGCTGCCAAGTTGAGTCCAATCTAGATCAGCCAACCTCCAGATGTCCTATGGACCCATGAGCTAAATACATGCTCATTGTTTATGCCACTGATATTTTGTGGATGTTATGCAGAAAAGCTAACTAATATATGTTTGTGTATGTTTCACGAAGTTCTTGTGCTGTGTTTTTCAGCTCTATCAGGTCATTTATGTTTTTCTCTAACTGGTTATTCTAGTTAACAATTCCTCTAACCTTTTTACAAGGTTCTTAGCTTCCTTATATTGGGTTAGGACATGTTATTTTAGCTCTGAGGAGTTTCTTATTACCCACCTTCTGAAGCCTACTTCTGTCAATTCATCAAACTCATTCTCTGTCCAGTTTTGTGCCCCTGCTGGCAACAAGTTGTGATCCTTTGGAGGAGAAGAGACATTCTGCTTTTTTTTTTTTTTTTAATTTTCAGCCTTTTTTGCGCTGGTTTTTCCACATCTTCATGGATTAGTGTACCTTTGATCTTTGATATTGGTGACCTTCAGATGGGATTTTTGTGTGGATGTCCTTTCTGTTTATATTGTTGCTATTCCATTCGGTTTGTTAGTTTTCCTGCTAACAGGCCCTTCTTCTGCAGGTCCGCTGGAGTTTGCTGGAGGTCCATTTCAGGCCCTGTTTGCCTGGGTATCACCAGTTGAGGCTGCAGAACAGCAAAGACTGCTGCCTGCTCCTTCCTCTGGAAGGTTTGCCCCAGAGGGGTACTCACAAGATGCCAGCCAGAGCTGTCCTGTGAGAGGTGTCTTTTGAACCCTGCTGGGAGGTGTCTCCCAGTCAGGATACACAGGGGTCAGGAACCCACTTGAGTAGGCAGTCTGTCCCATAGCAGAGCTCGAGTGCTGTGCTGGGAGATCTGCTTCTCTCTTCAGAGCTGGCAGGCAGGAACGTTTAAGTCTGATGATGCTGCCCCCACAGCCACCCCTCCCCAGGTGCTCTGTCCCAGGGAGATGGGAGTTTGATCTATAAGCCCCTGACTGGAGCTGCTCCCTTTTTTTTCAGGGATGCCCTGCCCAGAGAGGAGGAATCTAGAGAAGCAGTCTGGCTACGGTGGCTTTGTCCGGCTGTGGTGGGCTCCACCCTGTTTGAACTTCCTGGTGGCTTTGTTTACACTGTGAGGGGAAAACCGCCTACTCAAGCCTCAGTAATGGCGGATGCTGCACCCCACACCAAGCTCAAGCATCCCAGGTTGGCTACAGACAGCTGTGCTGGCAGCAAGAATTTCAAGCTAGTGGATCTTAACTTGAAGGGCTTTGTGGGTGTGGGATCCGCTGAGCTAGACTACTTGGCTCCTTGGCTTCAGCTCCCTTTTTAGGGGAGTGAATGCTTCTGTCTCACTGGTGTCCAGGCGCCACTGGGGTATTAAAAAAAACTCCTGCAGCTATCTCGATGTCTGCCCAAACAGCCGTCCAGTTTTATGCTTGAAACGCAGGGCCCTGGTTGTGTAGGCACCAGAGAAAATCTTCTGGTCTGTAGGTTCTGAAGAACATGGGAAAAGTGTAGTATCTGGGCCAGAGTACACCATTCCTCATGGCACAGTCCTTCATGGCTTCCCGTGGCTAGGAGAGGGAGTTCCCCGACCCCTTGTGCTTCCCAGATGAGGCGATGACCTACCCTGCTTCTGCTTGCCCTCCATGTGCTGTACCCACTGTTTAACCAGTCCCAATGAGATGAGCCAGGTACCACACTTGGAAATGCAGAAATCACCCACCTTCTGCATTGATCCTGTTGGGAGTTGCAGAACAGAGTTTTTCCTATTTGGCCATCTTGCCCAGGAATCCTGGGCTAATTGTTTTTTCACGTTTGCTTGCTTGTTTATTTGTGTGTGTGTGTGTGGGGGGGGTGGGGGGGGTGGGAGGGTGAATTTTAACTGTTTATTCAATTTAATTGAAAGTTGTATCTCTATTCTGTTATTTTATTTCTTCTTTCAGTCAGTGATATTTATGCATATTCATTAGCTTTAATATATATTCTGTGAGCAACCAATTGCCTTAACCCTATAAACACACGCCAGGGGTAAATAGCTAGTATTAAACTGAAATTTTGTACTCCAAAGGCAGTTGTTAAAAGCTCTTCAGCTATAATTATATTTGATCAACACCAGCGGTTTTATTTATTTTTTATTTTTTTACTATTATTTTTATTATACTTTAAGTTCTAGGGTACATGTGCATAACCTGCAGGTTTGTTACATATGTATATTTGTGCCATGTTGGTGTGCTGCACACATCAACTCGTCAGCACCCATCAATTCATCATTTATATCATGTATAACTCCCCAATGCAATCCCTCCCCCATCCCCCCTCCCCATGATAGGCCCCAGTGTGTGATGTTCCCCTTCCCGAGTCCAAGTGATCTCATTGTTCAGTTCCCACCTATGAGTGAGAACATGCGGTGTTTGGTTTTCTCTTCTTGTGATACTTTGCTAAGAATGATGGTTTCCAGCTGCATCCATGTCCCTACAAAGGACGCAAACTCAACCTTTTTTATGGCTGCATAGTATTCCATGGTGTATATGTGCCACATTTTCTTAATCCAGTCTGTCACAGATGGACATTTGGGTTGATTCCAAGTCTTTGCTATTGTGAATAGTGCTGCAATAAACATACGTGTGCATGTGTCTTTGTAGTAGAATAATTTATAATCCTTTGGGTATATACCCAGTAGTGGGATGGCTGGGTCATATGGTACATCTAGTTCTAGATCCTTGAGGAATTGCCATACTGTTTTCCATAATGGTTGAACTAGTTTACAATCCCACCAACAGTGTAAAAGTGTTCCTATTTCTCCACATCCTCTCCAACACCTGCTGTTTCCTGATTTTTTAATGATTCCCATTCTAACTGCTGTGAGATGGTATCTCATTGTGGTTTTGATTTGCATTTCTCTGATGGCGAGTGATGATGAGCATTTTTTCATGTGTCTGTTGGCTGTATGAATGTCTTCTTTTGAGAAATGTCTGCTCATATCCTTTGCCCACTTTTTGATGGGGTTGTTTGTTTTTTTCTTGTATACTTGTTTGAGTTCTTTGTAGATTCTGGATATTAGCCCTTTGTCAGATGAGTAGATTGCAAAAATTTTCTCCCATTCTGTAGGTTGCTTGTTCACTCTGATGGTAGTTTCTTTTGCTGTGCAGAAGCTCTTTAGTTTAATGAGATCCCATTTGTCAATTTTGGCTTTTGCTGCCGTTGCTTTTGGTGTTTTAGACATGAAGTCCTTGCCCATGCTTATGTCCTGAATGGTACTACCTAGATTTTCTTCTAGGGTTTTTATGGTATTAGGTCTAACATTTAAGTCTCTAATCCATCTTGAATTAATCTTCGTATAAGGGGTAAGGAAAGGATCCAGTTTCAGCTTTCTACTTATGGCTAGCCAATCTTTCCAGCACCATTTATGAAATAGGGAATCCTTTCCCCATTTCTTGTTTCTCTCAGGTTTGTCAAAGATCAGATGGCTGTAGATGTGTGGTACTATTTCTGAGGACTCTGTTCTGTTCCATTGGTCTATAGCTCTGTTTTGGTACCAGTACCATGCTGTTTTGGTTACTGTAGCCTTGTAACATAGTTTGAAGTCAAGTAGCGTGACGCCTCCAGCTTTGTCCATTTGACGTAGGATTGTCTTGGCAATGTGGGCTCGTTTTTGGTTCCATATGAACTTTAAAGTAGTTTTTTCCAATTCTGTGAAGAAACTCATTGGTAGCTTGATGGGGATGGCATCGAATCTATAAATTACCTTGGGCAGTATGGCCATTTTCACGATATTGATTCTTCCTATCCAAGAGCATGGTATGTTCTTCCATTTGTTTGTGTCCTCTTTGATTTCACTGAGCAGTGGTTTGTAGTTCTCCTTGAAGAGGTCCTTGACATCCCTTGTAAGTTGGATTCCTAGTATTTTATTCTCTTTGAAGCAGTTGTGAATGGAAGTTCATTCATGATTTGGCTCTCTGCTTGTCTGTTACTGGTGTATAAGAATGCTTGTGATTTTTGCACATTAATTTTGTATCCTGAGACTTTGCTGAAGTTGCTTATCAGCTTAAGGAGATTTTGGGCTGAGACAATGGGGTTTTCTAAATATACAATCATGTCATCTGCAAACAGGGACAATTTGACTTCTTCTTTTCCTAACTGAATACCCTTGATTTCTTTCTCTTGCCTGATTGCCCTACCCAGAACTTCCAACACTATGTTGAATAGGAGTGGTGAGAGAGGGCATCCCTGTCTTGTGCCAGTTTTCAAAGGGAATTTTTCCAGTTTTTGCCCATTCAGTATGATATTAGCTGTGGGTTTGTCATAAATAGCTCTTATTATTTTGAGGGACGTTCCATCAATACCGAATTTATTGAGCGTTTTTAGCATGAAGGGCTGTTGAATTTTGTCAAAAGCCTTTTCTGCATCTATTGAGATAATCATGTGGTTCTTGACTTTGGTTCAGTTTATAAGCTGGATTACGTTTATTGATTTGCGCATGTTGAACCAGCCTTGTATCCCAGGGATGAAGCCCACTTGATCATGGTGGATAAGCTTTTTGATGTGCTGCTGAATCCGGTTTGCCAGTATTTTATTGAGGATTTTTGCATGGATGTTCATAAGGGATATTGGTCTAAAATTCTCTTTTTTTGTTGTGTCTCTGCCAGGCTTTGGTATCAGGATAATGTTGGCCTCATAAAATGAGTTAGGGAGGATTCCCTCTTTTTCTATTGATTGGAATAGTTTCAGAAGGAATGGTACCAGCTCCTCCTCATACCTCTGGTAGAATTCAGCTGTGAATCCATCTGGTCCTGGACTTTTTTTGGTGGGTAGCCTATTGATTGTTGCCTCAATTTCAGAGCCTGCTATTGGTCTATTCAGGGATTCAACTTCTTCCTGGTTTAGTCTTGGGAGAGTGTAAGTGTCCAGGAAATTATCCATTTCTTCTAGATTTTCTAGTTGATTTGCGTAGAGGTGTTTATAGTATTCTCTAATGGTAGTTTGTATTTCTGTGGGGTCGGTGGTGATATCCCATTTATCATTTTTTATTGCGTCTATTTGATTCCTCTCTCTTTTCTTCTTTATTAGTCTTGCTAGCGGTCTGTCAATTTTGTTGATCTTTTCAAAAAACCAACTCCTGGATTCATTGATTTTTTGGAGGGTTTTTTGTGTCTCTATCTCCTTCAGTTCTGCTCTGATCTTAGTTATTTCTTGCCTTCTGCTAGCTTTTGAATGTGTTTGCTCTTGCCTCTCTAGTTCTTTTAATTGTGATGTTAGAGTGTCCATTTTAGATCTTTCCTGCTTTCTCTTGTGGGCATTTAGTGCTATAAATTTCCCTCTACACACTGCTTTAAATGTGTCCCAGAGATTCTGGTATGTTGTATCTTTGTTCTCATTGGTTTCAAAGAACATCTTTATTTCTGCCTTCATTTCATTATGTACCCAGTAGTCATTCAGGAGCAGGTTGTTCAGTTTCCATGTAGTTGAGAGGTTTTGATTGAGTTTTTAGTCCTGAGTTCTAGTTTGATTGCACTGTGGTCTGAGAGACAGTTTGTTATAATTTCTGTTCTTTTACATTTGCTGAGGAGTGCTTTACTTCCAATTATGTGGTCAATTTTGGAACAAGTGCGATGTGGTGCTGAGAAGAATGTATATTCTGTTGATTTGGGGTGGAGAGTTCTATAGATGTCTATTAGGTCCGCTTGGTGCAGAGATGAGTTCAATTCCTGGATATCCTTGTTAACTTTCTGTCTCGTTGATCTGTCTAATGTTGACAGTGGAGTGTTGAAGTCTCCCATTAGTATTGTATGGGAGTCTAAGTCTCTTTGTAAGTCTCTAGGGACTTGCTTTATGAATCTGGGTACTCCTGTATTGGGTGCATAAATATTTAGGAGAGTTAGCTCTTCCTGTTGAATTGATCCCTTTACCATTATGTAATGGCCTTCTTTGTCTCTTTTGATTTTTGATGGTTTAAAGTCTGTTTTATCAGAGACTAGGATTGCAACCCCTGCTTTTTTTTGTTCTCCATTTGCTTGGTAGATCTTCCTCCATCCCTGTATTTTGAGCCTATGTATGTCTCTGCATGTGAGTTGGGTCTCCTGAATACAGCAGACTGATGGGTCTTGACTCTTTATCCAGTTTGCCAGTCTGTGTCTTTTAATTGGAGCATTTACTCCATTAACATTTAAGGTTAATATTGTTATGTGTGAACTTGATCCTGCCATTTTGATATTAACTGGTTATTTTGCTCGTTAGTTGATGCAGTTTCTTCTTAGCCTCGATGGTCTTTACATTTTCGCATGTTTTTGAAATGGCTGGTACCGGTTGTTCCTTTTCATGTTTAGGGCTTCCTTCAGGGTCTCTTGAAAGGCAGGCCTGGTGGTGACAAAATCTCTAAGCATTTGCTTATCTGTAAAGGATTTTATTTCTCCTTCACTGATGAAACTTAATTTGGCTGGATATGAAATTCTGGGTTTAAAATTCTTTTCTTTAAGAACGTTGAATATTGGCCCCCCCTCTCTTCTGGCTTGGAGAGTTTCTGCCGAGAGATCTGCTGTTAGTCTGATGGGCTCTCCTTTGTGAGTAACCCGACCTTTCTCTCTGGCTGCCCTCAAGATTTTTTCCTTCATTTCAACTTTGGTGAATCTGGCATTTATGTGTCTTGGAGTTGCTCTTCTCGAGGAGTATCTTTGTGGCATTCTCTGTATTTCCTGAATTTGAATGTTGGCCTTCCCTACTAGGTTGGGGAAGTTCTCCTGGATGATATCCTGAAGAGTGTTTTCCAACTTGATTCCATTTTCCCCCTCACTTTCAGGCACCCCAATCAGACGTAGATGTGGTCTTTTTACATAATCCCATACTTCTTGTAGGCTTTGTTCATTTCTTTTTCTTCTTTTTTCTTTTGGTTTCTCTTCTTGCTTCATTTCATTCATTTGATCCTCAATCACTGATACTCTTTCTTCCAGTTGATCGAGTCGGTTACTGAAGCTTGTGCATTTGTCACGTATTTCTCATGTCATGGTTTTCATCTCTGTCATTTCGTTTATGACCTTCTCTGCATTAATTAGTCTAGCTGTCAATTCTTCCACTCTTTTTTCAAGATTTTTAGTTTCTTTGCGCTGGGTACGTAATTCCTCCTTTACCTCTGAGAAGTTTGATGGACTGAAGCCTTCTTCTCTCATCTCGTCAAAGTCATTCTCTGACCAGCTTCGATCCATTGCTGGCGATGGGCTACGCTCCTTTGCAGGGGGAGATGCGCTCTTATTTTTTGAATTTCCAGCTTTTCTGCCCTGCTTTTTCCCCATCTTTGTGGTTTTATCTGTCTCTGGTCTTTGATGATGGTGCCGTACTGATGGGGATTTGGTATAGGTGTCCTTCCTGTTTGATAGTTTTCCTTCTGACAGTCAGGACCCTCAGCTATAGGTCTGTTGGTGATTGCTTGAGGTCCACTCCAGACCCTGTTTGCCTGGGTATCAGCAGCAGAGGTTGCAGAAGATAGAATATTGCTGAACAGTGAGTGTGCCTGTCTGATTCTTACTTTGGAAGCTTCCTCTCAGGGGTGTACTCCACCCTGTGAGGTGTGGTGTGTCAGACTGCCCCTACTGGGAGATGTCTCCCAGTTAGGCTACTCAGGGGTCAGTGACCCACTTGAGCAGGCAGTCTGTCTGTTCTCAGATCTCAACCTCCGTGTTGGGAGATCCACTGCTCTCTTCAAAGCTGTCAGACAGAGTCGTTCGCGTCTGCTCAGGCCTCTGCTACTTCCCCTGTTGTTTTTTTAGCTGAGCCCTGCCCCCAGAGGTGGAGTATGTCGAGACAGGCAGGTTTCCTTGAGCTGCTGTGAGCTCCACCCAGTTCGAGATTCCCAGCGGCTTTGTTTACCTACTTAAGCCTCAGCAATGGCGGGCGCCCCTCCCCCAGCCTCGCTGCTGCCTCGCGGTTAGATCTCCGCAGACTGCTGTGTTAACAATGAGGGAGGCTCCGTGGGCGTGGGACCCTCCTGGCCAGGTGAGGGATATATTCTTCTGGTGTGTCCGTTTGCTTAAAGCGCGGTATTGGGGTGGGAGTTACCCGATTTTCCAGGTGTTGTGTGTCTCAGTTCCCCTGGCTAGGAAAAGGGATTCCCTTCCCCCTTGCACTTCCCAGGTGAGGCGATGCCTCGCCCTGTTTCAGCTCTCACTGATCAGGCTGCAGCAGCTGACCAGCACCAATTGTCCGGCACTCCCTAGTGAGATGACCCCAGTACCTCAGTTGAAAATGCAGAAATCACCTGTCTTCTGTGTCACTCGCGCTGGGAGTTGGAGACTGGAGCTGTTCCTATTTGGCCATCTTGCTCCGCCCCCCCGGTTTTATTAATCAGTATAATTTATACTAGAAATAGATTTTCACTGATTAAAATATTGGTTTACATGATATGTAGACTTTCTAGAAATATGATATAGAGACTTCTGATCACACATAAAAAATGTTAAAAAAATAGCAAACCTTATAATCCGTATTCTTTGGATTGGTGATTAAAACTTGAATCTGAAACAATCCTGTATCCTTCCACTTAGTTGGAGTATTGTGTATGCTTTATGCAAGTGATAAGATTAGCTGGCTCCTTCCTCTAGAGTACTGTAAGTTCCACTTTAAATGAACAGTTTTACCCAAAGTATGATCAGAACACCTAAAAAGACAAATTATTGAGGCTTCAAGTTTACCTAACAGGTGATATAAATATTTTGTCTTTATGTGTCAATCTGATAATTTATTTTGTGTAATCTGGTATTTAAGTTTCCGATTCCTACAAATTACTACAAACATGAAGGCTTGAAACAAGACAAATTTATTATCTTGCTGTTGTATAAGCATAAGTGCAACATGAGTTTCAGTGGGCTTTAGCTAATCAACGGGTTACATTCATCTGATGACTGTGAGAGAGAATCCAGTCCTTGCCAATTCCCACTTCTAGAGTCTGGCTGCATTTCTTGGCTTGTGACTGCATTTCTCTGATCTCTCCTTCAGTTGTCACATCTGCTTTTTTGACAATGATTGCTTTATAAGGAACATTGTGATTACATTGGGTCCACTGGGGTAATCCAGGATACTCTTTCCATCTCAAGATCCTTAACTTAATAACATTTGAAATGTCACTTTCCCATGTAAGGTAACATATTCACAGGTTTTGGGGATTAGGGCATGGGCATCTTTAGAGTTTCATTATTCTACCTACCAGGCCTGGTATGGAAGTTGTAGGGGAGGAGGTCTATAGTAACTTCTAACCTCTAAACATTGGAGGCCACCAGCATCTATTAAGAAAGTCATAATAATTATGAATGACCAAACTGAACTGGCCTTGTTGCAACAGAACCATTTACAGAGTCAAACCCCAAAGGAGAAAGAGTATGTACAAAAAGAGTGGCAACATTTGGATAATTTATAAAAACAACAAAATATTAGGAACACCTGTATAGATAACTTTTTTAAATGATAAAACAATGAAAGAAGAACATAATTTTGAATAAGATTGAATTTATTGATTTGGGGATACATCCCTGAGATTCTGAATTCATTTATCTTTCTTGAGCAGATAGGCTTAGTTATTTGTCCTTAGTTGGTATACAGAAACTTCGCCATCATGATGGCCTATGTTCAAGGTGGTAGAAATGCCAGAAATTCCATGGCATAATATAAGGAAAAAATTCCAGACTTAGGGAGAGGGAACCAAAAATTTTAGCATTATAACATATGACCTGCTAGGACAACAGCTACATTAATCCCACTGAGAGCACAGAAGAGATACCCTTCACCAAATCCCTAAGAAATATATCACTGAAGGGAGTACAACCTTTTTTAAAAATGCTTTTTATTTACTATTAGCTCTATCTGGGGATGTTCATCATATATTATGCACTGAAAAGTGAGCTCCCTGAATACATAGGAATACCAACAATCTACAGTGGTAGAAATAAAATGGCTGCCATTGTAGGTAATAGGGCCATGTGGTAATCAGTATACTCTATTGCAAAGGGATACGTGATGGTGGCTAATTTACCATGGCATCCCCGGAACAAAATTTGTTTGTGTACTGATAAACATGTTGATAATGACAGAACCACAGAAAATGTATTTTAAAATTTAAAGTAATGTTGAACTCATCTATTTGAGACATTTGACTTTGAATGAGACTAAATTATCTAATTTTAATTTGTATGTAATTTATCTTAGGTTAAATTACAATTTCTATTTAGAGACTTGTGTGGATTTTCTTTTCATTTGGTAACAGTTTCATTGAGATACTATTTACATACCGTACAATTCACTCATTTAAATAATAAAATTTGGTAGGTTTTTTTTCTTTAAATTTTTTTTTTGTTTGTTTGTTTGTTTTTTTTTTTTTTTTTTTTTTTTTAGATGGAGTCGCATTCTGTCGCCAGGTTGGAGTTACAGTGGTGCAGTCTCTGCAACCTTCGCCTCCTGGGTTCAAGCGATTCTCCTGTCTCAGCCTCCCAAGTGGCTGGGATTACAGGTGCACTCTGCCACACCCAGCTAATTTTTGTATTTTGTAGAGATAGAGTTTCACCATGTTGGCCAGGATGGTCTCAATCTCCTGACCTCATGATCTGCCCGCCCTGACCTCCCAAAGTGCTGGGATTACAGGTGTGAGCCCCTGTGCCCGGCCTACAGTTTAGTAGTTTTTTGGTATGCTCACGTTGTCACAATAACTACAGTCAAACTTAGAACATTTTCATCATACCAGAAAGAAACACTTATACCTGTATTAATTATGCTTTTTGTATGCTGCAATTTTGATCCTTTGACATGTTGGTGCCTTGCTGACACTGGACACTCTGCCCTTCCCAGAGCTAGCAATTCTTAAAGATCTTAAATGACTTTCTAAGCAGTGCCTTTCACATGCAAACTAATTCAGAGTCCACATACCCCACCACTTCCTCTATCAGGATCTCACACTGAATTCCAATATTGGTCTACCCCAATCACCCAGGACTAGATACCCAAGGATCTATGACAGCTCCCATACTCCAGAGCTTATGTAAGATTGTAAGTCCTAAAATCTGGTTTTATCAAGAACCAAGAATCAGTCTTCTGCCTCTAAATTAGCATTAAAATACGAATGCTTGGCTGTGGCTGAGTATGACTCAACTATGCATACTGTCTACGGCATCAGCTTACAACATACTTTTCTGTTTTTCCATTCCATCTTAATTGTGAAACCTAGAGAATCTCTCCTTTTTCTTAAAAGTTCTGCACTGCATTTTGAAAAGCTCTTATTTATTGATTCTATTTGCTTATGGCAAAAGAGTTTCTATGTTCACATATTTTACATCTTGGTTTGAAATAAAATCTTCCAGAATTTTTTTTTTGGAAGAAACAGAATGAAAATTAAAGCCACAGTGAGGTATTACCTCATGCCTATTAATATGGTTCTTATTATTTCTAAATATAAAAGCAAATAGATTTGAACAGAGAGATACACGGTAATACAGTAATAGTAGGGGACTTCAATAGCTCACTTTCAGCAATGAACAGATTATCCAGAAAGCATATCAATATGAAAGCACTGGACTTAAACTACACTTTAGACCAGATAGACCTAACAGACATATACAGAATATTTCATATAATAGTAGCAGAATACACATTCTTCTCAAGTGCGTGCAGAACATTCTCCAAGGTAGATTGTACATTTGGCTACAAAATAATTCTTAACAAACTTAAGAATACATAATTGGCTGGGCACGGTGGCTCACACCTGTAATCCAAGCACTTTGGGAGGCCAAGGCAGGCGGGTCACCAGGTCAGGAGATCAAGACCATCCTGGCTAACATGGTGAAACCCCAACTCTACTAAAAATACAAAAAATTAGCAGGGCGTGGTGGCGGGCTCCTGTAGTCCCAGCTACTCAGGAGGCTGAGGCAGGAGAATGGCATGAACCTGAGAGGCAGAGCTTGCAGTGAGTCGAGATCATGCCACTGCACTCCAGCCTGGGTGACAGAGTGAGACTCCGTCTAAAAAAAAAAAAAAAAAAAAAAAAAAAAAAAACATAAATTATATCAAGTATATTTTCTTTTTTTTTTTCTATCATTATTATTGCTTTGATTTATTGAGCGCATTGCACTTCATGTCCCAGGGCTTTCTGGGTGATCTCAACCAACTTTGGAAATTCATATTTTTATTTTATTTTATTTTTTATTATATTTTAAATTCTAGGGTACATGGGCACAACATGCAGGTTTATTACATAGGTATACATGTGCCATGTTGCTTTCCTGCACCCATGAACTCATCATTTATATTAAGTATTTCTCCTAATGTTATTTCTCCCCCAGATCCCCACCCCCTGACAGGCCTTAGTGTGTGATGTTCGCCACCCTGTGTCCAAGTGTTCTCATTGTTAAATTCCCACCTATAAATGAGAACATGCAGTGTTTGGTTTTCTGTCCTTGTGATACTTTGCTGAGAATGATGGTTTCCAGCGTCATCCATGTACCTGCAAAGGAAATGAACACATCATTTTTTATGACTGCATAGTATTCCATGGTGCATATGTGCCACATTTTCATAATTTAGTCTACCCTTGATGGACATTTGGGTTAGTTCCAAGTCTTTGCTATTATGAATAGTGCCACAATAAACATAGGTGTGCATGTGTCTTTATAGTAGGATGATTTATAATCCTTTGGGTATCTACCCATTAATTGGATCACTGGGTCAAATGGTACTTCTAGTTCTAGATCCTTGAGGAGTCAGCACAGTCTTCCACAATGGCTGAACTACTTTACACTCCCACCAACAGTGTAAAAGCATTCCTATTTCTCCACATCCTCTTCAGCATCTGTTTTTTCCTGACTTTTTAATGATTGCCATTCTAAATGGCGTGAGATACTATTTCATTGTGGTTTTGATTTGCATTTCTCTGATGACCAGTGATGATGAGCCTTTTTTCATGTGTCTGTTGACTGCATAAATGTCTTCTTCTGAGAAGTGTCTGTTCATCTCCTTTGTCCACTTTTTGATGGAGTTGTTTGTTTTTTTCTTGTAAATTTGTTTAAGTTCTTTGTACATTCTGGATATTACCCTTTGTCAGATGAGTAGATTGCAAAACTTTTCTCCCATTCTGTAGGATGCCTGTTCACTCTGATGGAAGTTTCTCTTGCCATGCAGAAGCTCTTTAGTTTAATTAGATCACATTAGTCTATTTTGACTTTTGTTGCCATTGCTTTTGGTGTTTTAGCCATGAAGTCCTTGCCCATGCCTATGTCCTCAAAGGTATTGTCTAGGTTTTCTTCTAGGGTTTTTAATGGTTTTAGGTCTAGCATTTAAGTCTTTAATCCATCTTGAATTAATTTTTGTATTAAGTGTAAAAAAGGTATCCCATTTCCGCTTTTTACATATGGCTAACCAGTTTTCCCAGTGCCATTTATTAAATAGGAAATCCTAACCCCATTGCTTGTTTTTGTCAGGTTTGTCAAAGATCAGATTGTTGTAGATGTGTGGTGTTATTTCTGAGGCCTCTGTTCTGTTACATCGGACAATATATCTGCTTTGGTACCAGTACCATGATGTTTTGGTTACTGTAGCCTTGTAGTATAATTTGAAGTCAGGTAGTGTGATGCCTCCAGCTTTGCTGTTTTTGCTTAGGATTGTTTTGGCTTTATGGGCTATTTTTTTGGTTCCATATGAACTTTAAAGTAGTTTTTTCCAATTCTGTGAAGAAAGTATTTGGTGGCTTGATGGAGATGACATTGAATCTATAAATTATCTTGGGCAGTATGGCCATTTTCAACATATTGATTTTTCCTATCCATGAGCATGGGATGTTCTTCCATTTGTTTGTGTCCTTTTATTTCGTTGAGCAGTGGTTTGTAGTTTTCTTTGAAGAGGTCCTTCACGACTCTTGTAAGTTGGATTCCTAGGTATTTTATTCTCTTTGCACAAAAATTGTGAATGGGAGTTCACTGATGATGTGGCTCTCTGTCTGTTATTGGTGTATGAGAATGCTTGTGATTTTTGCACATTGATTTTGTATCCTGAGATTTTGGTGAAGTTGCTTATCAGCTTAAGAAGAGTTTGGGCTGTGATGATGGGATTTTCTAAATACACAATCATGTCATCTGCAAAGAGGGACATTTGATTTCCTCTTTACCTAATTGAATACCCTTTATTTCTTTCTCTTTCCTGATTTCCCTGGCCAGAACTTCCAACACTATGTTGAACAGGAGTGATGAGAGAGGTATCCTTGTCTTAAGTTGGTTTTCAAAGGCAATGCTTCCAGTTTTGCCCATTCAGTATGATATTGGCTGTGGGTTTGTCATAAATAGCTCTTATTATTTTGAGATACGTTCTATCAAGATGTAGTTTATTGAGAATTTTTAGCATGAAGGACTGTTGAATTTTGTCAAAAGCTTTTCTGCAACTATTGAGATAATCATGTGGATTTTGTCATTGGTTGTGTTTATGTGATGAATTACATTTATTGATTTGCATATGTTGAACCAGCCTTGCATCCCAGGGATGAAACCCACTTGATCATGGTGGATAAGCTTTTTGATGTGCTGCTGGATTCGGTTTGCCAGTATTTTATTGAGGATTTTTGTGTCGATGTTCATCAGGGATATTGGTCTAAAATTCTCTTTTTTTGTTGTGTCTCTGCCAGGCTTTGATATCAGGATGATTCTGGCCTCATAAAATGAGTTAGGGAGGATTCCCTCTTTTTCAATTGATTGGAATAGTTTCAGAAGAAAAGGTACCAGCCCCTGTTTGTAACTCTGGTAGAATTCAGCTGTGAATCCAACTAGTCCTGAACTTTTTTTGTTTGGTAGGGTATTAATTATTGCCTCAATTTCAGAGCTGGTTATTGGTCTATTCAGAGATTCAACTTCTTCTTGGCTTAGTCTTGAGAGTGTTGGCAGGGTGTACATGTCTAGGAGATTATCCATTTCTTCTCTATTTTCTAGTTTATTTGCATAGAGGTGTTTATAGTGTTCTCTGATGGTAGTTTGTATCTCTGTGGTATTGGTGGTGATATCCTCTTTATTAGTTTTATGGTATCTGTTTGATTCTTCTCTCTTTTCTTCTTTATTAGTCTTGTTTGCTGTCTATCAATTTTGTTGATCTTTTCAGAAACCCAGCTCCTGGATTCACTGATTTTTTCAAGGGTTGTTTATATCTCGATCTCTTTCAGTTCTGCTCTGATCTTAGTTATTTCTTGCCTTCTGCTAGCTTTTGAATGTGTTTGCTCTTGCTTCTCTAGTTCTTTTAATTGCAATTTTAGGGTGTCAATTTTAGATCTTTCCTGCTTTCTCTTGTGGGCATTTAGTGCTATAAATTTCCCTCTACACACTGCTTTAAATGTGTCCCAGAGATTCTGGTACGCTGTATCTTTGTTCTCATTGGTTTCAAATAACATCTTTATTTCTGCCTTCATTTTGTTATTTACCCAGTACTCACTCAGGATCAGGTTGTTCAGTTTCCATGTAATTGTGCAGTTTTGAGTGCCTTTCTTAATCCTCAGTTCTAATTTAATTGAACTGTTGTCTGGCAGACTGTTGTGATTTCTGTTCTTTTACATTTGCTGAGGAGTGCTTTACTTCCAGCTATGAGGTCAATTTTGGAATAAGTGCAATGTGGTGCTGAGAAGAATGTATATTCTGTTGATTTGGGGTGGAGAGTTCTGTAGATGTCTATTAGGTCTGCTTAGTGCAGAGCTGAGTTCAAGTTCTGGATATCTTTGCTAACCTTCTGTCTCATTGATCTCTCTAATATTGACAGTGGGGTGTTAAAGTCTCCCATTATTATTGTGTGGGAGGCTAAGTCTGTTCATAGGTCTCTAAGGACTTGCTTTATGAATCTGGGTGCTCCTGTATCAGGTGCATGTATATTTAGGGTAGTTAGCTCTTCTTGTTGAAATGATCTCTTTACTATTATGTAATGGCCTTCTTTTCTCCTTTTGATCTTTGTTGGTTTAAAGTTTGTTTTATCAGAGACTAGGATTGCAACGCCTGCTTTTCTCTTTTTTTTCTTTCTTTTAGTTTTTTTGCTTTCCATTTGCTTGGTAGATCTTCCTCCATCCCTTTATTTTGAGCCTATGTGTGTCTCTGCATGTGAGATGGGTCTCCTGAATATAGCAAACTGATGGGTCTTGGCTCTTTATTCAATTTGCCAGTCTGTGTCTTTTAATTGGAGCATTTAGCTTCTTTATATTTAAGTTTAGTATTGTTATGTGTGAATTTGATTCTGTCATTCTGGTGTTCGCTGGTTATTTTTCCCATGAATTGATGCAGTTTCTTCATAGCATTCATGGTCTTTACAATTGGGCATGTTTTTGCAGTGGCTGGTACCAGTTGTTCCTTAGTATGTTTAGTGATTCAGGACCTCTTGTAAGGCAGGCCTGATGGTGACAAAATCTCTAAGCATTTGCTTGTCTGTGAAGGATTTTATTTCTCCTTCATTTATGAAGCTTAGTTTGGCTGGATATAAAATTCTGGGTTGAAAATTCTTTAAGAATGTTGAATATTGGCCCTCACTCTCTTCTGTCTTATAGGATTTCTATCAAGAGGTCTGCTGTTAGTCTGATGGCTTTGCCTTTGTGGATTACCCGACATTTCTCTCTGGCTGCCCTTTACATGTTTTCCTTCATTTCAACCTTGGTGAATCTGATAATTACGTGTTTTGGGGTTCCTATTCTAGAGGATTATCTTTGTGGTTTTCCCTGTGTGTCTTAAATTTGAATCTTGGCCTGCTTTGCTAGGTTGGTGAAGTTCTCCTGGATAATATCCTGAAGACTGTTTTCCAACTTGGTTCCATTCTCCCCATCACTTTCAGGTACACCAATCAAACGTAGATTTGGTTTTTTCACATAGTCCCATATTTCTTGGAGGCTTTGTTCATTTCTTTTTACTCTTTTTTCTCTAAACTTGTCTTCTCACTTTATTTCATTAATTTGATTTTCAGTTGCTGATACTCTTTCTTCTACTTGAATGAATCCGTTATTGAAGCTTGTGCATGCATCACTAAGTTCTTGTGCCATGGTTTGCAGCTCCATCAGGTCATTTAAGGTCTTCTCTACACTGTTTATTCTAGTTAACCATATGTCTAACCTTTTTTTCAAGGTTTTTAGCTTCCTTGCAATGGGTTAGAGCGTCCTCCTTTAGCTTGGAGAATTTTGTAATTGCCAATTTTCTGAAGCCTACTTTTGTCAACTTGTTAAAGTCATTCTCCCTCCAGCTTTGTTCCATTGCTGGTGAGGAGCTGCGATTGTTTGGAGGACAAGTGATGCTCTGGTTTTTAGAATTTTCAGCTTTTCTGCTCTGGTTTTGTCCCCTCTTTGTGGTTGTATCTACATTTGGTCTTTGATGTTGGTGACTTACTGATAGGATTTTGTTGTGGATGGGCTTTTTTTGTTGACGTTGATGCTATTCCTTTCTGTTTGTTAGCTTTCCTTCTAACAGTCAGGTCTCTCAGCTGCAGTTCTGTTGGAGTTTGCTGGATTTCCAGTGCAGACCCTGTTTGCCTGGGTATCACCCACAGAGGCTTCAGAACAGCAAATATTGCAGAACAGCAAATATTGCTGCCTGATCCCTCCTCTTGAAGCTTCACCCCACAGGGGCACCCACCTGTATGATGTTTCTGTTGGCCCCCACTGGGAGGTGTAACCTAATGTTACATCTAATGAAACTGGGATAATAAGAATGAACTAAGCCTGAAGTTAGTAGAAAGAAGAAAATAATAAATATCAGAGTGGATATAAATGAAATAAAGACTACAAAACAATAGAAAATATAAGCTAAGAATTGGTTTTCTTAGAAGATAAAATTGACAAATCTTTGGGGAGACTAAGAAAGAAAGAAGACTTTAATATGTAGAATCAGAGGTAGAAGTGGAAATATTACAACTGATACCACAGAAATTCAAAGGATCGGAAGAGATTACTGTGAACAATTATACATCAAAAATTGGGTTGTCTAGAAGATATGAATAAGTCGTAGGCACATACAAACTACTAAAACTCAATCATGATGAAATAGATAATTTGAACAAACTCATAATGGGTAAAGTGATTAAATCAGTAATAAAAGTCTCCCAACAAGAAAGCCTAGGATCTGATGGTTTCACTGCTGAATTCTAACATATATTTAAAGAAGAACTGGTACCAATTCTTCTCAAACATTTTCAAAAAATTAAAGAATAAGGACTACTTTCTAACTCATTTTGCAATGCAATCATTAGTCTGATAGCAAAGCTAGATAATGACACTATAAGGAAATAAAATTACAAACCAATATCCCTCACAAACATAGATGCAAAAATTCTCAACAAAATACTAACAAACTGAGTTCACCAGCACATAATTTCCCATAATCGGTTGGAATTTCTTTCTAGTATGGAAGGTTGGTTCAACATATGCAAATCTCTAAATGTGATGCACCACATTAATATAATGCATGACAAAAGTTATACAGTCATATCAAAAGATGCAGAAAAAGAATTTGGTATTATCCATCATCTTTTCATAATAAAAACTCACAGCAATTAGTTATAGAAGGAATGTACCTCAGCATTATAAAGGCCCTATATGACAAACACACAGCTGACATCATAGTCAATGTTGAAATGTTGAAAGAACAGGAATAAGACAAAGATTCTCTCTCACCACTTATATATGCAACCTAGTACTGGAAGTCTTAGAATGAGCAATTAGGGAAGAGAAAGACATGAAAGGTATTCAAATTAGAAAAGAGGAAGTTAAATTGTTCCCATTTGTGAATGACATAATCTTATTTATGGAAAACCCTAAAGACTTCATCAAAAATCTGTTATAACAAATAAATGAATTCATTAAAGTTGTAGGATATAAAATCAAACTACTAAAATTAGTAGTATTTCTATACACTAACAACAAAATATCTGAAAAAGAAATAAAGAAAACAATTGTATTTACATTAACTACAAAAATACTTAGGAATAAACATAAGGAGATGAAAGACCTACAAGCTGAAAACCATAAAACATTGATGAAAGAAATTAAAGATGATACAAATAAATGGAAAGACATCCCATGGTCTTGGATTAGAAGAATCAATATTGTTAAAAGGCCTATACTATCTAAAGCAATCTAGATATTTAATGAAATTACTATCAAAATTGTAATTATATCTTTCACAGAAAAAGAAGAAAATCTAAGACCCTGAATAGCTAAAGCAATACTCAGTGAAAGAAACAAAGCTGTAGGAATCACACTATCTGACTTAGAAATATACTGCAAAGCTATTACATTTTATTGTAATCAAAATAGTATGGTATTGGCATATGAACAGCCACATAGACCAATGGAACACAACAGAGAACCAACAAATATATCCACACATTTACAATCAGTTGATTTTGGTCAAAGGTGCCAAGAATAAGCAACAGGAAAAGAACAGACTCTTCAATAAGTGGTGCTGGAAACACTGGATATCCATATGCAGAAGAATTAAATTAGACTATTATCTAATACCACATACAAGCCCCACTGAAAACGGAATAAACTTAAATGTAAGACCTGAACCTGTACAACTACTGAAGAAAACGTAAGAGAGAAGCTCCATGGCATTGTTTTGCACAATAATTTTTTAGATATGACCTCAAAGACACCAGCAACTAAAGCAAAAATTGACAAATGGGACTGCTTCAAACTAAAAAGATTCTGCACAGCCAAAGAAACAATCAACAGAGTGGTGAGTCGACCTACAGAATGGCAGAAAATATTTGCAAGCCACATATTTGATAAAGGGTTAATATCCAAAATATGTGAGACTCAAGCAATTCAATAAGAAAAATAAAAAACCCAATTAAAAACTAGGCAAATGGTCTGAATAGACATTTCTCAAAAAATAAAAAAATAATAATAATAGAAGACATCCTAATGGCCAAAAGATATATTAAGAAATCCCCAGATTACTAATTATCAGGGAAATGCGAATTAAAACCACAAGGCAATATCACTTTATATCTGTCAGAATGGCTATTATCAAACAGGTGAAAGATAAGTGTTGGAAAGGATGTAGAAAAAAGTGAACCCATGCACATCGTTGGTGGGAATATGAATTGGTAAAATCATTGAAAATAGTATGGAGGTTTCTCGAAAAACTAAATATAGAACTACCATGTGATCCAGCAACCTCACTACTGGGTATATGTCTAAAGGAAAGGAAATCTGTATTTCAAAGAGATATCTACACTTTCATGTTCACTGCAAAATTATTCACAAGAGCAAAAATATGGAGTCAACATAAATGTCTATCAACAGATATTTTTTAAACAAATTTATTTGACTTTTATTTTAGCTTCAGAGTATACGTGTTCAGGTTTGTTACATGGGTAAATTGCGTGTCACTGGGATTTGCTATACAGATAATTTTGTTACCCAGAAAGTGAAGATAGTATCTGACAGGTAGATTTTTTTTTTTTACCTTCACCCTCCTTCTATCCTCCTCCCCACTCAAGTAGACCTTAGTGTCTATCTTTCCCTTCTTTGTGTCTATGTGTACTCGATGTTTAGCTTCCATTTATAAGTAAGAACATTTGGTTTTCTGTTTCTGTGTTGATTTGCTTAGGATAATGTTCTCCAGATGCATACGTATTGCCACAAAGAACATGATTTCACTTTTATGGCAGTGTAATATTCCATGATGTATGTGTACCATATTTCTTTATCCAGTCTACCATTGATGGATATCTAGGTTGATTCCATGGTTTTGCTATTGTGGATAGTTCTATGATAAATATACGGGTGCCTGTATCTTTTTGGTGGAACAATTTATATTTATTTGGAGATACATCTAGTAATGAAATCGCTGGATTGAATGAGAGTTCTTCAACTTATAAATTGATAAAAAAATATATACACAGTGTGTATATATACACAATGGAATACTATTCTGCCTTAAAAATGGAAATCCTCAAATAGGTTCCAAGATGGCCGAATAGTAACAGCTCTATTCTGGAGCTCCCAGCGTGATCAATGCAGAAGGTGGGTGATTTCTGCATTTCGAACAGAGGTACCTGGTTCATCTCATTGGGACTGGTTTGACAGTGGGTGCAGCCCATGGTAGGTGAGCTGAAGCTGGTCGGGGCATCGCCTAAGTTGGGAAGTGCAAGGGGCTGGGCTGGGGGATTTCCTTTTCCTAGCCAAGGGAAACTGTGACAGACTACCTGGAAAAATGGGACAATCCCCACCCAAATACTATGCTTTTCCCAAGGTCTTAGCTACTGGCAGATAAGATGATTCTCTCCTGTGCATGGCTTGATGGGTCTCACACCCACAGAGCCTTACTCACTGCTAGCACAGCAGCCTGAGATTGATCTGCTAGGTGGCAGCCTGGCTGGGGGAGGGGCATCTGGCATTGCTGAGGCTTGAGTAGGTAAGAAAAGTGACCAGGGACCTTGAACTGGGCAGAGCCCACCACAGATCAGCAAGGCCTACTGCCTCTAGACTCCACCTCTGTGGGCAGGTCATAGTTGAACAAAAGGCAGCAGACAACTTCAGCAGACTTAAACGTCCCTGTCTGACAGCTCTGAAGAGAGCAGTGTTCTCCCAGCATGGTGTTGAACTCTGAGAATGGACAGACTGCCTCCTCGAGTGGGTTCCTGACCCCCATATAGCCTAACTTGGAGACACATCCCAGTAGGGACTGATGGACACCTCACATAGGCAGCTACCCCTCTGGGACGAAGCTTCCAGAGGAAGGATCTGGCAGCAATATTTGCTGTTCTGCAATATTTGCTGTTATGTAGTCTCCACTGGTGATACACAGGCAAATAGGGGCTGAAGTGGAACTCCAGCAAACTCCAACAGACCTGCAGCTGAGGGAACTGACTTTTAGAAGGAAAGCTAATGAACAGAAAGGAATAGCATCAACATCAACAAAAAGGTCATCTATACAAAAACCCCATCTGTAGATCACCAACATCAAAGACCAAAGGCAGATAAAACCACAAAGATGGCAAGAAACCAGAGCAGAAAAGCTGAAAATTCTAAAATCAGAGTGCCTCTTCTCCTCCAAAGGATCACAGCTCCTTGCCAGCAATGGAACAAAGCTGGTTGGAGAACGACTTTGACGAGTTGACAGAAGTAGGCTTCAGAAAGTTGGTAATAACAAAATTCTCCAAGCTGAAGGAGGATGTTCTAACCCATTGCAAGGAAGCTAAAAACCTTGAAAAAAGATTAGATGAATGTCTAACTAGAATAAACAGTGAAAAGAAAACCTTAAATAACCTGATGGAGCTGAAAACCGTGGCACGAGTACATCGTGAGGCATGCACAAGCTTCAATAGCCAATTCAATCGAGTGGAAAAAAGTGTATCAGTGATTGAAGATCAAATTAACGAAACAAACTGAGAAGGCAAGGTTAGAGATGAAAGAGTAAAAAGAAAGGAACAAAGCCTCTAAGAAATAGGGACTATATGAAAAGACCAAATCTATGTTTGATTGGTGTACCTGAGAGTAATGGGGAGAATGTTATCAAGTTGGAAAACACTCTTCAGGATACTATCCAGGAGAACTTCCCCAACAAAGTGAGGCAGACCAACATTCAAATTTAGGAAACATAGAGAACATCACGAAGATATTCCTTGAGAAGTGCAACCCCAAAACACATACTTATCAGATTCCCCAAGGTTGATATGAAGGAAAAAATGTAAAGGGCAGCCGGAGAGAAAGGTCTGGTAACCCAGAAAAGGAAGGCCATCAGAGTAACGGTAGATCTCTCGACAGAAATGCTACAAGCCGGAAGAGAGTGGGGGTCAATATTCAACACTCTTAAAGAAAAGAATTTTCAACCCAGAATTTCATATCCAGCCAAACTAAACTTCATAAGTGAAGGAGAAATAAAATTCTTTACAGACAAGCAAATGCTAAGAGATTTTATCACCACCAGTCCTGACTTCCAAGAGCTCCTGAAGGAAACACTAAGCATGGAAAGAAACAACTGGTATCAGCCACTGCAAAAACATGCCAGTTGTAAAGATCATCAATGCTATGAAGAAACTGCATCAATTAATGGGCAAAATAACTGGCGAACATCACAATGACAGAATCAATTTCACACATAACAACATTAACCTCGAATGTAAATGGGCTAAATGCCCCAATTAAAAGACACAGACTGGCAAATTGGATAAAGAGTCAAGACCCATCAGTGTGCTGTATTCAGGGGACCCATCTCACATGCACAGACCCACATAGCCTCAAAAAAAAAAAAAAAAAAAAAAAAAAAAAAAAAAAAAAAAAAGGTTGGAGGAAGAACTACCAAGCAAATGGAAAGCAAAAAAAAAAAAAAAAAAAAAAAAAAAAAAAAAAAAAAAAAAGCAAAGGTTGCAATCCTAGTCTCTGCACCCAATACAGTAGCATCTAAATTCATAAAGCAAGTCCTTAGTAACCTATGAAGAGACTTAGACTCCCACACAATAATAATGGGAGACTTAAACACCCCATTGTCAGTATTAGACAGTTCAATGAGATAGAAGGTTAGCAAGGATATCCAGGACTTGAACTCAGCTCTGCACCAAGCAGATCTAGTAGACATCTGCAGAACTCTTCACCCCAAATCAACAGAATATACATTCTTCTCAGCACCACATCACACTTATTCCAAAATTGATCACATAGTTGAATGTAAAGTACTCCTCAATGAAATAAAAGAAGACACAAACAAATGGAAAAATATTCCATGCTCATGGATAGGAAGAGTCAATATCATGAAAATGGCCATACTGCTGAAAGTAATTTATAGATTCAATGCCATCCCCATCAAACTACCATTGCCTTTTTTCACAGAATTGGAAAAAACTACTTTAAAGTTCATACAGAACCAAAAAAAGAGTCCACACTGCCAAGACAATCCTACGCAAAAAGCAAAGGTTGAGGCATCACACTGCCTGACTTCAAACTATACTACAAGGCTACAGTAACCAAAACAGCATGGTACTGGTACCAAAACAGATATATAGACAAATGGAACAGAACAGAGGCCTCAGAGATAATGCCACACATCTACAACCATCTAATCTTTGTCAAATCTGACTGAAACAAGCAATGGTGAAATGATTCCCTATTTAATAAATGGTGCTGAGAAAACTGGCTATGTAGAAAGCTGAAACTGGATCCCTTCCTTACACCTCATACAAAAATTAATTCTAGATGGATTAAAGACTTACATGTCAGGCATAAAACCATAAAACCCCTAGAAGAATACCTAGGCAATACCATTCAGGACATAGGCATGGGTAAGAACTTCATGACTAAAACACCAAAAGCATTGACAATAAAAACCAAAATAGACAAATGGGATCTAATTAAACTAAAGAGCTTCTGCATGGCAAGAGAAACTTCCATCAGAGTAAACAGGCATCCTACAGAATGGGAGAAAATTTTGCAATCTACTTATCTGACAAAGGGCTAACATCCAGAATGTACAAAGAACTTAAACAAATTTACAAGAAAAAAACAAACAACTCCATCAAAAAGTGGGCAAAGGATATGAACAGACACTTCTCAAAAGAAGGCATTTATGCAGCCAACAGACACATGAAAAAAATGCACATCATCACTAGTCATCAGAGAAATGTAAATCAAAACTACAATGAGATACATCTCATGCCATTTAGAATGGCAATCATTAAAAAGTTAAGAAACAACAGATGTTGGAGAAGATGTGGAGAAACAGGAATGCTTTTACACCATTTGTGGGAGTGCAAATTGGTTCAACCATTGTGAAAGACAGTGTGGCAATTCCTCAAGGATCTAGAACTAGAAATACCATTTGACCCAGCAATCCCATTACTGGGTAGATACCCAAAGGATTATCAATCATGCTACTATAAAGACACATGCACACATACGTTTATTGTGGCACGATTCACAATAGGAAAGACTTGGAACCAACCCAAATGTCCATCAACGATAGACTGGATTAAGAAGATATGGTACATATACACCATGGAATACTATGCAACCATAAAAAAGGATGAGTTCTACAAATCATCTGGCCTATACTTCTAAAACTACCAGTATCATGAAAGTAAAGGCTGAGGAATTGTTTCAGATTAAAAGATACTAAAGAGACGTAGAGACTCAAAACAACCTTTTGGATTGGATTAGATCCTGAACTGGGAGAAAAATTGTTATTTAGGACCTTATTGGGACAATTGGCTAACTTTGAATATAAATATTATATTAAGTAATAGTGTTGATTCAATGTTAATTTTTCTATGTTTGATAATTGTCTTGCAGTTATATAAGAGAATGCCCTTATTCTTAGGAGATTGAGGGCAAAATATGTAGGAATAAATATTCATTGTGTGTGCAGCTAACTCTAGAATATATCAGTAAAAGCAAACAATAAGGATAGATAGATAGATAGATAGATAGATAGATAGATAGATAGATAGACAGGCACAGGCAAAATGAGCATAAGATGTTTACACTGGTAAGTTTCAGTGGCAGGTATGCCAAAGGAAAAGAAATCTTAGGGCCCCAAAATGACTAAGCTAAAGAGACAAATCAAGCTGGGAACAGCTGAAGGCAAACCTGCCTCCCATTCTATTCAAAGTCATCTCTCAGTTCATTGAGATAAATGCATATCTGTTTGCCTCCTTTGGCAAGGCTAATCAGAAACTCAGAAGAATGCTACCCTTTGTGTCTCACCTACCCATGACCTGGAGGATCCTTCCCTGCTTTGAGTAGTCCTTCCATTCTGGACAGAACCAACGTACATTTTATGTATATTGATTGATGTCTCTTGTCTCCCTGAAATGTACAGAATCAGGCTGTGCCCCAACCACCTTGAGCACATGTTATCCGGACCTCCTGAGGCTTCACAGGCATGCATCTTCAACCTTGGCAAAATGAACTTTCTAAATTACCTGAGACCTGTCTCAGATATTTAGCTTTTATATTTTGGCATCCACAAAGGGATTTTGAGTGGAGGTTCCCCTAACCTTTCACAAATCTCCTATTGGAGCTTGGTACCACTTGAGCTATCTTTGTGGTTCAAATCAATAGGACAATTTGCTGAGGACTGGCAGAACCTCCTACAGATAATCCCTGATCTCCCCAAATTTGGTCGAGATCTAAAGTTTATTTTTCTGTACACCTCTTTTTTTGTTGAGTTTTACTTGCTTCTAACACAAGAAAGGCAAGTTTTTCCTGCTTAAAGACCTCTGAGCTGAAACTAGACAACTTAAACTTCAGAAGAAAATAACAGAAACCTTTTAAATACATTAGCCACTTTCATACCTGCCTACTGATATATGACCTTTAGAGTAATGTGGCCTATATCAGTTTTCCAGGATTGTTCTTCTGTTTGTTGTTGTTTTTCTGCTTTCCTCCCCCTATTTTATCTTCATAGAACATGAGACTTCATATCCTGCTAAAGATGAGCTTTCCTAATAACTTGGGACCTACCCATCTAGGAAAAAACCATCCCAGCCATAAGAGATCAGATGAAACCCGAGAGCAGAGAATCATTTTCTTCTAAAATGCTTTCTCCAAAAGATTTTAAAAAGAAAATCAGGAAAATATGAAAGAAAAATAAACCCCGAGGCCCCCAAATCACTAAGCTAAAGGGAAAAGTCAATCTGGGAACCGTTTAGGGCATACCTGCTATCAGGCCTCTGAGCCCAAGCTAAGCCATCGTATCCCCTGTGACCTCTGCATGTATATGCCCAGATGGCCTGAAGCAAGTGAAGAATCACAAAAGAAACAAAAATGGCCTGTTCTTGCCTTAACTGATGACATTTCACCACAAAAGAAGTGAAAATGGCTGGTCCCTGCCTTAACTGATGACACTACCTTGTGAAATTCCTTCCCCTGGTTCATCCTGGCTCAAAAGCTTCCCCACTGCGCATCTTGTGACCCCCACCCCTGCCCACCAGAGAACAACCCCCCTTTGACTGTAATTTTCCTTTACCTACCCAAATCTTATAAAACAGTCCCACCCCTATCTCCCTTCGCTGTCTCTTTTCGGGCCCACCTGCACCCAAGTGAAATAAATAGCCTTGTTGCTCACACAAAGCCTGTTTGGTAGTCTTCTCACATGGACACGAGTGAAATTTGGTGCCTGAACAGGGACTTGAACTCTGGACCCTCAGATTTCCTGCCTTCTTATATTAATAAGAAAAATAACAAAAATAGTATTGAAGTGCTGGGGCAGCAAAATTTTTGGGGGGGTGGCATGGAGAGATAATGGGCGATGTTTCTCAGGGCTGCTTCAAGCGGGATTAGGGGCAGTGTGGGAACCCAGAGTGGGAGAGGTCAAGTTGGAGGATTCTGTGGTAAGGGGTGAGAAGGAACATTTGTCGTATAGAATGGCTTGGATACAGTTTTGGATGAATTGAGAGACTAAACAGAAGACACAAGGTCCGAATAAGAGAAGGAGAAAAATGGGTATTGAAGGACTAAGAATTGGGAGGACCCAGGACATCCAATTAGAGAATACTTAAGGAGGTTCAGCATAGCCCTGCCAGCAAAGATTATTTATTTACTTTAAGAGTTAAGAGTGGCAGTTTGGGGATAGCACCAGAAGATATCAGCTGTGATTGTTTAGAGAAACAGTGTAAACTGGCAGTATAAACAATCGTAGGGCATTTATGAGTAGTCAAGAACAGTGAATAGGAATATGACTATACAGAAGATAGTAGGGATGACAAGTTTTTGGGGCACAGTCCAAGTTGGGCTGGTGTTTGGAATGACACTGGGACCTAATAAAAACTGTGTCCATACAGGAGCTCAAATGGGCTGTACCCTGTAGCATTCCGAGGACAGGCCCGAATTCTGAGAAGGGCAAGTGGTAAAAGTATTGTCCAGTCCTTTTTAAGTTGGTGGCTGAGCTTGGTGAGGTGTGTTTTTAAAATACCGTTAGTCTGTTGTATCTTTCCTGAAGATTGAGGACGGTAAGGTTTCACTGAATACCAAGAGCCTGAAAAACTGCTTGGGTGATTTGACTAAAAAAGGCCAGTCCATTATCAGACTATAGAGGTGGCAAGGCCAAGCTGAGGAATTATGTCTAACAGAAGGGAAGAAATGACTGTGGTGGCCTTCTCAGACCCTGTGGGAAAGGCCTCTCTCTACCCATCGAGTGAAAGTGTCTACCCAGACCAAGAGGTGTTTTAGTTTCCTAACTGGAGTTATGTGAGTAAAGTCAATTTGCCAGTCCTGGGCGGGGGCAAATCCATGAGCTTGATGTGTAGGGAAGGGGTGGGGGCCTGAACAATCCCTGAGGAGTAGTAGAATAGCAAATGGAACACTGAGAAGTGATTTATTAAAGTGGGGAGATACAAAGAGAGGATGTGAATAAGGCTTTGAACTGGGGAAAAGGTGGCAATGAGGTGTGGCTGTAGCCCAGGAATAGTCAGGGAAGCAGATAATTTAGTTAAAATGTCTCAACCTAATAAGGGAACTGAGCAGGTGGGGATAACTAAAAAGGAGTGCATAAAGGAATGTTGTCCAAGTTGGCACCAGAGTGGGGGAGTTTTAAGGGGTTTTGAAGCTTGGCCATCAATACCCACAACAGTTATGGGGGCAAGGGAAATAGGCCCTTGAAAAGAAGGTAATGTGGAGTGGGTAGCCCCCATATCAATTAAATAGGGGATGGGCTTACCCTTCACTGTGAGAGTTACCCAAAGCTCGGCATCCGTGATGGTCCAGAGGGCTTCTGAGGCGATCAGGCAGTGTCAGTTTTCAGTCACTAAGCTGAGCAAATCTGGGAAGGAGTCAGTCAGAGAGCCTTGAGCTAGAGCTTTAGGGGCTTGAGGGGTGGTTTCCGGGCAAGCTGGGCAGTCTGATTTCCAGTGGGTCCCTGCACAGAAGGGACATGGCTTGGGAGGAATCCCGGGCTGCAAGCATTCCTTGGCCCAGTGGCCAGATTTCTGGCACTCGAAGCAAGATCCTGATGGAGGAAGTCTTATAGGAATGCTTGACTGCTGCGGCTTAGGCATGTGTGGTATGTGGCTTAGGCATTTTGAAGTTCTTGTGTTCTGGAGGTGCAGCTGGGTTTTGTCTCACAGCAGAGACAAGTAATTGTAACTCAGAAATGCGTTGCTGTCTGGCTGCCTCCTCTCTATTATTGCACACCTTGAAGGCAAGGTTGATTAATTCCTGTTGTGGGGTTTGAGGGCTGGATTCTAATCTTTGAAGTTTTTTCCTGATGTCAGGAGTGGATTGGATGATAAAATGCATATTAAGAATAAAGCTGGCTTCTGGCCCCTCTGGGTCTAGGGCGATAAAACATCTAAGGGTTGCTGCTAAGTGGGCCATGAACTGGGCTGGGTTTTTGTCTTTACCTTGGGTAGTTTCTTTAAGTTTGTCATAATTAACAGCTTTGTAAGCTGCCTTTTAAAGCCCTTCAACTAGGCAGGAAATCATGTAATCTCGCCTAGCTATACCTGGGGAATCTGCCTGACAGTTCCATTGGGGATCCTCTCGGGGAACTGCTCTAATGCCTTCCTGGAGGTCTGGATCATGGAACCGGTGGTTGTCAGTGTGAGATTGGGCTAGAGAAAAAACTCTTTCCCGTTCATCTGGGAAGAGGGTAGAAGTCAGGATGACATTTAAGTCACTCCAGGTTAAATTGTAGGACAGAGTTAGATATCTGAATTCCTGTATATAGTTAGTGGGGTCTGATGAGAAAGAGCCTAAACAGTTACTCATCTGAGAGAGGTCTGATAGAGAAAAAGGCACATGTACCGTGACTATGCTTTCAGCTCCAGCCACCTCTCTAAGAGGAAATTGTTGAGCAGGTGGGAGAGAGCTAGTCACGGAACTAAACTGTAATCCATACCGGGTGTGAGGAGGGGAGGTGATAGGGTGGAGGAATGGAGGCTGAGGAAGAATTGAGACCTGACTCGGCCTGGTGACGAGCAGCCTGGGGAGGAGGAGAGAGGTCAGACGGGTCTGTAGAAAAGATTGGAAAGACTTGGCGATGCTTGGGATTGGGACGGAGGAGACAGGCAGAAGACAGAGAAGGAGGATTTGGGAGGAATCGCATTGGGCACAGAGACTAGGGAGGGAACGAAGTGTGAAAAAATGCCTGGATGTAAGGCGCCTCAGACCACTTGCCCATTTTTTGACAAAAATAATTTAGATCCTGTAGGATAGAGAAATCAAAAGTGCCATTTTCTGGCCATTTAGAGCCATTGTCAAGTTTGTATTGGGGCCAAGCGGTGTTGCAGAAGAAAATAAGGCATTTAGGTGTTAGGTCACGTGTGAGTTGAAGAGGTTTTAAGTTTTTGAGAACACAGGCTAAGGGAGAAAAGGGAGGAATGGAGGGTGGAAGATTGCCCATACTGAAGGAGACAAGCCAAGAGAAAAGAGAGTAGAGACAGAGAAAAGGGGTGGGGGTGCTTGCCCCCCAGGAAAGTGGAGAAGGGGTAGAGACACGGAGAGAAGGGGTTGGGGGTGCTTCCCCCCAGAAAAGCGGTGCTTGCCACTAAGGGTGAAGGACCAAGGCAAGCGTCCCCGTGTGGCCAGACACCTCTGAAATGTGGGTGAATAATAAGGCAGGCACGATTAAACACCAAGGGAAGACTGTCTTCCTGAGTCCGTGACCGGCGCCGGAGTTTTGGGTTCACAGATAAAAACGCATCTCCTTTGTCTCTACCAGAAAAGGAAGGGAACTAAAATTAAGAGAAGGGAGAGACTGAAGTGTGGCACCAAGATTGTAAGGAGAAAGAGGTTGAGGGACAGTGAGAGAGGTTGGAGAAGAAAGCAAAGAGAGGCCGCTAACTGGATTTAAAATTGGTGAGATGTTCCTTGGGCTGGTCGATCTGAGGACCTGAGGTCATAGGTGGATCTTTCTCATGGAGCAAAGAGCAGGAGGATAGGGGATTGATCTCCCAAGGAAGTTCCCCTGATCCGAGTCATGGCACCAAATTCCACTAGCGTCCATGTGAAGAGACCACCAAACCGGCTTTGTGTGAGCAACAAAGCTGTTTATTTCACCTGGGTGCAGGCGAAAAGAGATTCAGTGAAGGGAGATGGGGTGGGGCTGTTTCATAAGATTTGGGTAGGTAAAGGAAAATTACAGTCAAAGAGGGGTTGTTCTCTGGCAGGCAGGGGTGGGAGTCACAAGGTGCTCAGCTGGGGAGTTTTGAGCCAGGATGAGCTAGGAGAAGGAATTTCACAAGGTAGTGTCATCAGTTAAGGCAGGGACTGGACATTTTCACTTCTTTTGTGATGGAATGTCATCAGTTAAGGCAGGAACAGGCCATTTTCATTTCTTTTGTGATTCTTCACTTTTTCGGGCCATCTGGGCTTATAGGTGCAGATCACAGGGGATATGATGGCTTAGGTTAGGCTCAGAGGCCTGACAGAGGCTGTAGAGGGATGAAGGCTATTGTCATGGGTGAGATGACTTTTGAATCAAGTTTTTTAAAAAAAGGTTCAAGGCCTTCTAGGCTAAGGTACGGCCTGAGGAATGGAAAGTAGTCAGGTGGGACTACAGCCAGCAGGAGGCGCTGTGTGACTTCTGGCAGATCACTGCCTCTCTCGGGACCTCAGACTACCCATCTACCAATACAATAATTTCTAGGAAGAGGGTGAAGGAAAAATAAATGTTCCCAGTTTTCTGTAATTTAGTCACTAGTATGAAGAGATTTTGCCCCTTAGGTTTTGTCTTCTAGAGGCCGGGCTGTTAGCAGCCTCATTTGTTTATTATGCCATGCAAAATTCTTCTTTCTAAATGTGATATAATATTAAAATATGATATGAAATAGATAAGGAAACACCATCCTTTCCCATGTGTATGGATAGAAGTATTTCTAGAAATTGCCTATATTTTGGGGGCATTTGTCCTTTTTAACTAGAGAAATAAGAGGGATTAGGTTTGGGCCTAGATTCCAACCTGGCCAGTTTTTTTTTTTTTTCTTCTTCTTCTTCCTAATCATCCCTTTGCTCTTCCAAAATAAAAATAAATAGGTAAATAAAATAAGCATTTTGTTAAAAGGGCTTTGGAAATCTAGGAATGGAAAGTCATTACAAATAAAGCCTATAACAACTGCAGATGGAGGGCCCAGATATTCTGGGAGCTTGGCCTAAAGTTAAAGACCATAAAACAAAAAATACAGTGTCTGGTCAAACCTATAGTTTAAAATAGATAGGAGCTGGGTGATCTGGAGAGAGTGCTTACCTGAGAAGCCCCACCCACTTGGGACCAGAATGAGGCAAACTACCACTGATATATATATATATATATATATATACATACACATATATATACACTTTACATTCTGGGGTACATGTGCAGAAGGTGCAGGTTTGTTACATAGGTATACATGTGACATGGTGGTTTGCTGCACCCATCAACCCATCATCTACATTAGATATTTCTCCTAATGCTATCCCTTCCCCAATCCCCCCCCCACCCCCCGACAGGCCCCAGTGTGTGATGTCCCCCTCCCTGCATCCACATATTGTCATTGTTCAACTCCCAATTATGAGTGAGAACATGCTGTGTTTGGTTTTCTGTTCTTGTGTTAGTTTGCTGAGAATGATGGTTTCCAGTTTCATCCATGTCCCTGAAAAAGATGTGAACCCATCCTTTTTTATGGCTGTATATTATTCCATGGTATGTGTGTGCACATTTTCTTTATCCAGTCTATCACTGATGGGAATTTGGATTAGTTCCAAGTCTTTGCTATTGTGAACAGTGCCACAATAAACTTACGTGTGCATGTATCTTTATAGTAGAATGATTTAAAATCCTTTGGGTATATACCCAATAATGGGCTTGCTGGGTCACATGGTATTTCTGGTTGTAGATCCTTGAGGAATCACCACACTGTCTGCCACAATGGTTGAACTAATTTACACTCCCACCAACAGTGTAAAAGCATTCCTATTTCTCCACTTACTCTCCAGCATCTGTTGTTTCTTGAATTTTTAATGATCGCCATTTTAGCTGGTGTGAGATAGTATCTCATTGTGCTTTTGATTTGCATTTCTCTAATGACCAGGGATGATGAGCATTTTTTCATATGTTTGTTGGCTGCATAGATATCTTCTTTCCAGAAGTGTCTGTTCATATCCTTTACCCACTTTTTGAAGGGTTTGTTTTTTTTCTTGTAAATCTGTTTAAGTTCTTTGTAGATTCTGGATATTAGCTCTTTGTCAGATGTATAGATAGTGAATTTTTTTTCCCCATTCTGTAGGACGCCTGTTCACTCCAATCATAGTTTCTTTTGCTGTACAGAAGTTCTTTAGTTTAATTAGATCCCATCTGTCAATTATGGCTTTTGTTACCATTGCTTTTGGTGTTTTACTTCATGAAGTCTTTGCCCATACCTGTGTCCTGAAGGATATTGCCTAGGTTGTCTTCTAGGGTTTTTATGGTTTTAGGTCTTACACTTAAGTCTTTAATCCATCTTAAGTTAATTTTTTGTAAGTTTTAAGGAAGGAATCCAGTTTCAGCTTTCTATATTTGGCTAGTTAGTTTTCCCAACATCATTTATTAAATAGGAATTCTTCCCAAATGCTTGTTTTTCTCAGGAACATCAAAGATCAGAAGGTTGTAGATGTGTGGTGTTAATTCTAAGGTCTCTGTTCTGTTCCATTGGTCTATAAATGCTTTGTACAAGTATCATGCTGTTTTGGTTACTGTAGCCTTGTAGTATGGTTTGAAGTCAGTTAGCATGATGCCTCCAGCTTTGTTCTTTGTGCTTAGGATTATCTTGGCTACACAGGCTCTTTTTTGATTCCATATGAAATTTAAAGTAGTTTTTTTCCAAATCTGTGAAAAAAGTCAATGGTAGATTGATGGGGATAACATTGAATCTATGAATTACTTTAAGCAGTATGGCCATTTACATGATATTAATTCTTTCTATCCAAGAGCCTGAAATGTTTTTTCATTTGTTTGTGTCCTCTCTTATTTCCTTGAGCTGTGGTTTATAGTTCTCCTTGAAGAGGTCCTTCATATCCTTTGTAAGTTTTATTCCTAGGTATTTTATTCTCTTTGTAGTAATTGTGAATGTGAGTTCACTCATGATTTGGCCCTCTGTTTGTCTGTTCCTGGTGTATAGGAATGCTTGTAATCTCTGCACATTGATTTTGTATCCTGAGACTTTGCTGAAGTTGCTTATCAGCTTAAGGAGATTTGGGGCTGAAACGATGGGGTTTTCTAAATAAACAATCATGTCATCTGCAAACAGAGACAATTTGACTTCCTCTTTTCCTGATTGAATACCATTTATTTCTTTCTCTTGCCTGACTTCCCTGGCCAAAACTTCTGATACTATGTTGAATAAGAGTGGTGAGAGAGGACATTCTTGTGTTGTGATGGTTTTCAAAGGGAATGCTTCCAGTTTTTGCCTATTTAGTATGATATTGACTGTGGGTTTGTCATAAATAGCCCTTATTATTTTGAGATACGTTCCATCAATACTTTGTTTATTGATAGTTTTTAGCATGAAGTGCTGTTGAATTTTGTTGGAGGCCTTTTTAGCATCTATTGAGATAATCATGTACTTTTTGTCATTGGTTCTGTCTATGTGATGGATTACATTTATTGATTTGCGTATGTTGAAGCATCCTTGTATCCCAGGGATGAAGCCAAGTTGACTGTGGTGGATAAGCACTTTTTTGAAATGGAGTCTAACTCTGTCACCCAGGCTGGAGCACAGTGGCGTGAACTCGGATCACTGCAAGCTCCACCTCCTGGGTTCACACCATTCTCCTGCCTCAGCCTCTCAAGTAGCTGAGACTACAGGCACCTGTCACCAAGCCGGGTTAATTTTTTTTTTTTTTTTTTTTTTTTTTGTATTTTTAGTGGAGATGGGGTTTCACCGTGTTAGCCAGGATTGTCTCAATCTTCTGACCTCATGATCTGTCTGCCTCGGCTTCCCAAAGTGCCGGGATTACAGGCGTGAGCCAAAAGTGCCGGGATTACAGGCGTGAGCCACTGTGCCCAGTCAACCGTGGTGGATAAGCTTTTTGATGTGCTGCTTGATTCGGTTTGGCAGTATATTATTGATGATTTTTGCATCGATGTTCATCAGGGATATTGACCTAAAATTTTCTTTTTTCGTTGTGTCTCTGCCAGGTTTTGGTATCAGGATGATCCTGGCCTCATAAAATGAGTTAGGGAGGATTCCCTCTTTTTCTATTGTTTGGAATAGTTTCAGAAGGAATGGTACCAGCTCCTCTTGGTACCTCTGGTAGAACTCTGCTGTGAATCCTTTCAGTCCTGGATTTCTTTTCATTGGTAAACTATTAATTACTGCCCCAATTTCTGAACTTGTTATTGGTCTATTCAGGGATTCAACTTCTTCCTGGTTTAGTCTTGGGAAAAAACAAGCTCCTGGATTCATTGATTTTTTTAAGGGTTTTTGTTGATTCTATCTCCTTCAGTTCTGCTCTGATCTTAGTTATGTCTTATCTTCTGCTAGTTTTTGAATTTGTTTGCTCTTGCTTCTCTAGTTCTTTTAATTGTGATCTTTCCTGCTTTCTCTTGTGGGCATTTAGTGCTATAAATTTCTCTTTAAACACAGCTTTAAATGTGTCCCAGCAGTTCTGGCATGTTGTGTCTTTGTTCTCTTTGGTTTCAAAGAACATCTTTATTTCTGTCTTAACTTTGTTATTTACCCAGTAGTCATTCAGGAGCAGGTTGTTCAGTTTCCATGTAGTTGAGTGGTTTTGACCGAGTTTCTGAATCCCGAGTTCTAATTTGATTACACTGTGGTCTGAGAGACAGTTTGTTATGAATTCTATTCTTTTGCATTTGTTGAGGACTGTTTTACTTCCAATTACATAGTCAATTTTAGAATAAGTGCAATGTAGTGCTGAGAAGGAAGTATATTCTGTTGATTTGGGGTGGAGAGTTATTTAGATGTCTATTATGTCTGCTTGGTCCAGAGCTAAGTTCAAGTCCTGGATATCCTCGTTAATTTTCTGTCTCATTGATCTGTGTGATATTGACAGTAGAGTGTTAAAGTCTCCCACTATTATTGTGTTGGAGTCTAAGTTTCTTTGTAGGTTTCTAAGAACTTGCTTTATGAATCTGGGTGCTCCTGCATTAGGTGCATATATATTTAGGATAGTTAGCTATTCTTGTTTTGTTAATCTCTTTACCATTATGTAATGCCCTTCTTTGTCTGTATTTATCTTTAAAGTCTGTTTTATCAGACGCTAGTATTTCAACCCCTGCTTTTTGTTTTTGCTTTCCATTTGCTTGGTAAACCTTCCTCCATCTCTTCATTTTGAGCCTATGTGTGCCCTTGCATATGAAATGGGTCTCCTGAATACAGCACACTGATGGGTCTTGACTCTTTATCCAATTTGCCAGTCTGTGTCTTTTAATTGGGGCGTTCAGCCCGTTTACACTTAAGATTAATATTGTTATGTGTGAATTTGATCTTGTCATTATTATGCTAGCTGATTATTTTGTCTGTTAGTTGATGCAGTTTCTTCATAGCGCAGATGGTCTTTAAAATTTGGTATGTTTTTGCAGTGGCTGGTACAGGTTGTTCTTTTCCATGTCTAGGGCTTCCTTCAGGAGCTCTTGTAAGGCAGCCCTGGTGGTGACAAAAATCTCTCAGCATTTGTTTGTCTGGAAAGGATTTTATTTCTCATTTGCTTATGAAGCTTAGTTTGGCTGGATATAAAATTTTGGGTTGAAAATTTTTTTCTTTAAGAATGTTGAAAAAAAAAAAGAAGATTGTTGAATATTATCCCCCATGCTCTTCTGGCTTGTAGTGTTTCTGCTGAGATATCCACTGTTAGTCTGATGGGCTTCCCTTTGTGGGTAACCCGACCTTTCTCTCTGGCTGCTTTTTACATTTTTTCCTTAATTTCAACCTTGCTGAATCTGACTATTATGTACCTTGAGGTAGCTCTACTTGAATGATATCTTTGTGGTGTTCTGTATTTTTAGTGAAGTTGAATGTTGGCCTTCCTGACTAGGTTGGGGGAGTTCTCCTGGATAATATGCCGAAGAGTGTTTTTCAACTTGGTTCCATTTTTCCCATCACTTTCAGGTACACCAATCAACTGTAGGTTTGTCTTTTCACATAGTCCCATATTTCTTGTAGGCTTTCTTCATTTCTTTTCATTCTTTTTTCCTCTACTCTTATCTCCTCACTATTTCATTAATTTGATCTTCAATCACTGATATCCTTTATTCCGCTTGATCAATTCAGCTATTGATGCTTGTGTATGTTTCATGAAATTCTTGTGCTGCATTTTTCAGCTCCATCAGGTCATTTGTGTTCTTCTCTACACTAGTTATTCTAGTTAGCAATTCGTATAACCTTTATTCAAGGTTCTTATTCTCTTGTGTTGGGTTAGAACATGCTCCTTTAGCTCAGAGGAGTTTTTTTTTTTTTTTTTTTTTTTTGAAACGTAGTCTCGCTCTGTCGCCCAGGCTGGAGTACAGTGGCCAGATCTCAGCTCACTGCAAGCTCCGCCTCCCAGGTTTACGCCATTCTCCTGCCTCAGCCTCCCGAGTAGCTGGGACTACAGGCGCCCGCCACCACGCCCGGCTAGTTTTTTGTATTTTTTAGTAGAGACGGGGTTTCACTGTGTTAGCCAGGATGGTCTCGATCTCCTGACCTCGTGATCCACCCGTCTCGGCCTCCCAAAGTGCTGGGATTACAGGCTTGAGCCACTGCGCCTGGCCAGGAGTTTGTTATTACCCACCCACTGAAGCCTACTTCTGTTAATTCATCAAACTCGTTGTCTGTCCAGTTTTGTCCCCTTGTTGGTGAGGAGTTGTGATACTTTGGAGGAGAAAAGGTGCTCTGGTTTTTGGAACTTTCAGCCTTTCAGTGCTGGTTTTTCCCCATCTTTCTGGTTTTATCTGGTTTGACCTACAGATGGGGTTTTGGTGGGGACGTCCTTTTTGTTGATGTTGATTCTATTTCTTTCTGTTTGTTAGTTTTCCTTCTGGCAGTCAGGCCCCTCTGCTGCAGGTCTGTTGGAGTTTGCTGGAGGTCCACTAGAGACCCTGTTTGTCTGGGTATCACCAATGAAGACTGCAGCATAGCAAATATTGCTGCCTGATGCTTTCTCTGGAAACTTTGTCCCAGAGGGGCACCTGCCAGATGGCAGCCAGAGCTCTCCTCTATGAGGTGTCTGTCAACCGCTACTGGGAGGTGTCTCCTGGTCAGGCTACATGGGGGTCAGGGACCCACTTGAGGAGGCAGTCTGTCTGTTAGGAGAGTTGAACACTGTGCTGGACATCTGCTCCTCTCTTCAGAGCTGTCAGGCAGGGACATTTAAGTCTGCTGAAGCTGTGTCCTCAGCTTCCCCTTCTTCTAGGTGCTCTGTCCCAGGGAGATGGTGGATTTATCTCTAAGTCCCTGAATGGGGCTGCTGCCTTTAGTTCAGAGATGCCCTGCCCACAGAGATGGAATCTAGAGGCAGTGGACCTTGATGAACTGCATTGGGCTCCACCCAGTTCAAACTTTCCGGCAGCTTTGTTTACCCTGTGAGCATAAAACTGCCTATTCAAGGCTCAGCAATGGCGGACACCCCTCCCCCAATCAAGCTCCAGCGTCCCAGGTTGGTCTCAGACTGCTGCGCTAGCAGCAAGAATTTTAAGCCAATGGATCTTAGCTTGCTGGGTTGTTTGCGTGGGACGTGCCATCAGTTGCAAAGACCATGGGAAAAGTTCAGTATCTGGACAGGAGTATACTATTCATCCCGGTACAGTCTCTCATGGCTTCCCTTGGCTAGAAAAGGGAAATCCCCCGGCCCCTTGCACTTCCCAGGTGAGGCGACGCCCTGCCCTGCTTCCGCTCACCCTCCATGGGCTGCACACACTGTCAAACCATTGATTGATCCCTTTCTCATTGTATAATGGACTTCTTAGGGTTTATTTTTTAAGAGTTGTTGATTTAAAGTGTGTTTTGTCTGATATACACCTAGCTACTTCTCTCTTTTATTTCCATTTGTGTAGAATATTTTTCCTCCCTTTTACCTCCAGTCTGTTTCTTTATCATGTAGGTGAGTTTCTTATAAGAAGAATATGGTTAGATTACGGTTTTCATCCATCTGTCAATCTATGTCTTTTAAGTGGCATTTTCAATCTATTTACATTCAAGGTTAATACTGACCTAAGGCTTTGTTACTGTCATAATGTTAGTTGTTATCTAGTTGCTTTGTAGTCTCTTTTGTGTAACTGTTTTATAAGACTTGTGAGTTTTATATTTCCATGCATGTATATGATGGTGAGTATTGACCTTTCATTTCCATGTTCAAACCTTTTATTATGTTTTGTAGGGCTAGTCTAGTGGTAAGAATTTTCTCAGCATTTGCTTGTCTGGAAAATATTTTTCCTTCTCTTAAGAAGCTTCTTTAGCAGGACACAAAATTCCTGGTTGGCCATTTTATTCTTTAATACATCTGAAAATAGTACCACAATTTTTTTCTGGATTGCAATGTTTCTGCTCAGAAGTTAGCTTTTAGTCTGATGGGATTTCATTTGTAGGTGAGTAGCTACTTTTCTCTTGCTGATTTTAGGATATTTTTTCCTTCGTATTGACTTTAAATAGCCAGACAGACTGCATATCTTGGCGAAGTGTTTCTTGTAGTGTATTTTCCTGAAGTTTTTCAAGGTGTCTAAATCTCTTGAAAGATTAGGAAAGTTTTTCTGAATTATATCCTTAAATACATTTTCTTTTTTTCTTCTCCCTCAGGGATATCTATGATTCATAATTTCAGACTCTTTATGTAGTGCCATAGTTCTCAGATGCTTTGTTTATTCTTGAAAATTCTTTATTTTTCCCTGACCAGATTAATTTAAAAAACTTACCTTCAAATTCTGAGATTGTTGACTCTGATTTGTCAGGTCTAGTGTTGCTTCTTTGAACTGTATTTTATAATTCTTTCAATAAATTTTTCATCTCCAGAAATTACTTTTTCTTAAATATATCTGTATCCTTGGTAAATTCTCATTCACATCTTAAATTGATTTCTTGATTTATTTGTACTGATTTCCACATTTCTCTTAGATGTCATTGAGTTTCTTTACAACCAACATTTTGAATTTTTATTTAGCATTTAATTAATTTTATTTTGGTTAGGATGTATGGCTAGAGAATTAGTATGATCTTTTGGTATTGCTCTAACACCATGATTTTTTACAAAGCCAGAATTTCTATGCTGTTTGCTTCTCATCTGGATAAACTGTCACTTTTTATTTTTGAATATACTTTTACTTTGGGTGGGACCATTTTTCTCTTCTTGAGTTTGTGCCTGTAATTTATGTTGAGTAGGGTTATTTGGCTTTGCTTCTGGATGCTTTCAGGGGCCAAGGTTCTGTATGGATTCCTTAATTATAGATAGTCTTAGTGTGGTAGTTTTTTTTTCAAATACTGGTTTTAGTAGTAGTGTACCGGCATGTGAGTAGGCTCTTGGTCTTCTGTGGAGATGGAGTGGTAGAGGTCTCAATGGACTTGTCTCATTCCCAAGCCCTGTAACTTGTGTCAGCAAACTTTGTATTGTGTTGTGGAGCTTGACCTCTAGGCCAGTAGGTGGTGCTTACGGGTAAGATCCAGCTGCAGTAGTCGAACTAGGATGTATGATTTATTTATCTTTACTTGGAGAAATTATCTGATGTCTCAGGCCATAGACTGGTCTCTGGGATGCACAGTGGCTTGGGCCATGCTCTCAGCCTGAGAGGGGAGTGAAGCTAGCCATAACTAGAGCATCAGGCTTGTATTTGGATCTTTTTTTGGTGACTGTGAACACCAGCCCAGATGGGGTTGGTGTGGGAGTGGCATAAACTCTGTAAGATTTCCTTGGTTACAAATGTTCGCAGTGTGGTGGCTTTCTCAAATGCCAGTTGCAGTAGTAACATACTGGGTGGGTGAATAGGCTGGAGGTCTCCTGAGTAGTTGGGTGCGTGTGGTGTTGGTGGTAGCTGAGGTCATGCAAAGCCTGTCTCCTTCTGGAGTGCCATGCAATTGTGTCAGCAAATATTGTAATGGACTGTGTAACTTGATTTCCTGGCCAGTATATAGCACTTGCATGAGAGAGCCAGCCATGGTGGTGGCAGTGGGATTTATGCCTGACCTTGGTTAACTAGAAGTACTCAGGTCACTTAGGTGATGGGTGGGGCTGTGGAACTTCTTGTTTTGTGTTCTGCCACTGAGGCCAGTAGGGTTGAAGGAAAATGCCTGGCAAGGCTGGGTCAGGCAAGCTCATGTTCAGGCTACCCAGTCCTGGACACAACTGCTGGACACAAATGCTGGCTACAACTGCTGGACACAAATGCTGGCCCCATGGGGAGAGGAGCAGCCTGGGCTTCACAACCTAACAGAAAATAGTGGAATACACCTAGCTCCCATGTCCTTGACCCAGTAGGTCTCCCACCTCTGATCTGCTGCTGGCAGCAAGCAGAGCATCTAGCAGAGTCCCAAATAGTGACTGCTTAGATTATAAAATTACTCAAGGCTGCGAGACTTCCTACATGAAACAGAAACCATGGCCCACAGGCCACAACCCTCCCTGTTAGGTCATGTGAAGGGGGGCTTCCAGGTCCCATGTCTGTAGTAGAAGCCCACATCATGATCACTCTCATTTCTGACTGCTAGGGCTTGACCCTTGCACATGATTAAATCACAAATTTCAGTTCAAAACCTCTCTCAACCTGTGACTTCCACCTGTATTGGCTGGTAGATTTCCATGCACTCCCCTATGAGTTAGAATGAGGAATGGCTTTCTTCTGTCAGCTCTAGGGTTCGAGAGTGGGTGCACATGACTTCCTGATGTTTGGTGGACTTTTAAGGGTTTTCTACATATAATATCATGTATCTACAAACAGATACAAATTTGCTTCTTCCTTTCCCATTTTAATGCCTTTTATTTCTTTCTTTGGTCTAATTTGTCTGGCTAGCCCTTTAAGTACTATGTTGAATAGGAGTGGTGAAGGTGTGCATCCTTGCCTTGTTTTATATTTAGGGAAAATTTTCTCACCTCTTCCTCAGTGACTATGATGTTAGTTGTGGGTTTGTTGTATATGACCTTTATTATATTAAAACACCTTCCTTCTCTACCTAATTTTTTGAGAATTTTTATCATGAAAGAATATTAAGTTTTATAAAATCTTGTTTCTACAACTATTACAATAATATTTTAAAACAGTATTTAAAAATTTCCTCATTGACCTATTGGTCATTCAGGAGCATGTTTTTTAATTTCTGTATATTTTTTAATTTTCCAAAGTTTGTCTTGTATTGATTTCTAGTTTTATACTTTTGTTTCTGGGAAAGATAAGTTGATATGATTTCAGTCTCTTAAATTTGTTAAGATATGTTTTGTGACCTAATATACAATCTATCTGAAGAATGTTCCATGTGTGCTTCAGAAGAATGTGTCTTCTTTTACTGTTGGATGGAATATTCTGTATACAACTGTTATACCTGTTTTACCTAAGGTGTAGTTTAAGTTCAATATTTGCCTACTGATTTTCAGTCCTGATGATCTGTTCATTGTTGAAAATGTAGTATTGACATCCTCTACATTTGTCATGTACAACAATATAGCAATCTAGCTATTTCTTCAGATCGGTTAATATTTTCTTGATATATTAGGTGCTCCAATGTTGGGTGCATACATTTTTACAATTTTTGAATTGACACTTTTATCATTATATAATGACCTTCTTGATACCTTTTTACAGTTTTGTCTTGAAATCTATTTTATCTTGATTTTGATTTCTATTTGCATGGAATATGTTTTCCCATGCCTTTACTTTCAGTGTATGAGTGTGCTTACAGGTGAAGTGAGTATCTTGATATAGTATCAAGATATAGGGGGTCTTGTTTTCTAATCCATTCACTCACTCTGTCTTTTGATTGGATAATTTAATCCATTTATATTCAAAGCAATTAGTAATAGGTGATGATGTACTACTGCCATTTTGTTAATGTTGTTTAGTTCTTTTGTAGATTATTTCTTTCATCCTCTTTTGCTATTTTTCTTTGTAATAAGTGATTCTCTCAAATGGTATGCATTGATTTCTTTTTATTGTTGCATTCTGGTTATCACAAGACTTCCAAAAGCACATTATAGTTATAATAGGCTAGTTTATGCTGATAATGACTGAACTTGGGTGACATAAAATAACTCTAAACTTTTACTTCACTCTGACTTCATATTTTGAAATTTTGATGTCACAGTACATGTGTTTTTATGTTGCATATCTTTTAACAATTATTGTCTCCATTATTGTTTCAATAGTTTTCCTTTTAATCCCCATGCTAAAAATATAAATGATTTACACACCACCATTAAGTATTACAGTATTCTCAATTTTACTCTGTACATAGTGTATTTAGCGGTGAGTTTTCTACTATTATATGTTTTTATGTTCCTCATTAGCATTCTTTTCTTTCAGCTTGAAGAATTTTCATTAGCATTCTTTTCTTTTGTTATTTCCTTTTCCTTTTCCTTTTCCTTTTTTTTTTTTTTTTTTTTTTTTTTTTGTTTCAGACCCTCTCTTTGTCACCCAGGCTGGAGGGCAGTGGCACAATCTGGGCTCAATGCAACCTCTGCCTCCAGGGTTCAAGCAATTCTAATGCCTCAGCCTCCAGAGTGGCTGAAACCACAGGCGTATGCCACCATGTCCAGCTATATTTTTTATAATTTTAGTAGAGACGCGTTTTTGCCATGTTTGCCAGGCTGATCTGAACTCTTGGCCTTAAGTGATCCTCCCTCCTCAGCCTACCAAAGTGCTGGGATTACAGGTGTGAGCCACCACACCCAGACTATTTCTTTTTTTAATAGACAGATTCTCATTCTGTCACCAAGGTTGGGGTGCAGTGGCGAAATGACAGCTCACTGCTGCCTCAAAGTCTTGGGCTTAGCAGTTCTCCCATCTCAGCCTCTCAAATCACTGGGATCACAGGAACCACAATTAACCTTTCTTGTTCAACAGATCTGATAGACATGGAAACCCTTAGTTACTTTTTTTTTTTTTTTCTTTTTTTGAGACTTTTGTTTTTCTCTTTTCCAGGCTGGAGTGCAATGGCATGATCACAGCTCATTGCAGCCTTTTACTTCCCAGACTCTGGCCATTCTCCCACATAGTTGAGACTACAGGTGTGCACCATGATGCTTAGCTAATTTTTAAATGTTTTTGTAGATATGGGGTCTCACTATGTTGCCCAGGCTTGTTTTAAGTCCTAGGCTTAAGCAATTCTCTGGCCTTGACCTCCCGATGTGCTGGAATTAGAAGTATAAGCCAATGCACCTGGCAGTTGTTTTGATTGGTTTCATTTGGTTTGGAAAAGTCTTTGTCTGTCTTTCATTTCTGAAGGACAGTTTTGCAATTTACAGTATCACTGGCTGGCAAGTTTTCTTTTAGCCCTTTGAGTGTATTATCTTACTGTCTTCTGTCCTGTAAGGTTTCTGATAAAAAATGTTTCTAGACTTATTGGAATTCCCTTATACATAATTCACTTATTTTTCTTGCTTATTTCAGGATCTTCTAATTGTCTTTAATTTTTTGACCATTTGATTATATGTTTTGGAATATTCTTGTTTGAATTATATCAGAATGTCTCTTATTGGAGACTTATGATCTTCCTCTACCTGGATATTTATATTTTTCCTTAGGTTTGAAAAGTGTTCTGCCATTATTTTTATAAGTAAATGCTCTATCACTTTGTCTTTCTCTTTCCCTCTTGAACTTTTATGGCTCAAAAGTTTAATCTTTACTTTTATTTTTAATTTTTTAAAATTTATTTCACTGACAAATAATTGTATATATATTTATGGAGTACAATATAATCAAAACATACAAAATTTCACTTAGACAGGAGAAATAAATTGCAGTGATTTGTTGCACAGAAGGGTGACCATAACAAATTTTAATGCATTGTATATATATTTTTTAACTTTTGTTTTAGGTTTAGAGGTACATGTGCAAATTTGTTATACAAGTAAACTCATGTCATGGGGTTTGTTGTACAGACCAGGTTTGTTGTTCATCATCCAGGTACTAAGCCTATTCTCAAATAGTTTTTTTTTTTTTTTTTTTTTTTTTTAGTATTTTCTCCTTCCTCCCACCCTCCAATATCAGGTAGGGCCCAGTGTCTGTTGTGCCCCTCTTTGTGTCCATGTGTTCTCCTTATTTAGCTTCCACTTATAAGTGAGAAAATGTAGTATTTGGTTTTCTGTTTCTGTGTTAATTTGCTAAGGATAATGGCCTTCAGCTACATCCATGTTTCTTCAAAGGACACAACATCATTTATTTTTATGGCTGCATAGTATTTCATGGTGTATATGTAACACATTTTATTTATCCATTTTACCATTGACGGACATTTAGATTGATTCCATGTCTATACTATTGTGCATAGTGCTTCAAGGAGCATATGCATGGATGTGTCTTCATGATATAATAATTTATATTCCTTTGGGTATGTAATCAGCAAAAGGGCTGCTAGGTTGTATGATAGTTCTTGTTTTAGATCTTTGAGGAATTTCCACACTGCTTTCTGTGCACAATGGGTAATCTCACTTACACTCCAGCCAACAACGTATAAGCGTTTCTTTTACTTTGAAACTTTGCCAGCATTTGTTATTTTTGACTTAATAATAGTCATTCTGACTGGTAAAATGTGGTTTTAATTTGTATTTTTCTAATAATCCATGATATAGAGCTTTTTATTCATTTGATTGTTGGCTGCATGTTTGTCTTCTTTTGAAAAATGTCTGTTCGTGTCCTTTGACCACTTTTTAATGTTTTTTTTCTTATAAATTTGCTTAAGTTAGTTATAGAAGCTGAAAATTAGACCTTTTTCAGATGCATAGTTTGCAAAAATTTTCTCCCATTTTGTAGTTTACTCTGTTGATAGTTTCTGTTGCTGTGCAGAAGCTCTTTAGTTTAACTAGATGTCATTTGCCAATTTTTGCTTTTGTTGCTATTGCTCTTGGTGTCTTCATCATGATATCGTTGCCAGTTCCTATATCCAGAATGGTATTGCCCAATCTGTCTTCCAGGGTTTGTATAGTTTTGGGTTCTATATTTAAGTCTTTAATCCACCTTGAGTTGATTTTTGTATATGGTGTAAGGAAGGGGTCTAGTTGCCATCTTCTGCATATGGCTAGCCAGTTATCCCACCACCATTTAGTGAATAGAAATATCCTTTCCCCATCACGTGTTTTTGTCAACGTTGTCAAAGATCAGATAGCTGTAGGCATGTAGCCTTATTTCTGGGCTTTCTATTCTGTTCCACCCATCTGTGTTGGTTACTGTAGCCATATACTAGAGTTTGAAGGTGGGTAGTGTGATGCAACTTGCTTTTTTCTTTTTTGCTTAGAATTGCCTTGTGTATTCAGGCTCTTTTTTGATTCCACATGAATTTTAAGATAGTTTTTTCTAGTTCGGTGGAGAATGTCACTGGTAGTTTTATGGCAATAGTATTCAATCTGTAAATTGCTTTGTGCAGTATGGCCATTTTATTGATACTGACTCTTCCTATCCATGAGGGTGAAATCATTTTCCATTTGCTTGTGTTATCACTGATTATTATGAGCAGTATTTTTAAATTATCCTTTTAGAGATATTTCAACTCCCTGCTTAGCTGTATTCCTAGGTATTTTATTCTTTTTGTGAATGGGATTGCATTCTTGACCTGGCTGTCAACTTGAATGTTTGTGGTCTATATAAATGCTGGTGATTCTCGTACATTGATTTCATATGAGCATCTTTGTTTAAGGAGCTTTTGCCCAAGACTATGAGGCTTTCTAGATGTAGAATCATGTCATCTGCAAACAGGGATATTTTGGCTTCCTCTCCTATTTCAATGCCGTTTATTTCTTTCTCCTTTCTGATTATTCTGGAAAGGATTTTCAATACTTACGTTGAATAGGAATGGTGAGAGAGGGCTTCCTTGTCTTGTGTCAGTTTTCAAAGGTAATGCTTGTAGCTTTTGCAAATTCAGTAGGATGTTGGCTGTGGTTTTGTTATATATGGTTCTTATTATTTTGAGGTATGTTGTTTCTTCAGTACTTAGTATGCTGACAGTTTTGTTTTTGTTTACTTTTTTGAACTTTTATTTTAAGTTCAGGGGTACATATTCATGATGTGCAGGTTTGTTACATAAGTAAATGTGTTATTGGGGATGAAGCTTACTTGATCATGGTGACTAAGCTTTTTGATGTATTGCCGGATTCAGTTTGCCAGTATTTTGCTGGGGATTTTTACATTGATGTTCATCAAGGATATTGGTCTGAAGGATCAGGTCAGCATATCTAATACATGAGGTGAGGTGTGCTGAAGTGGCTCTGGGTTGGGCCTAAGGTCTGGGCCTGTGTGGGCCAAGCTGGTTCTGAGCTGGTCTGGAATCAGAAGTAGGCCTGAACCATGTGGCCACTGACTGGGTTTAGAGCTTCTATTTACAGATGCCTCTCTGAAGGCCCCAGCCTTCAGTCCATGAGTGTGTCTGAAGCCTGGGGCTGCTGGGGCTGGCATAATGATGGGATAAGCCCAAAGCCTGGGGCTCCTATGGAAGGCCTGGGGCCAGGCAAGGCTAGGAGGCTTAGAATGCAGGTATTATCTGGGGTTTCCAGAGGCCTGCCTGGTACTGAGTGGTACTGAGAAAGGCTCAATAATAAGGTTCAAATCAAGTCCTGTTACTGACTCCCCACCCCCACCATTGTTTTCTGCTTTCTTCAAAGAGAAGCCTCCAGAGATTGCTCCACCTCTCCGACAGCAACACCAAATAGAACAACTGTCCACACACACACACACACAAACACAAAACACCTTCCTAAGAGCTGTAAATCAGGTGAGTAATCACAGTACCTGATGTTAACATTTTATTAACCCATTTATGCCTGAGGTTGCAATTTTTTGAATTTTTGCAATCAGACCTTGGCGATGACTTTGAGCAGTAGGATATAAATAACTCCCACATGCTTAGCTTTCCAATAATGAAACACTAGGCATCAATGCATTGAAGAACTCTAGAAAAAAATTTGAATCATTTATACAACCCCTTCCTTATTCCCTGGCAGTGGCTGCATGGAATAGGGAGAAAATCTGTGCAGTTGGAGAAGGGAATGTACAATGATAGTTGGACTTTGCATTGGGACTCAGTGCTGTCACAGTGAGAAGTAACATGGGGCAGAACTCTGCCAGAGCCCACAGAAGAAGTGTTAAGACCAGGCTTAACCAGAGAGAAATTATCAATCCCAGCAGTCTGAACCTGAGTGCTGGCAATTCCCACCACCATTGGCTAAATTGCTCTGAGATTCTAAATGGACTTGAAAAGCAGTCTAGGCCACAAGGACTGCAATTCCTGGGCAAGTCCTGGTACTGTGCTGAGCTTGGAGCCAGAGCACTTGAGCTGCATGTGACCTAGTAAGACACCAGCTGGGTCAACCAAGGAAGTGCTTGTGTCACCTCTTTCCCAACCTGACCAACACAGCTCACAGCTCCAAAACAAACTCCTTCCTTGTTGAGGAGAGGCAAGGATAAAGAGAACTTTGTCTTGTAACTTGGATACCAGCCCAGCCTTAGTAGAATAGGACAAAAGGCAGAGTTTTGAGACCCCTTTTATAGGATCTAGGTCTTGGATGACATTTCTAAACACACTTTGCACCAGAAGTGAACTCACTGACATGAAGGGAAGAACCAAGTCATGGCAGAATTTGTCAACTTCTGATCAAAGGGCACTTTGACCCTGAATAATAAGCAGTGGTAGCTAGACAGTTCTTACCATCAACCTTGGGTGAGGTTTGGAACCTTCAAGTTTGACCCAGAATGTTCCTAGCTGTAGTGACTATTGGGAAAGATCTCTTTTGCTTGATGAAAGGAGAGGGAAGAGTAAATGGGACTTGATTTTCCAGCATGGGTACCAGCTCAGCCACAGTAAGGAAGAGCACCAAATGAACTCCTGCGGTCCTCAATTTGAGAATTTGTCACCTGGATGGCATTCATGGACCTGCATGGGCCCAGGGGAATGGTCACTGACCCGAAGGGAGAAATTTAGGCCTGGCAGCATTCATCGCAAGCTGACCCTTGGGCCTTGAGTGAATACTGGCAGTAGCCAGGCAGTACTTGCCATGAGCCTGTCATAACAGTGGCCATAGGGAGACATTCCTCTGCTTTAGGATAGACACTCCCCACTTTAGGATAGAATAGGGAAGAGAAAAGTGGAAAGAACTTTGTCTCGTGTCTTAAGTGTCAGTTCAGCTACCGAAGAATAGAGTACAAAGTGGATGTCTAAAGTTCATGTCTCGAGTCTGTGGCTCCAAGATGGCATCTATGGACTTGCCCAGGGCCAAGGGAAACACATTGCCCTGAAAAGAAAAACAAGAGCCTGGGTAGAATTGCCACTTGGTGATTGTAGAGCCCTTCAGTCTTGAGTGAACGTAAGTGTATTAGTCCATTTTCACACTACTATAAAGAAATACCTGAAAATTGCTAATTTATAAAGGAAAGAGATTTAACTGACTCACATTTCCACATGGTTGAAGAGGCCTCAGGGAACTTACAAACATGGAAGATGGTGAAGCAGGCACCTCCTTCACAAGATGGCAGGAAAGAGTGTGAGCACAGAAATGACTACCATTTACAAAACCATCAGACTTTGAGAGAATTAACAAACTGTCATAAGAACAGCATGGGGGAAACCACTCCCATAATCCAATAACTTCCCTTTTTAGACACCTAAGGATTACAGGTCCCTCTCTCAACATGTGGGGATTATAATTTGAGAGGTTTTGGCGAGGACACAGAGCCAAATCTTACCATTCCAACCCTGGCTCCTCCCAAATCTCAAATCCTTTATACGTTTCAAAATCAATTATGCCTATCCAACAGTCCCCCAATGTCTTAACTAATTTCTGCATTAATTCAAAAGTCCATGGTCTAGTCTTATCTGACACAAGGCAAGTCCCTTCTGTCTGTGAGCCTGTAAAATAAAAAACAAGTTAGCTCCTTCTAAGATACAATGGAAGTACAAGCATTGGATAAATGCTCCCATTCCAAATGGGAGAAATTAGCCAAAACAAAGGGACAACATGTCCCATGCAAATCCAAAATCCAGCTCCTAAATAATCTGCTTTGACTCCATGTCACACATCCAGGTCACACTGATGCAAGAGGTGGGCTCCTACAGTCTTGGGCAGCTCTGCTCCAGTGGCTTTGCAGGGTACAGCCCCCTCCTGACTGCTTTCATGGTCTGGCATTGAGTGTCTGTGGCTTTTCCAGGTGAATGGTGCAAGCTGTTGGTGGATCTACCATTCTGGGGTCTGGAGAACAGTGGCCCTTTTCTCACAGCTGCACTAGGCAGTGACCCAGGTGGGACTCTATGTGGGATTCCAATCCTACATTTTCCTTATACACTGCCCTAAGAGAAGATCTCCACGAGGGCCCCAATCCTGCAGCAAACTTCTGCCTGGACATACAGGCATTTCCATTCATCCTCTAAATTCTCAGTGGAGGTTCTCAAACCTCAATTCTTGACTTCTGTGCACCCACAGACTCAAAACCACATGGAAGCCACTAAGGCTTGGGTCTTGCACTGTCAGAAGCAAAGGCCTTAGTTCTATATTGGTCCCTTTTAGCTAAGATGCAGGGCTGCACAGAGCTGCAGCAAGGCCCTAGGCCCAGCCCATAAAACCATTTTTTCTCTCCTAGGCCTCCAGGCCTGTGATGGGAGTGGTTGCCAGGAAGGTCTCTGACAAGCCCTGGAGACATTTTCCCCATTGTTTTGGTGATTAATATTCAGCTCCTGGCTAATTATGCAAATTTCTACAGCAAGCTTGAATATCTCCCCATAAAATGGATTTTTCTTTTTCTTTTTCTTTTCTCTCTTTTTATTTTTACTTTTTTGAGACAAAGTCTTGCTCTGTCACTCAGGCTGGAGTTGCAGTAGTGAGATCTTGGCTCACTGCAACGTCTGCCTCCTGGGTTCAAAGGATTCTCCTGCCTCAGCCTCCTGAGTAACTGGGACTACAGGTGCATGCAACCACACCTAGCCAACTTACTGTATTTTTAGTAGAAGCAGGGTTTCACTGTGTTAGCCAGGATGGTCTTGATCTCCTGACCTCATGATCTGCCCGTCTCAGCCTCCCAAAGTGCTGGAATTACAGGCGTGAACCACCATGCCTGTAATGCTGGATTTTTCTTTTCCATTGCATTGTCAGGCTGCAAATTTTCCAAATCTATGTTCTGCTTCCCTTTTAAACATAGTTCCAATTTCAGATCATCTCCCTTAAGTTTAAAGTTGTGCAGATCTCTAGAGCAGAGGCAAAATGCCAGCAGTCTTTTTCCCAAAGTATATCAAGGGTGACTCCAGTTCCCAAGAAGTTTCTCATCTCCATCTGAGACCACATCAGCCTGGACTTCATTGTCCATATCACTCTGCATTTTGGTCAAAACCATTCAACAAGTCTCTAGAAAGTTCCAAACTTTCCCAAATCTTTCTGTCTTCTTCTGAGCCCTCCAAACTCTTCCAACCTCTGCCTGTTATCCAGTTTCAAAGTCATTTCCACATTTTAAAGTGTTTCTATAGAGACACCCAAAAATCTCAGTACCAATTTGCTGTAGTTCGTTTTAGCACTGTTATAAAAGAATACCTGAGACTAGGTAACCTATCAACAAAAGAGGCTCAATTGACTCACAGTTTCACATGGCTGTGGAGGTCTCAGGAAACTTACAATCATGGCAGAAGGGGAAGCAGGCACCTTCTTCACAAGGAAGCAGGAATGAGTGTGAATGCAGGAAAAGCTGCCATTTGTAAAACCATCAGATCTTGTGAGAACTCACAAACAACATGAGAACAGCGTGATACAATCACTTCACTTCCTTGACATGTGGGGATTACAGTTTCCTCACTCAACACATAGGGATTATAATTTGAGATGAGATTTTGAGGGGACACAGAGTCAAATCATATCAATAAGCAGTTACCAGGCAGCAGTCACTGAGGGCCTTGAGTAAGAACTAGTTCTATGGTAGCTTCAGGTCTGACATAGGTCAGTCCAGTGGTGGTGGCCACAATGGAGCTTGTGTCATGCCTCCCCCAGCTCTAGGCATCTCAGCAGAGAGGAGAGAGAGAGAGAGAGAGAGAGAGAGTGACTGACTTACGTTTCTTCAGAGGAAATTAAGGGGAAAGAACAAGAGTCTCTGCCAGGCAATTATTCTTGATCTTACCCAAGACCACAAAGGTGATACATTTACATATCCACAAAATAAATTCCTATCTCATCAATGCCCAGACACTGATGAACATCCACAAGCATCAAAACCATCCATGAGAACTGATAAACTTAATAAGGCATAAGTAATCAACTACTGAAAGACAGAGATTTGTAACCTTTTAAATAGAAAATCAAAATAGCTTCTTTGAGGAAGCTCAATAAAATCCAAGATAACACAGAGAAGTAATTTAGAATCCTATCAGATAAATTTAACAAAAAAATTTAAAAAAATGAATCAAATAGAAATTCTGAAGCTGAAACATGCTATTGACATACCAAATAATGCATAAATCTCTTAACAGTAGAATTAATAAAATAAAAAAAAAGAATTAGTAAGCTTGAAGACAAGCTATTTGAAAATACAAATCGGAGGACACAAAAGAATACAAAAGCATAAAGCATGCCCACAAAATTTAGAAAATAGCATCAAGAGGGCCAATCTAAGAATTATTGGCTGTAAAAAGTAAGTAGAGAGGAAGACTGGGGTAGGAAGTTTATGCAAAGGGATAATAACAAGAACGTCTCAAACTTCAAGAGAGATATTAATATTCAAGTACAATAAGGTTATAGAATGCCAAGCAGATTTAACACAAAGACTACCTCAAGATATTTTAAAATCAAGTTTCAAAGACCAAGAACAAAGAAAAGATCCTAAAAGTAGCAAGAGAGAAGAAATAAATAACAGATAAAGGAACTCCTAAATGTCTGGTAACAGACTTCTCACTGGGAACTTACACACCAGGAGAGAGTGGCATGACATATTTAAAGTTCTTAATGAAAAACAAAATTTACCCTATGAGTCTAGCAAAAATATTCTTAAAACATGAAGGAGAAATAAAGACTTTCTCCAATAAACAAAAGCTGAGAGATTTCAATACCTGAAATGTCCTAAAAGAAATCGTAAATGGCACTCTTCAATCTGAAATAAAATGGTGTTAACAAGCAATAAGAAACCATTTGAAGGTACAAAACTCAGTAGTTAGAGTAAGCACATACAAAAACACAGAATATTATAATGTTTTGATTGTGATGTACAAACTACTCATATCTTTAGTAGAAAGAGTAAAGAGGAAGCAATCAAAACTAGTAACTACAGTAACTTTTCAAGACATAAACAGTATAAGGTATAAATAGAAATGACAAAAAGTTAAAAACCAGAGGGATAAAATGTGTAGAGTTCCATTTCTTTTCTCTTTCCTTATTTGTTAGTTGGTTTGTTTGTGCAATCAGTGTTGTCATTTCTCTATGCCAACAGTAGAAAATCTGAAAAATAAGTAAATAAAGTCACATTTACAATACCTATGAAGAAAATCAAATTCCTAAGAATTAACTTAAACAAACAAGTAAAAGATATATACAATAAAAATGATAACATTTTGATGCAAGAAACTAAGGAGGATACAAAATAGTAGAAAAGGGGGGCGGAGCAAGATGGCCGAATAGGAAGTGCTCCAGTCTCCAGCTCCGAGCACGAGTGACACAGAAGACAGGTGATTTCTGCATTTTCAACTGAGGTACTGGGTTCATCTCAGTAGGGAGTGCCAGACAATCGGTGCTGGTCAGCTGGTGCAGCTGACCAGTGAGACCTGAAGCAGGGCGAGACATCGCCTCACCTGGGAAGCACAAGGGGGAAGGGAATCCCTTTTCCTAGCCAGGGGAACTGAGACACACAACACCCTGAAAATCGGGTAACTCCCACCACAATACTGTGCTTTACCAAGGGTCTTAGTAAACGGGCACACCAGGAGATTATATCCCACACCTGGCCGGGAGGGTCCCATGCCCACAGAGCCTCCCTCATTGCTAGCACAGCAATCTGCGATCAAACTGCAAGGCAGCAGTGAGGCTGGGGGAGAGGTGCCCGCCATTGCTGAGGCTTAAGAAGGGAAACAAAGCCGCTGGGAAACTCGAACTGGGTGGAGCTCACAGCAGCTCAAGGAGGCCTGCCTGTCTCTGTAGACTCCACCTCTGGGGAAAGGACACAGCTAAACAAAAACAACAACAGCAAAAAAAAAAAAAAAAAAAAAAAAAATGCAGCAGAAACCTCTGCAGACACAAACGACTCTGTCTGACGGCTTTAAAGAGAGCAGTGGATCTCCCAAAATGGAGGTTCAGATCTGAGAAGGGACAGACTGTCTGCTCAAGTGGGTCCCTGACCCCTGAGTAGCCTAACTGGGAGACATCCCCCACTAGGGGCAGACAAACACCCCACACCTCACACGGTGGAGTACACCCCTGAGAGGAAGCTTCCAAAGCAAGAATCAGACAGGTACACTTGCTGTTCAACAATATTCTATCTTCTGAAGCCTCTGCTGCTGATTCCCAGGCAAACAGGGTCTGGAGTGGACCTCAAGAAATCTCCAACAGACCTACAGCTGAGGGTTCTGACTGTTAGAAGGAAAACTATCAAACAGGAAGGAAAGCCACACGAAAACCCCATCAGTACATCACCATCATCAAAGACCAGAGGCAGATAAAACAAAAAAGATGGAGGAAAAGCAGGGCAGAAAAGCTGGAAATTCAAAAAATAAGAGCGCATCTCCCCCTCCAAAGGAGCGCAGCTCATCGTCAGCAACGGATAAAAGCTGGACACACAATAACTTTGACGAGATGAGAAAAGAAGGCTTCAGTCCATCAAACTTCTCAGAGCTAAAGGAGGAATTACGTACCCAGCACAAAGAAATTAAAAACCTTGAAAAAAGAGTGGAAGAATTGATCACTAGAATAATTAATGCAGAGAAGGCCATAAACGAACTGACAGAGATGAAAACAATGACACGAGAAACACGAGACAAATGCACAAGCTTCAGTAACCAACTCGATCAACTGAGTATCAGCGACTGAGGATCAAATGAATGAAATTAAGTGAGAAGAGAAATCTAAAGAAAAAAGAAGAAAAAGAAATGGACAAAGCCTGCAAGAAGTATGGGATTATGTAAACAGACCAAATCTACATCTGATAGGGGTGCCTGAAAGTGAAGGGGAAAATGGAACCAAGTTGGAAAACACTCTTCAGGATATCATCCAGGAGAACTTCCCCAACCTAGTAGGGCAGGCCAACATTCAAATTCAGGGAATACAGAGAATCCCACAAAGATACTTCTTGAGAAAAGCAACTCCAAGACACATAACTGCCAGATTCACCAAAGTTGAAATGAAGTAAAAAATCTTAAGGGCAGCCAGAGAGAAAGGTTGGGATACCCACAAAGGGAAGCCCATCAGACTAACAGCAGATCTCTCAGCAGAAACTCTACAAGCCAGAAGAGAGTGGGGGTCAATATTCAACATTCTTAAAGAAAAGAATTTTCAACCCAGAATTTCATATCCAGCCAAACTAAGTTTCATAAGTGAAGGAGAAATAAAATCCTTTACGGAAAAGCAAATGCATAGAGATTTTGTCATCACCAGGCCTGCCTTACAAGAGACCCTGAAGGAAGCCCTAAACATGGAAAGAAACAATCAGTATCAGCCATTGCAAAAGCATGCCAAAACGTAAAGATCATCGAGGCCAGGAAGAAACTGCATCAACTAACGAGCAAAATAACCAGTTAATATCATAATGGCAGGATCAAGTTCACACATAACAATATTGACCTTAAATGTAAATGGACTAAATGCTCCAATTCAAAGACACAGACTGGCAAATTGGAAAAAGAGTCAAGACCCATCAGTGTGCTGTATTCAGGGGACCCATCTCACATGCAGAGACATACATAGGCTCAAAATAAAGGGATGGAGGAAGATCTACCAAGCAAATGGAGAACAAAAAATAGCAGGGGTTGCAATCCTAGTCTCTGATAAAACAGACCTTAAACCATCAAAGATCAAAAGAGACAAAGAAGGCCATTACATAATGGTAAAGGGATCAATTCAACAGGAAGAGCTAACTATCGTAAATATATATGCACCCAATACAGCAGCACCCAGAATCATAAAGCAAGTCCTTAGAGACTTACAAAGAGACTTAGGCTCCCATACAATACTAATGGGAGACTTAAAAACCCCACTGTCAACATTAGACAGATCAACGAGAGAGAAAATTAACAAGGATATCCAGGAATTGAACTCACCTCTGCAGCAAGCAGACCTTATAGACATCGACAGAACTCTCCACCCCAAATCAACAGAATATAAATTCTTCTCAGCACCACATCACACTTATTCCAAAATTGACCACACAATTGGAAGGAAAGCACTACTCAGCAAATGTACAAGAACAGAAATTATAACAAACTGTCTCTCAGACCACAGTGCAATCAACCTAGAACTCAGGACTAAAAAACTCAATGAAAACCGCTCAACTACATAGAAACTGAAAAACCTGCTCCTGAATGACTACTGGGTACATAATGAAATGAAGGCAGAAATAAAGATGTTCTTTGAAACCAATGAGAACAAAGATACAACATACCAGAATCTCTGGGACACATTTAAAGCAGTGTGTAGAGGGAAATTTATAGCACTAAATGCCCACAAGAGAAAGCTGGAAAGACCTGAAATGGACACTCTAACATCACAATGAAAAGAACTAGAGAAGCAAGAGCAAACACATTCAAAAGCTAGCAGAAGGCAAGAAATAACTAAGACCAGAGCAGAACTGAAGGAGATAGAGACACAAAATACCCTCCAAAAAAAAAAAAAAAAAAAATCAATGAATCCAATAACTAATATCAGAGAAGAACTGAAGGGATAGAGACACAAAAAACCCTCCAAAAAATCAATGAATCCAGGAGTTGGTTTTTTGAAAAGATCAACAAAATTGAAAGACCGCTAGCAAGACTAATAAAGAAGAAAAGAGAGAGGAATCAAATAGATGCAATAAAAAATGGTAAAGGGGATATCACCACCGACCCCACAGATATACAAACTACCGTCAGAGAATACTATAAACACCTCTATGATAATCAACTGGAAAATCTAGAAGAAATGGATAATTTCCTGGACACTTACAGTCTCCCAAGACTAAAACAGGAAGAAGCTGAATCCCTGAATAGACCAATAGTAGGCTCTGAAATTGAGGCAATAATTAATAGCCTACCAACCAAAAAAAGTCCAGGACCAGATGGATTCACAGCTGAATTCTACCAGAGGTGCAGGAGGAGTTGGTACCATTCCTTCTGAAACTATGCCAATCAATAGAAAAAGAGGGAATCCTCCCTAACTCATTTTATGAGGCCAACATCATCCTGATACCAAAGCCTGGCAGAGACACAACAAAAAAAGAGAATTTTAGACCAATATCCCTGATGAACATCGATGCAAAAATCCTCAATAAAATACTGGCAAACCGGATTCAGCAGCACATCAAAAAACTTATCCACCATGATCAAGTGGGCTTCATCCCTGGGATGCAAGGCTGGTTCAACATTCGCAAATCAATAAACGTAATCCGGCATATAAGCTGAACCAAAGACAAGAACCACATGATTCTCTCAATAGATGCAGAAAAGGCTTTTGACAAAATTCAACAGCCCTTCATGCTAAAAACGCTCAATAAATTCGGTATTGATGGAACGTACATCAAAATAATAAGAGCTATTTATGACAGACCCAAAGCTAATATCATACTGAATGTGCAAAAGCTGGAAAAATTCCCTTTGAAAACTGGCACAAGACAGGGATGCCCTCTCTCACCACTCCTATTCAACATAGTGTTGGAAGTTCTGGCTAGGGCAATCAGGCAAGAGAAAAAATCAAGGGTATTCAGTTAGGAAAAGAAGTCAAATTGTCCCTGTTTGCAGATGACATGATTGTATATTTAGAAAACACCATTGTCTCAGCCCAAAATCTCCTTAAGCTCATAAGCAACTTCAGCAAAGTCTCAGGATACAAAATTAATGTGCAAAAATCACAAGCATTCTTATACACCAGTAACAGAGAAGCAGAGAGCCAAATCAGGAATGAACTTCCATTCACAATTGCTTCAAAGAGAATAAAATCCCTAGGAATTCAACTTACAAGGGATGTAAAGGACCTCTTCAAGGAGAACTAGAAACCACTGCTCAGTGAAATAAAAGAGGACACAAACAAATGGAAGAATATACCATGCTCATGGATAGGAAGAATCAACATCGTGAAAATGGCCATACTGCCCAAGGTTATTTATAGATTCAATGCCATCCCCATCAAGCTACCAATGAGTTTCTTCACAGAATGGAAAAAACTACTTTAAAGTTCATATGGAACCAAAAACGAGCCTGCATTGCCAAGACAATCCTAAGTCAAAAGGACAAAGCTGGAGGCGTCACGCTACCTGACTTCAAACTATACTACAAGGCTACAGAAACCAAAACAGCATGGTACTGGTACCAAAACAGAGCTATAGACCGATGGAACAGAACAGAGTCCTCAGAAATAATACCACACATCTACAGCCATCTAATCTTTGACAAACCTGAGAAAAACAAGAAATGGGGAAAGGATTCCCTAGTTAATAAATGGTGCTGGGAAAATTGGCTAGCCATAAGTAGAAAGCTGAAACTGGATCCTTTCCTTATTCCTTATATGAAAATTAATTCAAGATAGATTAGAGACTTCAATGTCAGACCTAATACCATAAAAACCCTAGAAGAAAACCTAGGTAATACCACTCAGGACATAGGCATGGGCAAGGACTTCATGTCTAAACACCAAAAGCAATGGCAACAAAAGCCAAAATTGACAAATGGGATCTAATTAAACTAAAGAGCTTCTGCACAGCAAAAGAAACTACCATCAGAGTGAACAGGCAACCTACAGATTGGGAGAAAATTTTTGCAATCTACTCATCTGACAAAGGGCTAATATCCAGAACCTACAAAGAACTCAAACAAATTTACAAGAAAAAAACAAACAACCTAATCAAAAAGTGGGCAAAGGATATGAACAGACATTTCTCAAAAGAAGACATGCATACAACCAACAGACACATGAAAAAATGGTCATAATCACTCGCCATCAGAGAAATGCAAATCAAAACCACAGTGAGATACCATCTCACACCAATTAGAATGGCAATCATTAAAAAGTCAGGAAACAACAGGTGCTGGAGAGGCTGTGGAGAAAGAGAAACACTTTTACACTGTTGGTGGGAGTGTAAACTAGTTCAACCATTGTAGAAACCGGTATGGCGATTCCTCAAGGATCTAGAACTGGAAGTACCATATGACTCAGCCATCCCATTACTGGGTATATACCCAAAGGGTTACAAATCATGCTGCTATAAAGACACATGCACACGTATGTTTATTGCGGCACTATTCACAATAGCAAAGACTTGGAATCAACCCAAATGTCCATCAGTGACAGACTGGATTAAGAAAATGTGGCACATATACACCATGGAATATTATGCAGCCATAAAAGAGGATGAGTTTGCGTCCTTTGTAGGGACATGGATGCAGCTGGAAACCATCATTCTCAGCAAACTATCGCAAGAACAGAAAACCAAACACCGCATGTTCTCACTCATCGGTGGGAACTGAAAAATGAGATCACTTGGACTTGGGAAGGGGAACATCACACACCGGGGCCTATCACGGGGAGGGGGGAGGGGGAGAGATTGCATTGGGAGTTATACCTAATATAAATGACGAGTTGATGGGTGCTGACGAGTTGATTGGTGCAGCACACCAACATGGCACAAGTATACATATGTAACAAACCTGCACGTTATGCACATGTACCTTAGAACTTAAAGTATAATAATAATAAGAATAATAAAAAAGTTTATCCACCATGCTCAAGTAGGCTTTATCCCCGGGATTCAAGGTTGGTTCAACTTATGCACATCAACGAATATGATTTATCACATAAGCAGAACTAAAGATAAAAACCATATGATTGTCTCAGTATATGCAGGGAAGAATTTTGACAATATTTAGCATTCATTCATGTTAAAAACTCTCAAAAAAATAGATGTTTAAGGAACATACATTAAAATAGTAAGAGCCATATATGGTGAAACCACAGTCAACATCATACTGAGTGAACAAAAGCTGGAGGCATTCCTCTTGCAAAGTGATGCAAGACAAGAATGCCCTTTCAACACTCTTATTCAACATTGGAATTTCTGGCCAGGGCAATTGGGCAAGAGAAAGAAATACAGGGCATCCAAATAGGAAGAGAGGAAGTCAAACTATCCCTGTTTGCAGATGACATGATCCTATATGTAGAAAACCCCACTGTCTCAGTCCCAAAGCTTCTTAAGCTTATAAGCAACTTCAGCAATGTCTCAGGGTACAAAATCTATGTGCAAAAATTGTTAGAATTCCTATACAACAACAACAGTCAAGCTTGGAGCCAAGTCATGAATAAATTCCCATTCACAATTGCTAAAAATAATAATAATAATAATAATAATAATAATAATAATAATAATAATTAAATACCTAGAAATACAGCTATTTAGGGAAGTGAAACATCTTACAAGGAGAACATCAAGCCACTGCTTGAAGAAATCAGAGATGACATAGACGAATAGAAAAACATTCCATGTTCATGGACAGGAAGAACCAATATCATTAAAATGGCCATACTACCTAAAGACATTTATAGATTCAATGCTATCCACATTAAACTACCATTAAGATTCTTTATAGAACAACAACAACAAAAAAGTTTTCTAAAATTCATATGGGAAAAGAACCTGAATAGTCAAGGCAATCCTAAGCAAAAAGAACAAAGCTGTAGGCATTTCAATACCCAACTTCAAACTATACTGCAGGGCTACAGTAACCAAAACAGCATGGTAGTGGTACAAAAATAGACACATAGACCAGTGAAACAGAATGGAGAACTCAGAAATAGCACTAAACATCCACAACCATCTGATGTTTGACAAACCTGAAAAAAACAAGTAATGGGGAAAGGATTCACTATTTAATAAATAGTGCTGGAAGAACTGGCTAGCCCATGCAGAAAATTGAAAGTGGACCCCTTCCTTACATCTTATACAAAAATTATCTCAAGATGGATTCAGTATTTAAATGTAAGACCTTATACTATAAAAACCTTAGAAGAAAATTTAGGAAGTACCCTTCTCAACATCAGCCTTTACAAAGAATTTTTGTTAAGTGAAGTAAGAAAAGGCACAGAAAGAAAAATATCACACATTCTCACTTATCTGTTGGAGCTAAAAATCAAAACAATAGAACTCATGGATATAGAAAGTAGAAGGATGGTTACCAGAGGCTGGACGGGTAGGCAAGGGTGCAGGGGGGTTAGTTTGAGGGAAGGAAAAGGATGATTAATGGGTACAAGAAAATAGTTGGGAAAAATAAATAAAGCCTAGTTTTTGCTAGCATAATGGGGTACCTACAGTAAAAAGTGATTTAATTGTTCACTTTAAAATAACTAAAAGGGTATAATTAGATTGTTTGAAACATAAAGGATAAATGCTTGAGTTGATGGATGTCCCATTTTCCCTGATGTGATTAGTACACATTGGATGCTTGCATTAAAATATCTCATGTATTATAAATTATTCTACTACAAAGACACATGCACACGTATGTTTATTGCGGCACTATTCACAATAGCAAAGACTTGGAATCAACCCAAATGTCCATCTGTGACAGACTGGATTAAGAAAATGTGGCACATATACACCATGGAATACTATGCAGCCATAAAAAAGGATGAGTTTGCGTCCTTTGTAGGGACATGGATGCAGCTGGAAACCATCATTCTTAGCAAACTATCACAAGAACAGAAAACCAAACGCCGCATGTTCTCACTCATAGGTGGGAACTGAACAATGAGATCACTTGGACTCGGGAAGGGGAACATCACACACTGGGGCCTATCATGGGGAGGGGGGAGGAGGGAGGGATTGCATTGGGGAGTTATACATGATATAAATGATGAATTGATGGGTGCTGACGAGTTGGTGGGTGCAGCACACCAACATGGCATAAGTATACATATGTAACAAACCTGCATGTTATGCACATGTACCCTAGAACTTAAAGTATAATAAAAAAATAAAAAATAAATAAATAAATAAATAAATAAATTTACTAGTAATTTGACTCTATCAATAAATGTTCTTATATATTATGTGAATTATAAAGTTTATATACATAAGATATATAACAAATATTAAAGTAAAAGCTAAATAGAAAAAAAAATATCTCATGTAACTTCTAAATATGTACACATTTTATGTACCCACAAAAATTAAAAATTAAAACAAAACAAAAAATTTTTGTTTAAGTCCCTGGAAACAATTGCAACAAAACCAAAAATTGACAAGTTAGAGCTAAACTAAAGAGTTTCTGCAAAGCATAGGAAACTATAAACAAACTAAGCAGAGAACATACAGAAAGGGAGAATATCTTCACAAACTATGCATCCAACAAAGTCTACTATCCAGAATCTATAAGGAACTTAAACAAATTGAGAAGCACAAAACAAAACAAAACAAAAAAACATTAAAAATTTGTAGGAGACATGAACAAACACTTCTCAGAAGACATACATGTGACCAACAAGCATATCAAAAAATGCTCATCATCACTAATTATCAGAGAAATACAAATCAAAAACCACAATGAGATACCATCTCATACAAGTACAAATAGCTATTATTAAATATTCAAAAAAACTACAGATGTTCATGAGGCTTTGGAGAAAAGGGAATGCTTATATACTGCTGGTAGGAATGTAAATTTGTTTAAGTACTATGGAAAGCACTTTGGAAAGTTCTTAAAGAATTTAAAACAGAGCTACCATTTGACACTGGAATCTCATTACTAGGTATATACCCAAAGGAAAATAGGTCATTATACCAAAAAGACACATGCAGTAATATAGTCATTGGTGCATCATCCACAAGAGCAAAGACATGGCATCAACCTAGGTGCCCATCAAGAGTAGATTGGATAAACAAAATATGGTATGTATACACCACGGAATACTAATAATAAATCATGGAATAATGTCCATTACAGTAACATGGATGGAGCTGGAGGTCATAATCCTAAGTGAATTAACATAGTAACAGAAAACCAAATATTATATATTCTCACTTATAAGTGGAAGCTAAACTTTGAACACACATGGACATAAATATAGGAACAGTAGACTCTACATAAAGCTATGTATTAGATACTATGCTCATTATCTGTGGTCTATATACTCATGTAACAAACCTTCACATGTATCCCCTGTATCTAAAATACAAGTTGAAATTTTAGAAAAGCAACTTAGCACCTTCCCCCTTTGTTTTCCTTGCTCTGTGTAATCTCTGCACCTGCTGGCTCCCCTTCCCCCCGCCCTGCCATAAGTGGAATCAGCCCTAAGCCCTCACTAGAAGCAGATTCTTGTTTTATGTTCCTTATTCAGCCTACAGAATCATGAGTCAAATAAACCTCTTTCCAACCTCAGACACTCCTTTGAAGCAACACTAAATGAACCAAGACATGAGGCCTGCAAGTCTGCCTCCCAGAAGCAAGGATGATGTGCCTACTGCCAGGTTACTGCAGAGGCAGAACTTTCCTTGGACCATGGCCGAGTGGGGCTGAAGGTAGTTCACAGAGCTGCTTCAGGATCAGCAATGGGACAAAGGTTGACAGATCTGCCTCTGAGGGCATGGATGATTATATCTCCCAACAGGTCCCTGGGTACACATGACTGTTACAGTATTGTGACTTGAATGAGATGGAGCCAGGACGCACAGCCACTTCAAGTTCTGCAGTGAGTTTCAGGATGGAGGGCCTGCCTCTGGGGGCACAGGTGGGAGTTTCTCCCAGCATGCCTTTGGGCAGGCAGGACTGCTCTCGGGCCACAGCTAAAAAGAGGTTGTAGCAAAGATGCAAGGGCATTTTAGAGTCCATTGCTGGAACGGAGTTCAGTGGGCCTGTCGCCTGAGGCATGAGTGGGCATGACTCCCCCTAGTCTCTTAATAGCTAGTTCTAGTGGCAAAACCAAGGTCAAATGAGGTTGTAGGTGAGTGTGTAAGGGGAAATATTATTTTCAAATCAGTAGATAGAATCTTGGTTGGTGAGTCTAGCATCTGGGTGTGGGCCTGCCCCCTCAAAATTGCCCTCCTCAGCCTTTAGTTCTGCCATTATTTTGCAACCACCTACATGGATCCCAAAGCACCCCAAAAGGTGCATTTTTCTGTGGCTGGCTGCCAAATTATTGTAGAAAGATACAAATAGGGGACATCCTATTCTGCCATCTTACTGATGTCACCCTTTACACTACTTGAAACTTCATATAATCTTAATAATCATTTATTACTGTGGGTTTAGGATGTGAACAGACACTTCTCAAAAGAAGACATTTATGCAGCCAACAGACATATGAAAAAAATGCTCATCATCACTGATCATTGAAGAAATGCAAATGAAAACCACAGTGAGATATCATCTCATGCCAGTTAGAATGGTGATCAGTAAAAAGTCAGGAAACAACAGATGCGGGAGAGGATGTGCAGAAATAGGAACACTTTTACACTGTTGGTGCGAGTGTAAATTAGTTCAACCATGGGGAAGACAGTGTGATGATTCCTCAATGATCTAGAACCAGAAATAACATTTGATCCATTTATATACCAGAAGGATTATAAATCATTCTATTATAAAGATACATGCACACATATGTTTATTGCAGCACTATTCACAATAGCAAAGACTTGGAACCAACCCAAATGCCCATCAATGATAGACTGGATAAAGAAAACGTGGCACATATAAACCATAGAATACTATGCAGCCATAAGAAAGGATGATTTCATGTCCTTTGCAGGGACATGGATGAAGCTGGAAATCATCATTCTCAGCAAACTAACACAGGAACAGAAAACCAAACACCACATGCTCTCACTCATAAGTGGGAGTCGAACAATGAGAACACATGGACACGGGGAGGGGAACATCACACACTGGGGTGTGTCAGGGGATGGGGGAACTAGGGGAGGGATAGTATTAGGAGAAACACCTAATGTAGGTGACGGGTTGATGGGTGCAGCAAACCACCATGGCACGTGTATACGTATGTAACAAACCTGCACATTCTGCACATGTATCCCAGAACTTAAAGTATAATAACAAATAATAATAATTTATTACTATTACTTCTCCAAAATGCCTGTGAACAATTGTGCCAGCTCTGGAAAAGATCTTGGATTGACTGGCTAGTCAGCCAAAGTTAACCTTGATAGTGTGATTTTGGGTAAATTTCTTACCCTCTCTAGGATTGAGATTCTCCATCTGTAGATGAAGGAATTAGTACTAGATAATCTTGAAGGTCATTTCTCAACCTTGACATTCTATAATTACTTCTTAGGTAGTACCAACTCTCCAGTATAATTTTACCCTTCAACATGTAACAAACCACTGCCTTCTTTAAACCATTAACCACTTAATTATCTTACCCTGTGTGTGACCAACCTAGCTTCTTGACATGTGATGAAAATCCTGCCTTAGTTTTCAGGATAGGAAATCAAGGCACAGTAATCTGCAATTCTATGCCCAAACTACCTAATAACCTAGTGGCTGATCTCAATACACAATACAGAATTTAACTGTTTATCCTATGTTTTTTTCTATTTGTTGGAATTACCAGAAATCCTGGGAAAACAAAAAGGGCACAGGAATTGGAGTCAAGAGTTCAGAGTTCTAGCTCCAACTCAGCCGTTGATCAAGTGTTTGTTTTTGGGGAAGTCACTTGTCATTCACCTTTTCTGAGTTGCAAACTGCAGGTCTGTAAAGAGAAAGAGATAGTCTGTAATCATTCTCTGTGTCTATTAGGCTCTAAATTCATAGTGGATCACTGGTTTGGGTGAATTGCCCAAGGTATTCCTGAGTGAGGCAACAGACCACTCAGTGTAAGAGAAAAGGATTTGAGAGGTGGTGCTCAGACTGGGCTGAGTCATGTTTTGCTTTCCTCTTAAACATCTTGTCGTTACTTTATGAGTCCATGTTAAAGGAAAGATCTGATGTTGAAGAGGGAAGGTAGAGGCTTACTTGGGGGAACAATATCAATCAGGGTGCTATATAGAAAACAGAAAGTACTCTATGTGCTTCAAGAGAAAGAGAGTTAATAATTTAATACCAGAAACTGAGTGCATACAACATCATTGGAAAGTCTGGAGGATCAGAAGGTATGAGGCCTTCAACAGAATTTTAGCCTCAAGAAAACACCAGTTTCTGACTAAAAAAAGTGTGCTGTCTCGATTACCCTGTTGTTAACATCACAGCTGCCACATGCCCATGGAGGTTGTGCCTAGATAGTGGAATATGCAATCAAGCTACTCTAAAGAGACTCATGCCAGGCCAGATCCTGAAATCAACCTGCATTGTTGCAAAAAGGTGGCCTCTACCTCTCTCTTCCACCATGCATGTTTTGCATGAATACATCTGATAGGCAGATTCCAATTCATTTATTGAACCAATTTATTTAAGGTAATATAGGAAATATAGATTTATAATTCCAACTTGCATCAGTTAAGTATCGCCAAAATGATGCTACCTGGAAAAGCACCCCAAAAATCAGTAAGTCGAAACAGCAAATTTTTAATGGATTTTTGATTCAGCTGATTTAGGCTATGCTGGGCTAGGTGCCTCTGTTTCAAGTTGTGCTTATGGTAGAGCTATGATTCTCATTCATGCATATTTCAAGTGTGTTTTGGTTGGTGCTTTGGCTGAAAAGGCAGCAACTATTCAGGGAAAGTTCTTTTCATGGTGAAGGCAGAAGTATAATAGAGAAACCTGGAACATGTAAGGAATTGAAAGACCCAGAATTATAACTGGCATACTGTCACATCCTCCAACATTCTATTTTTGGACAATCATTCACAAGTTGAATGCCGAAGGGCTATGAATAATTAGGTTGGACTGTATAAAATTTCTTATATTTTACCATTTTAGCAATTGTTTTTACAGATACAATAACTTCATATAGTTTAACCTAATGTACTCTGTCTACAATAAGGGCCTAACAAGAGTTTGGATGCATACAGAAGTGAAGAATTGGGGCCAGTCATTCAAACTATCACATAAGTGCTCTAATTAGGAGAAAGAAATGGAGGTTAGTTGAGTTAATCCCTAGCATATGGCTCAGTCTGTCCCTTTATCTGCTTCAATATCCACACATACCCATCTACTTCTACATAAACTTCCAAGTGACGATAATAGCAAAAACAGCATCCTTCCTCCTAACAATGAAATTAAACAAGAGCTTTGGGACTGTAACTACACACAAAGATGTCCTACCTCTGTAACCCCTCTTCTTGAAAAGAGAATTGCCTCTCCACATCCTGAGTGCCAAGAATGGCATGATGAAGACAGGGATGCCCATTTGGAATCCCAGTCAGAAGGCATATCTTTCTGGAGTCTGCCTTGTCACCCAAATTGGCAGGAGAGTCTTGGTAACTCTGTGCTCTGGCCTCAAGATCAGCTTCAACTCAGCCTTCCCCAGAGGGTTCCAAGTTTGCCAGCACTGACCTGAGCCTTTACTGGGAACGGAGGTAGATGAATATGGCAAGGGTGGACAATGTTCAAACCCCCACCCAATTTATTTCTGATTCATTCACATCCAAAATGATTTACTTCAAAACACTGAGCAGTTAAGCCCTTTTAAATAACTTATCAAACTATCCCCTTCACATTTCCAAATTGATGCCATGGAAAAAATACTCACAATGGGGTCCGAAAAATCAAGGCTTCACACCAGATTTGGTCACTAACTTAATGTGTGACCCCAGGAAAGTAAGTTTTCTTCTTGGGGTCTCAGTTTCCCCATCACACAGTAGAGGACACATGAGTCTGCTGAGGATGCTTGCAGAGAACCATACCTTTTATTAGAATGCAAAGATAATAAAACTATCACATGTATATAACTTTAAAGTTCCTAAAATGCAATTTTGTAGTTTATTTATTTCATAGACATTACCTGAGTATCTACTGTGTTCTAAGTCCTGGAAATTCAGATATAAAAGGAAGTTTTACCCTTTGGGAACTTACATATTCTTAACCCACTTCATGATGCAGGTGTAATTATTATCATTTTACAAAAGAAAAAACATAGACTCAGAGAATTGAAGTGATTTGCTACAGGACAAACATCAAGGAAGTAGTAAAATTCTAGATTTGACAGTAAACCTGTGGATCTCTCCATCTCTCACAGTGACCAACTGGAAAGCACTAACTCCTTTTTAATGTCTTCTTTTTACTACCCTGCAAAGCTACAGACCAGCAGGTGATGTTGGAATAAAACAATGAATTGTCATTCAACAATATTTAATCTCCTCTTCTTTCTGGGGATGGTAGAATTACACTGCCCCTCTCACTTACAGCTATGTGACTTGATTGGGCCATTACTTTTTGGACGGAAGTCACAAGCATCAATTTTTGGACAGATTGCTTTTTTAAAACTGGTATGCAATCTTCTTTGTCCCCCTTTCCCTCTGCAATACTAACTGGGTCTCAGAGTGAGACTTACAATTCAAGGAGCAGAGTCTCAGTTGACCCATAGTGGACATAAAGTCTGAGCAATAAATAAACCTCTGTCATCAAATGTCATTGAGGTTTGGTGATTGTTACTACATAAAACTCTAATATATTACTTGGCTCAAGGACTACCAAACAGTTTTGCTGAAATTTTCTTAGATGGTACAACAGTCTAGGACATTTCCACCTAACTTTCTCTCCTTTTCTTCTTCACTTGGGGTCAAACTTGCATCGTGGTTTGACAGCTTTCCTGGTTTTACCCAGCTCCATTCTATTTTTTAATCACACAGACATCTCCCTTAATAAAATCTTTGCACATTTAACCTCATCTTGGTGTCTGCTTCTTAGAAGACCTTTATTAACACAGCTAAATTTTAGGCAGAAGCTTTGTACTGTCTTCAAAGTACAATGGCCTCAAGGAGGATATGGGGAACATGGAAGAATCTTCTTTAGTGGCCATACTGATCCAATCTTACAGAACCATCCCAAAGTGGCATGTTACATAGTTTATAGAGACCTGGTGGTATCCTGGGTCTGTGAATCAGATTCCTAGAGCAGCTGACACATCCAAGTTTATGTGAAAGTAGGAAAAGCATGTAAGTTCTAGACTTAGAAAATATCATTTCACACCAAATGGAAATGACTCTTATTGTTCCCTTTGCTTGCAAAAATAAATTGAGAATTGCTTGGAAAGAGAAACACACATTTCTGCACTTGAGGTCATGCTAATCCCTTAGATTCAGTGGTCATGGGTAGTTTGGTGGCTGAGAAATGACAGGAAGATTCTCTTCCAAGTCCCCTCTCCAAAGCATCATCCCACTTCCATAGGGCTGAGATAGCAGCTGTTCAAACTTCTAACTGGAGTACTAAAACCCGTCCTATAACTCTAGCCTCATTCTTACTATTCCTCTTTACCTCCCTTCCATCCAAGCCACAGTGGACATTTCCCCATCTCTCCAGAACTCTTTGGGGATTTTCATAGCCTTATCTGCTCACATTCTTCCCGACCATTTGAATGCCCTTTTCCATCTTCTACCACCTGTGGAGTGTCTACTCATTCTTTAAGGCTCAGTGGAAATAAACTACTTTCCATGAATTTGCACCAATTCATGATATATTTCTTGAGCACCTATCATGTGCCAACTCCTGTTTTAGTTGTTTTGGGTGATACTAAAATGAATTAGACTCAGTCTCTGCCCTCAAAGTGTTGGACATTTAATTAGGCTTATAGGCATGTAAACAGCCAGCTGTAGAAGCAGCAGTGGAGAAATAATAATGATAATGATAATGATGGCTAGCAATAATTGGATACATATTACACTGTGCTAAATTTTTTAACCTAATTAGCTTATTTAATTCTTGTAACGGTGCTGTAAGCTAGGCATTGTTTTTAGCCTTATATTATAGATTAGGTAGCTAAAACTCTGATACCATCAGTCAATTATCTAAGGTCACATGGCTAGAAAGTGACAGGGCTAGCTTTTTTTCCTGTCTGCCTGACTCTAAAGCCCCTGGTCTGGAACTCCATTCAGTTCTCTTTTTCACTAAGTCACACTGTAAATTCAGGAAAAAATAAAATAAAGGTACTACAGAAATATAAACAATGTGGTAGAGAAACATCTATGTAATAGTGCTTAGTTTTGAAGTGGTATGAAAAGAAGGCTGATACAGACAGAGGGAGTTTCTGAGAAGAGGTGGAATTTTAGCTAGCCCTTAATGGTTTCAAAGAATTTATGCATAAGAGAATGGGCTGGGGTTTTGAAATGTATGTGTGTGTGTACTAGTGTTTGTTTGAGTATATGTGCATGCACATGTATTTCCATGTCTGTGCATGTGTGTTGGAGGGAAATGTAAGGGCACAAAGGAGAAAAAAGAAAATTTCAGACTGAGAAAACAGCATGCATAAAGACCTAGAATAAGAAATGGCATGGCTTTGTTCAAGTGATAACACAAAGTCCCATGCAGCTAGATGAAAAGCCGTGGAAAGTGAGACTGGGATAGGTGATCAGGAAGATAGAAACCACTGAGGACAAAGAATGGGATGCTCAGGCTTCTGACTTTTTTATGTAGGTGATAAAAACTGTTGAAGAGGATAGGAGTTGAGATGTGTACTGACCTTTGGCAATTTTTCCAAAACAAAATGAAGTCACACCTTGAAGTAACTATTCCCCTTATGCCATGTAGTAGAAAAATCATGTTTATCAAATGTTTCCCAAGCAAGACAAGGAGTTTCTAAGGGCTTGTAGAATTTGACTATAATATAGTCATACCCATACCTGTAACTCTCCACCTTTTCGCAGAGCCCTGTGCAGAATAGGATTTTGGTGAATGTTTAATGAATTGCATTATTTACTCAGGTGAGCAGACCCTCCCTGGAGGTTGGCAGGGCCCAGAGAAAATCTTACAGCCTCCCACATTAACATTTTTATCCCTGAAATCAGGCTACAGTAGTTATCACTGTGGTTCTCATCAATGGCACGTAGAGCATAGTAGGATAGAGGAGGTCGCTGTGTGTCACATATCAGAGATAATCCTAGGAGCCTGGAAGGAGGCATTGCCTGCAGAAAATCGTTGCTGATAACTTTCAGATCTGTCTTCAGCCCTCACCTATTTCCAGCAACTCTAAATGGTGTGACCATAGTCACACAGTTAGGAATTGACAGAGCTTAGACTTAAATCAATGTTGCCTGATTCTAAACAGTGTTATTTTGACTAGATCACTGGGTAGTTTTTTAATGGAAATGCCAACATGAAGATGAAGGGGAGGAGGAGAGAAAGGTTAGGAGTGTGGAGTTATTTTGCTCTGAGGGTTCAATGACTGAAGGAGAAAGAGGTTGTGACAGAGGAGAAATCAGGGAGGGGAAGAAGAAACTAATGCTATAGAATATTTAGTCAGGATCTGAAGTTGTAGTCCCAATCCTGCCACTGGCTCACAGTATGATGACCTGTGACTGAGGCCACTGAGGTCCTTAGCCTCAGTTTCCTCAATTGTAAATTACAGACCTCTACATCATAATCATGTTGGGAAGATGAAATGAAATGAAGTTGGGAAAGTGATTTAAAGGCTGCAAAGCACTCTGTCAATATGAATGTCTCATTATTACTAAGCAACTATTCTTCTGCCAGTTTCTGGATGGAAAGCTTGGGTATTATTAAGGGGTAAGATAAAGAGAGGAAAACAAGGGAACAATTATGTAGAAAACCTGATGGACCCAGCCACAAAAAAAAAATTTGTTCATGAGGAATATTGTTTCCTAGGATGTGCATGAAGTAATCATGTTCTTAACCACCCAGGCTCCAAAAAGGGTAAGATGCAGTAGGTCTGTCACACACCCAGGCAGCAGCAAAGGGCCTTGTCTACATCTTTGGACTTTTATGCATTCTTGGGATCCACTGTTATAATTATAAAGACAGAAAAAACAGTGATATTTAGGCATTTGAGGAAAGAGTGCATACCTTGATCAGCTTCTTCCCTACAGGCCACATAGTTCTTCTTCCTTTTCTGCAGCCTTATCTCCAATCACAATCACCTTCCTGTGGAATTCAAGTTTCTCTTTATAAACTGATTGTGATCTTTCTCCACATGAGGGAGCTTGGAACCAGGGAAGAAGCCAGAGGCTGCATGCGAAAGCACCATTCTGACACTCTGCCCTCATCTGATATGTCATTCATCATTGAAATAGAAATCTTAAAACTTTGGAGAATCACGATAGCTTCAGAAAGATCTTTTCAACATGTTGTTCAACTCCATTTTACAATACAGGCACTAAGTCCCAAAGAGGCAAAGGGGCTATCCAAAGATGACATAGTCTGTCAGTAGCAGAGCTGGATGAGACTTGCATGTAGATCTTGTAAAGGAGTTGTGCTCAGCGATCCTTAATGACTGTTCCACTTTTAGCCTTTCCAATTTTAAGCAAATATTAGCTCCTTAAGGGCAGTAAAATTGCTTTGTTCATCACTCTATCTCCAATGCCTAGGTCACTGCCTGGCATAAAATAGGTGTTCAATAGATATTTGTTGAATTAGTATCTTCTTTAAAAAAGGAAGTAAATGTTTATTTCACTCCGCAATCTCAGTCTTGATTTGAAGTGGTATGTTATAGAGTGGATCTATCATAGAGACTGACACATAGTTACTTCGTGAATGTTATTTTCCATTATTTTCTTTTTGAGTTGCATAACTGGTGCTCAGTACCGGTCAGTTTTGTCGCGAGTACTTGAGAACACAAGGCCAGATATTTTGGTGACTCCTATTAATGAAAGCAGAGTAAGAAGGCCGGGAGGTTAGAAGTTCATCTACTCTGATTTTCTTCTACCAATTTCCATTGTATATCTAAATAAATTGTTAAATATTAAGTCATTGCAGTTCTAATCTTCTGTGTCATTGCTTCCTGAAGCAGTTTATTTCATGCTTAGATACATTTGGGTTTTGGCATTATCTGTTATGCTGAGCTGAAATGTGACTCCCTCTGGCCTTTACCCACAGTCCTAACTCTCCCCCACCCCACCCCCAAACTACATCTGTTCTCTATGTCTTATAACAACCCTTCTGAAGTCTGAGAAGGTATACCACATCCCCCCTGCTTGAGTCATCTCTGTTCCAGGATAAAATCTCCAGCAAATTCAGCAATAAATTAAATTTTAACTGAATTTTATGCTAAGCGTTTTACACTGGATTGACTATTATGGAAGACCTCCAAAAGCCCAGTTCAGAAAGACAGTCAGTAACAAAATTGCTAAACTGACTGTTTTGTTTCATGCTGTTCAATGGAGAGAGAAGTTAAAGCGGATCAGTGTTGAAAGAACCACTGTCTTGAGAATACAGCACCACTGTTAGGCTATGGTTTTGTCCTGACTGCAGAAATATAAAATTTTGGTGGGGTGAATTTAGAGAGAAAAGATCAAATAAGCTATTTGACCTAATTCAACCAATAGCCTAATTGCAGAATGACTTAATGAGCAAAGAAACAAAATAATCAATGATAAATTTGGTTCATTCAGTCCATTTATTTAACACTTACGTCTACATTCCTTCATTCAATCACTCAACAAATATCTGCTCAAAACCTACTATGAGTCAGTTCCTGGGCTGACTTTAGGTGCACAACAGAGAACAGAACAGACATGATCCTCGCCTTTCATGTAACATACAATCTGGTAGGGAAAACAGGAATTAAACAGAGATATAAATGTATAATTATATATTATCTAAAATAGTGTGAAAACCTGCAGGTTTTTATAAGAAAATAATAATGAAGCACCACCTTTATATTGAGTTACTCTGAGCTCTCCGAACCAGCAATGTTTAAGCCAAGGCTCAAATAATGAGATATGGTTACATTTATAAAGTGTTAAAGGAGGTGCACTCCAGATAAGAGTGAACAGCATGTGTCAAAGGTCTGAGGAAGGGGGTACCTTTGTTTCCAAGGTGTAGCTTGAGAGTTGGGAGCAAGGGGAGAGGTAATATGAGATGAGATATTAGGTAGGGGCCAAACTATGCAAAGACTTGTAAGCCATATTCTAAATTTTGAATTTTATTCTAGGTGAAATGGAAAGCTGCTGGAGCATTCTAAGCAGGGGAATAGCATGTTCTATTTTACGGGAGGTTCTCTAATGGCCATGGGGTAGATAAATGGACTTCAGGGAGAAGATGGGGAACTAGGGAGACCAGGGAAAAACTGGACACAGGGATGAAGAATGTGCAGATGCTATTTTAGGTGAGAGATGATGAATTTTTGAACCAAGGCAGTGTCCTTGGATATGAAGAGATGTAAATGTATTAAAGAGCTATTATGGGGGTTTAACTTTTCCTGAATTACCTCTTCTAAACTGAGAGGTGCCATGTTCTTTTACTAGGGAGATTTCCAGATGTTTATTTCCAGCCCCAAATTCTCTTCTGCTCTCTATACCAATATCTATTTGCCTTGGAAATCTTCCTAATATTATCTTTCAAGCAGCTCCACCTCTGTAGATTCATAAACAACTGCATCTTTTATTGTAGATATGCCCCTCTCCCAGTGTTCCCATACCTCCATCTCTTCAACCCAGAAACCTAGGAGTCTATTTAGACTCCTCCTTCTATCATCCAAAACAGTACATTCAATTACTAAGTGATAGGCATTACCTAAATGCCTGACTCTGTGCTAGGCACTATGGGATCTATAAAGATATTCAAGGCAACATAGTCTAGAAAATCAGTTGCCACCAAAACAAACCAGAAACTAAACGTGAATTAAAAAGACAAACATTTTTTGGTCATCAAGAAGACAAACAACTGAATGACAGATAGTCACTCCTTTTCTACCGTCTTCCTATTTGCCATTTACCTAGTTGTTTAGGAGTTCGTTAGCCCATTCACAGAACAAATATCTCAGTAAAATCCCTTCAACTCCTTTCTCCAAATCTCCATGAAAACAGAAATCTCTCCCAGGAAATTTTTTTACAGCCAATGTCAGTCCTAATCCTTTGATCAGACAGATCATCGGCACTCTCGCCTCCGGAGAAGTGACAGGCTGAAGAAACAAAAATATCTAGCTCAAAAGTGGCACAGATAGAACCAGCAGCTCAGTGTGAGAACGCTCCACAGCCATGTGCTAATAGAGGTAATTGGACTGAGTTCAGCTATCTCACCTCCAGAATAACACTGTAATTTAAAGCTGGGCTGGTTGCTTTGCACCTCCATAAAATACATCAGACTATTTCCTGCTAGTTGTTACAGGAAAAGTAATGCTGAGACCAGATGGCTAACAGAGACCAAGTACCACCTCTGTGCTGGTCTCTAGGATTTACTCTACAAGAACTTGCTATCTTAGGCAGAAGACATAATAAACTCAGTTCAAAGAGTCTGGTGTACATTCTGTGACAGAGATACCAAATACTTCAGGAGTCTCAAAATTAGAGAAGCAATATCTGTAAAATTGAGAAGAATTATTAGTGATGACTCAGCACAACATCATAATGTACAGACAAATAAATGGAGGTCCTGAGAGTGTAAGGGAGTTTTGAAAGCTCATACAGTTAATGACAGAGCCTGAAAAAGAAGCCACATTTCTTGACTTCTGGGCCTGGACTTGCTCTACACTAAAGGAAGTTATTCCAGAGAAGTTCATATCTGTGTTAGAATTGAAGGACATGTATTTATTCAGGAATAAATCAAAGACAGAAGGACATTCCAGGAAGCAGGAATGTGAGCAATGTCATTTGTAGTAGACACTTTCAATGCCCCATTCATGTCCCCTTGGCCCTTACGATTCTAGTACTACAGACCAACATCCCTTATGAATATTGATGCAAAATTCCTCAACAAAATCCTTGCAAACTAAAGTCAGCATAATATTAAAAGGATTATTTGCCATGACTAAGTGGGATTTATTCCTGAAATGCAAAGGTTCAACATACGAAAAATCAATTAGTGTACAAATGACCAGTAAACACGTAAAAGTTACTCAACATCACAATAATTAGGAAAATACAAATCAAAACCACAATGAAATACCACTTCATATGCTTTATGATTGTTATATCAAAAAAAACCCAGAAAATAAGGTGTATTGATAAGAATGAGAAAATTGGAATCCTATGTGTTGCTGATGAGAATTAAAAATGGTATGGCTCATGAAAAAATGCTCATCATCACTGGCCATCAGAGAAATGCAAATCAAAACCACAATGAGATACCATCTCACACCAGTTAGAATGGCAATCATTAAGAAGTCAGGAAACAACAGGTGTTGGAGAGGATGTGGAGAAATAGGAACACTTTTACACTGTTGGTGGGATTGTAAACTAGTTCAACCATTATGGAAAACAGTATGGCAATTCCTCAAGGATCTAGAACTAGATGTACCATATGACCCAGCCATCCCACTACTGGGTATATGCCCAAAGGATTATAAATTATTCTACTACAAAGACACATGTACACGTATGTTTATTGCGGCACTATTCACAATAGCAAAGACTTGGAATCAACCCAAATGTCCATCTGTGACAGACTGGATTAAGAAAATGTGGCACATATACACCATGGAATACTATGCAGCCATAAAAAAGGATGAGCTTGCGTCCTTTGTAGGGACATGGATGCAGCTGGAAACCATCATTCTTAGCAAACTATCACAAGAACAGAAAACCAAACACCGCATGTTCTCACTCATAGGTGGGAACTGAACAATGAGATCACTTGGACTCGGGAAGGGGAACATCACGCACTGGGGCCTATCATGGGGAGGGGGGAGGGGGGAGGAGGGAGGGATTGCATTGGGGAGTTATACATGATATAAATGATGAATTGATGGGTGCTGACAAGTTGATGGGTGCAGCACACCAACATGGCATAAGTATACATATGTAACAAACCTGCACGTTATGCACATGTACCCTAGAACTTAAAGTATAGTAATTAAAAAAAAATGGCGTGGCTGCAAGGAAAACAGTATGGTAGTTCCTCAAAAACATAATATAAAATGACCATATGATTTAGCATTTGTACTTCTAAGTATATGCCAAAATAATTCACAGTTCATACTCTAGCAGATACTTGTAAATCAAGGTTCATAAAAGCATTATTCATAATAGCTAAAAGATGTAAACAACCCAAATGGATAAACAAAATGTGGTATATACATAAAATGGATTATACAACGTTTAAAGGAATTGAAATACTGATATGCGGTACAACATGGATGAACCCTGAAGACATTATGTTAAGTGAAATTATCCAGACACAAAAGGACTGATATTGTGTCATTCCACTTATAATGAGATACATTGAATAGTCAAATTCATAGAGACAGAAAGTAGAAATGTTTCCAGGGCCTGGTGGGAATGGAAAATATGTGACCTTCACAGGCAGCTTCTATGCAGGAAGTTCAGATTCAGATCAATGTATTCACAATTGGTTTATGCTCTTGACTTCTTGCCAATAATCTCTAGTGCCAACTGGCTCCACACCATTCTACTGGGTACTGAACATTTAGAGTTTGCTGCAACTCCACCCATAATGTCAGGTCTGGACTTTTGGCTCAGGTTAACAAAAGGACAAAGATAATCATTCTTTGGCTTCAGGAGATAGAAGGAAAACTGCCCACAAAAAGCCCTCAAAATAAAGACATTAGTTGAATTGCCGCAATGTCAACACTATTTAATTTATGCCATCGAATCTACTATAATAAATGGGAAAAACTCAGAAAGAGTCTATCATATTATATGACTGAACTAAGCACTTTTAAAGAGAAATTGGCTATTTTGGCTTAAATGACAGATTACATTACTGAATTGGATGATTGTTTTACTCAGTTGAAGGATCATTTAGATTAATTGGCTCATTGGTTTATTAATTTGGCTCATTGGTTTATTAAATTGGCTAATTGGTCAGTTTTCCTGTGGAACTTATCTTTTGTTTAACCAAATTTAATGACTATTTGACTAAATTGTCAGCCAATTTAGTGCAAGTGACTGCTGTACTAGTAAGGAATAGATGTGAAGTTGAGTCAAGTAGTGTTTTTGGACACCTCCTCATATGTAAGTAACTTTGAGCTTTTTGGCTTGAGTTGGCCACAGACAAAATCTCAATTATTGAACACTTTCAAGCACCAACTCTCTTTAGGTGCTGTTCATGGGACTCTTATGTGGAAGCCAGATAGAAGGAAAAAAAAAGATTTGTGATTCCAAATGACCCTACTTCCAACAGGAATGCACGCACAACAAAGGAGGCAGGTGATGAATATGCTAGTCAGAGGTATGCTTGAAGCTTTTGTTTATTTGTGTAGAGCGAAAACACACAAATCCCTTCCAGGATATTTATTATTGTGGGAACATACAGTATGTGCAAATTTTTCAGCTTGAGAATGCAGTTCTCCAGTCATGGGTCTGATTTTTTGAGAAATAGCACTGCCCCTCTACGATGTCCAGTCCTGGCCCTTTTATAAAACCTATTTAATTTGTGGGACTTTACGCTTTCTTAAAGGGCCAGTGTGGTGGGGGTGAGGGCAGGCAGAAATAGGATCTCTGGTCAGCATCAAATAGCATTTTGTGCTTTGTTGCTTGTTTGCTATAGAAGATGCATTCTTTTGAAGGTTGTCCCTGTCTGGCACCAATGGGCCCTGATGACTGACCCTCAGCTTTGAATCCTTGAATGATGATAAACACAGCCTTTAGCTCTGGGATGAAGCAGGCATCTTTGAGGGATGAGTTGTTTCATGTCTTCCATTCCCCAACCAGATAGCTTTTCCCATTCTCTCCCACAAGTAAGCAGTAGGGGCACAATTTCAAATTTCTTCGTGGTTCTGCTTCCAAGGCCCAGTATGTGCTCCTCAGCTGCCTGTGCACTTGGAAGGAACTCCATCTAGAAAAAGGAGTTGGTAAAAGTATATCCACAATGCCCTACCTTCAGGTACATCAGGTTGTGTCAGCCATTTCAACTTACCCTTCTCAGTCCCCGAGGCAGCTTTATTTATCCAAATCCATCTCTCCTTCTTCTCTTCCTCCTCCTCACTGGCAGTCAAAACGGTTCATGCATCACAATAAGGCCATGTGTGTTGGCACAGGCTAAGGTGGACCACACAACTGCCAACATCATTTAGATGGCTGGATAGAAAATATGCAACTACCACTCTGAAAATGGAAAGAAAGTATATATAATAAATCACATGCAGGGTAAGGTCATCTGAAAATTATGTGTTTTAACTCATTCTACTGCATTATTAAATTCAAATTATAATAATTTCTGAATATTATTCCCACTAATTATTCCATTAATCCAGACAGATTTCATTTTAAAGGAACATTTACTGAGCCCCTGATATTTGCAAAGTCTTATGCTGGGTACTGTGGGATATAAAAGAAAATTTCTGTTCTCTATTCTTGAGGAGAAAACACTTTCAAAGGCTAGAATTAAATTTAAATTGAGGAAGGAATCTGTGAACTTAATGAGTTAAAAACATAAAGATCTGTATGCTTAAACTCATGCGTGCATATTCATACAAATACACCATAAATAAAGTTGACAAATGGGAGGAAGGAGGTATTTAAATTATCTATAATAAAAGATTTATTTAAGTAATGTGTAAATGGTTCTTTAAAATCATGAAAACACATTAATTCCTTAATTTAAATGGCATCAGGCATGAAAATGAAGTTCAAATCAGAAGAAACATTGTAATCAGTTAACTTAACAAAAATTGTCACTGGTGTTTAAAAAATAGAATTTAAGATAATTTATCAATTAACTTAATATATAATAAGATAAAGAATTGCTGGAATTAGCCATGTAGAAATCTAAATGGAAGGCAGCTTGGTAATACACTTTGGAACTTTAAATATACATTCTTTGAATTAGGGAATTCCTAGAAATTTATCCTCAAGAAATAATAAAATATATTTATGAGGCTGTCCAGCATAAGGTTTCAAGAATGTAAAAAATTGGAAACAACCCAAGGGGCTATTAGCAGAAGGTTGAATAATTAAATAAAGATATATAGCATTCTATGCATTTTTTAAAAGTATATCAAAAGCAGCAACTATTTTCCTTCTTGAATAAGCAGTTCTTTTAAGTTGATTATAAAAAGACCAAAAAGAAAAGTGGGAGTGAAGGAAAATTCAATAAAAAATAAATATAACATACAATAAACACATTTAAAAATGCATATCTGAACTCATAATTGTGAAACAACAAAAATTATTCAAATCAGATTAATACGATGGAAAAGTTTAATAGCTAGCAGTGGTAACATGGTCATAAGAAAACACCTTCTTTGCTATTGTGAATAGTGCTGCCATGGAATACTATGCAGCCATAAAAAAGGATGAGTTTGAGTCCTTTGTAGGGACATGGATGCAGCTGGAAACCATCATTCTTAGCAAACTATCACAAGAACAGAAAACCAAACACCGCATGTTCTCACTCATAGGTGGGAACTGAACAATGAGATCACTTGGACTCGGGAAGGGGAACATCACACACCGGAGCCTATCACGGGGAGGGGGGAGGGGGGAGGGGGGAGGGATTGCACTGGGAGTTATACCTGATGTAAATGACGAGTTGATGGGTGCTGACGAGTTGATGGGTGCAGCACACCAACATGGCACAAGTATACATATGTAACAAACCTGCACGTTATGCATATGTACCCTACAACTTAAAATATAATAGTAATAATAAAAAAAAGAAAACACCTTCAAACAATGTTACTGAAAACATAGCTAGAGAAAATTTGTGGAGGACATTTTCATACTATCTATAAACATTTACAATGTATATAACATTTGATCCAGTTATTTCATTTCTAGGAATATGTCCTGTAGATGTGCTTGCATAAATGCACAAAGATGTACACATAAGATTAGTAACTTTGAAATTGCATATTTTGACAAAAGGCTAGATATAACCAAAGTGTTCAATACGAGACTACTTAATGTAATTTATAATGGATACAATACATTTATGTACTCCTAAATAAGAATGAGATTGCTTTCTATATGTTGATATGGAAAAATATATTAGATAAATTTTTTTCAATGTATTAGTTTTTTTTTTCTTTTTTAAAAAGAGTATTGTTTCTGAGAAATTTGTGCATTGGAAAAACTAGTTTTATCTATTATAGGAGAGCTCCAGATTTATATAAGATTGTTGTGATGAAGCCAGCCAAGATGACTGACTGGAAGCAGCTAGTGTGTGCTGCTCTCACAGAGAGAAGAAAAAGTGGTGAGTAAAGAGTACATCTTCAACTGAAACATCCAGGTGGACACATTGAGATTCATCAAGGAAACAATTTGACCCACGGAGAACGGAGAGCAGCAAGACAGGATAACTGCCCACACAGGAGTGACATGGAGCCAAGGGAGGCTCCCCCACCAAGGGAGAAACAGAGTGAATGAGAAACTCTGGGAATTTAAATGTATTTCGTGCATCTTTGCAACCCTGGGCTCAAGAGATCCTTTTGTGAGCCCACCCCGTCAGGGCCCTCAAACTGACATGTAGAGCTATGAAGGATTCTGGGGAGAGCTGCTGCTCAGGCACATGGGAGGTCCTGGGAGCCTTGGATTTCTGGGCATCCTGGTATTCGTGGCTGAAACTCCTGAAAAGGGGGAGTTTAAGCTTACTCACAGACCCCCAGAAAAAGGGCCGAATCCTGGGGGCTGAGCAGTGACAATTTGCAAGCTTCACTTCCACTGCATCTTGCAGGATAAGACCTACTGGCCTGAGATACCAGCCACCTTCCTTCAGGGCTCTTGGGCCTGTAGCAGGTCTGCACACTACTGGGACTTAATTCCCAGAGGAATGGGCAGGCTGTCATCTTTGCTGTGTCACATCCCTCACTGTTGTTACCTTCATGAGAATCTGCAGTGACTAGGGACTGGTGTGAATCCTAAGCAAAGCACTGCTTCCCCATGGAAAAGTGGTCAGGCTGTCTTTTACATGGGTCTCCAATCCTGCTTCTCCTCATAGAGCTGGACCTCCTGATGGGGGACTTCATCTACACCCTGTTGGGGCTCTTGGGTTTGTAGCAACTCTGAACTTCCCTGGGATGGAGCTCCCAGAGGGAGGAGTGGGCTGCAATCTCTTCGATTTCACAGACTTTATCATTGTTGTCTTCAGTCTGTAGAGAGTCTGTGATGACTAGAGACTGGAGCAGACCCCCAGAACAGCACAGCCACTCCATGGAAAAGTGGTCAGACTGTTCTCCACATGAAAACCTGTTCCTGCTTCTCTTCAATTGGTGGGGCCTCCAGTCCTGGTACTCCAGTGCAGCTACCCTCTTCCTACCTGAACACTTTAGTCAGAGACTGCTTTGCATTTCTCTGAGGAGAAAATCCCAGAGTCAAGCCACAACCCCATCAGCGTTGCAGCTGCAGTGGTATCACTCTAATTGCATTCGATCATGGGAAGGAAGAAAAGGCCTAGTCACTATGCTAGCACCTCCAGCACTCTGCAGCAGCAATATAGAGAGGATTAGTCTCTCTTGCCTGTGAACCCCCAACCCACACTCTTCACCAGGCAGTGCCCCTGGCTCAGGACCACAGATCAGCTGCCCCATCCATCGGTGAACATACCCACTGGTAGCCACTCTGAGTTTCCCAGGGGAGGAGCTCCCAGAGGCAGCTGACAGCCTTTTTGCCCCTGCCACAGCAGCAGTTATGTCCCTGCTGCCCTAGGGCTACGGAAGAAAAAAGAGACCAAGAGATTTATTTGAGCTTACAACACACCACAGCTGTCATAAAGAGAGGAGTCCAAGCTTTCCTCTTTGGGGCTCCTCAACTCCCCTTCCCTCCACCCAACAAGTGGAGCCCCCAGCTCAGGCCAGCAATGCAGCTGCCCCACACTTGGCTGAACATCCCCACATTTCTCAGAGGTGGAGCCCCCAGAGGCAACTGACAGTCCCTCTGCCACTGACATTGCAGTGGTACTGCCCTCTCTTCCCTTGAATTATGGAAGGAGCAAAGACACTGAGTGCTTTATCCACACCTCCAGCAAGCTGCAATTGCCCTAGGAAGAGGAAGTCAATACATCATGGCTGGGTCCCACCTACATCAGCAGGCAGGGCTCCTACACCTTGGACCCACAGCACAGAGACCCGATCCCAGGCCAATTGCACTGATTTCTAACTTTTAGATGTGAGTGTTTAGTGCTACAAACTTCCCTGTTACCACTGCCTTAGCTGTGTCCCCAAAATTCTGATATGTTGTACCTTTGTTCTCATTAGCTTCAAAGGACTTCTTGATTTCTGCCTTAATTACATTATTTAACCCAAAGTCATTCAGTAGAAGATTGTTTAATTTCCATTTAATTGCATAGCTTTGAGTAATTTTCTTAGTATTGATTTCTATTTTTATTGTGCCGTGGTCTGAAAGTGTGGTTGGTATAATTTTGTTTTTTGTTGAATACGCTGAGTATTATTTTATGTCTGATTGTGTGATCAATTTTAGACTCTGTGTCCTGTGGCAATGAGAAGAATGCATATTCTGTTGTTTTAAGTTGGAGATGTCTGTTAGGTCTATTTTGTCAACTGTCAAGTTCAGGTCCTGAATATGTTTGTTAATTTTCTGCTGTGATGATCTGCCTAATACTGTCAGTGAAGTGCTAACATCTCTCACTATTATTGTGTGCTTATCTGAATCTCTTTATAGGTCTCTAAGAACTTGCCTTATGAATCTGGGTGCTCATGTGTTGGGTGCATGTATATTTATCATGGTTAGGTCTTCTCATTGAATTGAACTCTTTACCATTTTGTAATGTCCTTGTTGTCTTTTATGATCTTTGTTGGTTTAAAATCTGTTTTGTGTGAAATTAGAATTGCAAAACTTTCTTTCTTCTGTTTTACATTTGCTTCATAGAATATCCCTTTATTTTGAGACTAGGGATGTCACTGAATGTGACATGAGTCTCTAGAAGACAGCATACCATTGGTTCATGCTTCTTTATCCAGCTTGCCATGCTGTGCCTTTTACTTGGGTGCATTTATCCCATTTAAATTCGAGGTCAGTACTGACATGAGCAGATTTAATCCTGTCATTGTGTTGTTAGGTGGATATTATTCCAACTTGTTTGTATCATTTTTTTTATATTGTCATTGGTCTATGTACTTAACTGTTTTATTCATTTATTTGTTTTGTAGTGACTGGTAATAGGATGATGGTTGTTTCTTTTGTCTTTTCAAAATGTGCTTTTGGAGTGCATTTAGTGCTCCTTTCAGGACCTCTTCTAGGGCAGCTCTGGTGGTAATGAATTTCCTCAGCATTTCATTGTCTGAAAAGGATCTTATTTCTCCTCATTATGAAGCTTAATTTGGTGGACATAAAATTCTTGATTGGAAATATCTTTCTTTATGAATACTAAATATAGAGCCCATATCACTTCTGGTTTGGAGGGTTTCTACTGGAAGATACGCTGTTAGACTGATGGAGTTCCCTTTGTAGGTGAATTGCCCCTTCTCTGTGGCCGCCATTAATATTTTTCTTTCATTTTGACCTTGTGGAATCTGATAATTATGTGTCTTGCCAATGGTCTTCTTGTGTAATGTCTTGCAATTCTTCTCTACGTTTCCTGGATTTGAATATTGTGCTCTGCAGCATATTTGGAGAAGTTTTCATAAATTATATAATAAAATATGTTTTCCTAGTTGCTTGCTTTCTCCGCTTCTCTTTCAGGGATGTGAATGAATCATAGATTTGGTCTTTTTACATAATCTCATATTTCTTGGATATTTTTTGCTTATTCTTTATTGTTTTTTCTTTATTTCTCTTTAAATTGTTTCAGAAAGTCTATGTTCAATCTCAGATTCTTTCATCAGCTTGGGGTGTATTCTGCTGTTAATACTTGCAATTGCCTTATGCAATTCTTCTACCAGATTAGTTTGTTCTTTTTTATGATGGCTCTTTTTCTATCTGCTTCTGCATTGTTTTATTGTGATTCTTAGCTTCCTTCAATTGGGTTTCAATGTCCTGTTGAATCTCAATGATTTTTGTTCCTATCCATATTCTGAATTATAGTCCTGTCATTTCAGCCATTTTATCCTGGTTAAGAACCCTTGCTGGAGAACTAGTGTGGTCATTCAGAGGAAGGAAGATTGTCTTCCTTTTTCAGTTGCCAGAGTTCTTACACTGCTTTTTTCTTATCTGTGTGGGCTGGTGTTCCTTCAACTGCAGTGTAAATTGACTGCAGTCATTAGTATTCATTTCTGTATGTTTTCAGAGGGTCAAGGCTTTGTTCAGGGTCTTTATATTTTGCTGAATTCTTGTCCTTGGTTTTACATGGGGTATATTAGCAAAGTATTTTTGGTGTAGATTTATTTTCTGTGATCCAGTAAGTGATATTTAAGCATAAAGACCAGTAGATAGGCTCTTGCTCAGTCATGTGACTCCTCTATATTTCCTCATGATTGCAATTGTGCTTCCTCTCAGTGCTCTGAAATTGTGGGCTCCTTCCTCACTCACATGCTGGCAGCAGATCTTGGCATAACACTTTCAGGCTGTACACCATAGCTCTTGGGCAATATCAGGCTTAATGTTCCCTCCCCAGCTTGGAGACATCAGGGGAAGGGAACTTAGAAGTGATTGTGGCAGCAGTCCTATTACTTGTCTCTTGGGGCTCCACCTTAGAGCAATGCAGAGGCATTATTGCTCAGTATGATCAACTCAGAATGGTGTGGCTGCTCTGTGGGCCTACCTGGTGGTGCCCTGCCTGGTGGCAAGTGGTGGGGATGATATCCAAGGGAAACAGACTGGCCTCTTATCCTTATGGCAACTGTAACTTGTTGAAGTTATGGTTAAAATACTTAGGGTCTTTGCTGCTTCCCTTGTTTGAGGGCAGCAAGGGCAGTACCACTACAGTTGCAGTTGCAGGGGGGCACTCAGTTGTCTCCTGGAGCCTGACTTCAGAGAAATGCAGAGCCGTTGTTATGGGAATATTCAGCCATGGGGTAGGGCAGTTGACCTGCTGGCCCACGCTGTGGTCTCCACTTATTTAAGAGTGAGTGTTCAAGAGCTCACAGGAATAAGAAATTGGGCTCCTCCCTATATAGTTACTGTGGTGTCCTGGAAGCTTGGGTGAAGTCCCCAGGCTCTTTGTTTCATCTCCAGACTGAGTGCAATAGGGGCAGAAACATTGTAATGGCAGTGGTAAAGGTACTCTCAGTTGCTTCTGGGAGCCCATTCCCAGGGAAACAGCCACTACCAGTTTGTATGCTCAACCATGGGTGGGATGGCTCTTCTGCAGCCCTTAGCTGGGGCCCTGCTTTGTGAAGGATTCAGCGTGGAGGTTCACAGGGAAGCAAGGCTGGACTCCTCTCCTTATGATGAAGGCAGTGCCTTGGAGGTGCCATCACAGCATCTAGGCCCGTCCTTCCTCCCCTGCCCAAAGGTGGTTAGGCTCGCATCACCACTGCTGCAATGGTACAGGATGTGGTAGGTGTGGCTTATGTCTGGAATTTCCTCCTCAGAGAAACAGTGCCACCTCTTGCTGAAGTGCTCAGGTAGGTGCAGGGTAGTTAGGCTAGAGTCACAGGTGGAGAGGTCCCACCCTACTCAGTGAGAAAAAGTGGGGATGGCAACCTACATGGGAACGGTCAAGCCACTTATCTATAGGATAGCTATGCTGTGCTGGAGATCCACACCACTCCCTAATCACCACATACACTCTAGAGCCTGAAGACTAGAGGCAAAGGATGTGACACAGTGAAAAAGATGGCTGGCTTTTCCCTCTGGGAGCTTCATCCCAGGAAAGTGCAGAGCTTCTACCAGCCTGAGAGCCCCATTTAGGGGTGGCTTGAATCCCCGTTTTGGGGATCCCACCCAGTGAGAAGAAGTGGGATCAGAGACCCATATAAAAAATATCTGGTCCCTTTTCTGTGAGATGGCTGTGCTGCATAGGGGACCCGTGCCATTCCCTAATTACCTCTTGCTCTCCAAAGCCTGAAGGCTACAGTGGTGGAGTCTGTGATACAGCAAAAATGGCAGCTATTCTGTTCTCTGGGAGCTTCTTCCCAGGGAAATGCTACCAACAGAAGAGCTTCCATGGGGGTTGGCTAGAGTCCCAGGTCATGGTGTCCTTCCACATGAGGAGATGCTGAAGATTTGCACCACTCCCGAATCACTGCTAGAGCCTGAAGGCTATAGCAGCAGTAGCTGTGAGACATGAAAAATGGTAGCTAGCCTCTCGTTCTGGAAACTCCATCCCAGGGAAGTGCAGAGCTGCTACTGGCCCAAGAGCCCACATGAAGAGTGGCTGGAGACCAGGCCAGCTGTGGGACTTATCTTGTAAGATGCAGTAGAAGTGAGGCCTGCAGTCTATTGCTGCTCAGCACTCTGTATTTGGTCCCTTTCTTGAGGATGTACAAGGGAATCTGATCTCTTCCACTGCCAGAGCTACATCAGCTAATGCTGAGATGCCCAGGGCTCAAGGATCCAAGGGCTCCATGTGTGCCTGAGTTGCAGATCTGCCCAGTCTCCACATAGCTCTCTGTGTCTGTCTGGAGGCCCTGGTGGGTTGGCTTATGGGGGCAATTACCTGAGCCTAGGGTTGCAAAGATCTGTGGCAGAAGTGTGGTTCTCAGGTGACACTCACTCACTGTTTCCCCATGGTGGGGAAGCATCCCCTGGCTTCATGCCACTCTGTGGTTGGTGGTAGTCCTATCTCATCCCCCTACATTGTCTATGGGTTTAGTTATTTCCTTGATGAATCCCAATGTGTCCACCTGGATCTTCCAGTTGAAGATCTAATAATCACCTGCCACTCTTTCTACTCTCCATGAGAGTGGCACAAAATAGTTGCATTTGGCCCCACTTCTACCTATCACATTTTCTTTCTCCATTCATTCATTGATGGACACTTAGGTTGATTCCATATCTTTGCTATTGGGAGTAGTAAATGTGTTAGTCCATTCTCATACTGCTGTAAAGGAATACATGAGATTAGATAATTTATGAGAAAAGAGCTTTGATTGGTCCATGGTTCTGTAGACCATGCAAGAAGCAAAGCAGCTTCTGCTTCAGGGGAGGCCTCATGAAGCTTTCTATCATGGTGGAAGGCAAAGGGGGAGTGAGGTATCTCATGGTGGGAGCAGTAGCAATAGAGAGGGAGTGCCACACACTTAAACAATCAGATTTTGCAAGAACTCACTATCACAAGAACAGCACAAAGGGGATGATGCTAAACCTTTCATGAAGATTCCATCCCCCGATCCAATCACCTTCTACCTGGCCCCTCCTCTAATACTGGGGATTACAATTCAACATGAGATTTGGTGGGGGCACAGATACAAACCATATAAGGAGTCAAACAATAAACATGTGAGTTGAGTTACACATTTGATATACTGATTTATTTTCGATTGGATAGATACCCATTGGTGGAAATGTTGGATCATATTATATATTTACTTTACACACACATATATATATATAAAGTGTGTGTATATATATAAAGTGTATATATATAAAGTATATATATATATATATATATGAAGCCCACTTGATCATGGTGGATATATATATACATTTTCAAAATTTCTTTATTTTTTTATTATACTTTAAGCTGTAGGGTACATGTGCAAAACGTGCAGCTTTGTTACATATGTATACATGTGCCATGTTGGTGTGCTGCACCCATTAACTATTCTTTTGCATTAGGTATATCTCCTAATGCTATCCCTCCCCGCTAACCCCTCCCCACAATAGGACCCAGTGTGTAATGTCCCCGTTTCTGTGTCCGAGTGATCTCATTGCTCAGTTCCCATCTATGAATGTTTGATTTTCTGTTCTTGCAATAGTTTGCTAAGAATGATAGTGTCCAGCAGCATACATGTCCCTACAAAGGACACGAACTTATCCCTTTTCATGGCTACATAGTATTCCATGGTGTATATGTGCCACATTTTATTAATCTAGTCTGTCACAGATGGACATTTGGGTTGATTCCAAGTCTTTGCTATGGTGAATAGTACTGCAATAAACATACGTGCACAAGTGCTTTCATAGCAGTATAATTTATAATCCTTTGGGTATATACCCAGTAATGGGATGACTGGGTCAAATAGTATTTCTAGTTCTAGATCCTTGAGGAATCGTCACACTGTCTTCCACAATGGTTGAACTAGTTTACAGTTCCACCAACAGTGTAAAAGTGTTCCTATTTCTCCACATCCTCTCCAGCAAGTGTTATTTCCTGACTTTTTAATGATTGCCATTCTAACTGGTGTGAGATGCTATCTCATTGTGGTTTTGATTTGCATTTCTCTGATGGCCAGTGATGACGAGCATTTTTTTTCATGTGTACATTGGCTGTATGAATGTCTTCTTTTGAGAAATGTCTGTTCATATCCTTTGTCCACTTTTTGATGGGGTTGTTTTTTTCTTGTAAATTTGTTTGAGTTCTTTGTAGTTTCTGGATATAAGCACTTTGTCAGATGAGTAGACTACAATAATTTTCTCTCATTTGTAGGTTGTCTGTTCACTCTGATGGTAGTTTCTTTTGCTGTGCAGAAGCTCTTTAGTTTAATTAGATCCCATTTGTCAATTTTGACTTTTATTGTCGTTGCTTTTGGTGTTTTAGACATGAAGTCCTTGCCCATGCCTATGTCCTGAATGGTATTACCTAGGTTTTCTTCTAGGGTTTTTATGGTTTTAGGTTTAACATTTAAGTCTGTAATCCATCTTGAATTAATTTTCATATAAGGAGTAAGGAAAGGATCCAGTTTCAGCTTTCCACTTATGGCTAGCCAATTTTCCCAGCACCATTTATTAAATAGAGAATCCTTTCCCTGTTTCTTGTTTTTGTCAGGTTTGTCAAAGATCAGATGGCTGTAGGTGTGTGGCATTATTTCTGAGGACTGTGTTCTATTCCATTGGTCTATATCTGTTTTGATACCAGTACCATGCTGTTTTGGTTACTGTAGCCTTGTAGTATAGTTTGAAGTCAGGTAGCGTGATGTCTCCAGCTTTGTTCTTTTTGCTTAGGATTGTCTTGGCAATGCGTGCTCTTTTTTGATTCCATATGAACTTTAAAGCAGTTTTTTCCAATTCTGTGAAGAAACTCATTGGTAGCTTAATGGGGATGGCATTGAATCTATAAATTACCTTGCGCAGTGTGGCCATTATGATGATATTGATTCTTCCTATCCATGAGCATGGTATGTTCTTCCATTTGTTTGTGTCCTCTTTTATTTCACCAAGCAGTGGTTTGCAGTACCACTTGAAGAGGCCCTTCACATTCCTTGTAAGTTGGATTCCTAGGTATTTCATTCTCTTTGAAGCTATTGTGAATGGGAGTTCATTCGTGATTTGGCTATCTGTTTGTCTGTTACTGGTGTATCAGAATGCTTGTGATTTTTGCACATTGATTTTGTATCCTGAGACTTTGCTGAAGTTGCTTATCAGCTTAAGGAGATTTTGGGCTGAGACAATGGGGTTATCTAAATATACAATCATATCATTTGCAAACAGTGACAATTTGACTTCTTCTTTCCCTAACTGAATACCCTTTATTTCTTTCTCCTGTCTGATTGCCTTAGCCAGAACTTCCAACACTGTGCTAAACAGAAGTGGTGAGAGAAGGCATTCCTGTCCTGTGCCAGTTTTCAAAGGGAATGCTTCCAGTTTTTGCCCATTCAGTATGATATTGGCTGTGGGTTTGTCATAAATAGCTCTTATTATTTTGAGATACATTCCATCAATACCGAAATTATTGAGACTTTTTAGCACGAAGGACTGTTGTATTTTGTGAAAGGCCTTTTTTGCCTCTATTGAGATAATCATGTGGTTTTTGTCTTTGGTTCTGTTTATATGCTGGATTACATTTATTGATTTGTGTATGTTGAACCAGCCTTGTATCCCAGGGATGAAGCCCACTTAATAAACCCTTCAGCTTTTGTTTGCTTTTTTTTTTTTTTTTTTTTTTTTTTCTTGCAAGGTGTTAGGCTGTTACTGTGTTAAAATAATGGGTTATAAGATAGTATCTGCAAGCCTCATGGTAACCTCCAACCAAAAAAATGTACAATGGGTACACAAAGAATAAAAAGCAAGAAACTAAATAATATAACCAGAGATAGAAAAAGGGAAGAGAAAATCATAAAAGAACTAGAAAACAAATAACAAAAAGGAAGGAGTAAATCCTTATTTATTAATGATAACTTTAAATGTAAATGGATTAAATTCTCTAATCAAAATAAATAGACTGTCTGAATGAAGAAAAACAAGACCCATCTATATGTTGCCTACAAGAAAAATGCCTCATCTGTTAATACACACATAGACCTACAATAAAAGAATGGAAAAATATATTCCGTGCTAATGGAAACCAGAAATGAATAGGAGTCACTATACATATATCAGGAGATATATAGTTCAAAACTAAAACTATAAGGAGAAATGAAGTAGGTAACTGTAAAATAATACACTGGTCAATTCAGTAAGAGGATATAACACTTTTAAATACATATGCACCCAACATTAGAGCACTCAGATATATACAGTAAATATTATTAGTGACAAAGAGAGAGATAGATCCTGATATAATAATAGGTGGAGACTTCAACACCCCACTTTCAGCATTGGAGAAATCTTCCAAACTGAAAATCAGCAAAAAAAAAAAATTAGACTTAATCTGCACTGTAAACCAAATGTATCCAATAAATATTTACAGAACATTTCATCCAAGAGCTGTAGAATACACATTCTTTTTCTCAGCACATGAACCATTCTCAAGGATAAACCGTATGTTAGATCACAAAATGAGCCTTAAAACAAAAAAACTTGAATAATATCAAGCATCTTCTCTCACCACAATGAAATAAAAGTAGAAATTAATGACAAGATGAATTTGGGAAATTATTAAAATGCATAAAAATTAAACAATACATTTATTGTGGCACTATTCACAATAGCAAAGACTTGGAGCCAACCAAAATATCCATCAGTGATAGATTGGATTAAGAAAATGTGGCCTATATAAACCGTGGAATACTATGTGGCCATAAAAAAGGATGAGTTCATGTCCTCTGCAGGGACATGGATGAAACTGGAAACCATCATTCTCAGCAAACTATCACAAGGAGAGAAAACCAAACACCGCATCTTCTCACTCATAGGTGGGAACTGAACAATGAAAACACTTAGATACACGGTGGGAAACATCATACACCCAGGCTTGTATGGGGGTGGGGGGCTTGGGAAGGAATAGCATTAGGAGAAATACCTAATGTAAATGACGAGTTGATGGGTGCAGCAAAGCAACATGGCACATGTATACCTATGTAATAAACCTGCACGTTGTGCACATGTACCCTAGAATTTAAAGTATAATAATAATAATAAATACGTTCCTGATTGACCAGTGGATCAATAAAGAAATTTTAAAAATTTGAAAGAATTTATGAAACTAATAATAATGAAACACAACACACAGAAACCTATGGAATGCAGCAAAGACAGCACTAAGAGGGAAGTTTATAGCTATAAGTACTCAAATTGGTAAAGGAAAAAACTTTATATAAACAATCTAACAATGTAACTTAAAGAATTAGAAAAACCTAGAGCAAATCAAACCCAAAATTAGTCGAAGAAGAAAAATAATAAATATCAGAGCAGAAATAAAGAAAGGCAGATTTATTAGAGAAGGTATAAAAATGCATTGCAAGTTTGCAACAGTCACCACAGAAGAGAAGGGGCTGTCTTCAAAGAGGCAAGGGGTGGAAGGAAGTTTTCTAGGGTTCTGCTGGAAGGGGCTACGTGCAAAATAAGATAGCTGTGCCTGTGGAACAAGTCATTGCGCTTGCAGGTTGTTTATGATTAGTGGTCTCTCAGGAAAATTGTTCATCGTCCTTCCCCATTGAGGTTCATACCCACCTGGGGCCCCTTCTTCATTATTGTTTACTTATATTATCAGGACTCCACATTACCCTCGATCCCCAAGACAGAACAACAATGATAAATCTTTGGCATCGGGACAGAGGTCTCATCTTCCAACTGCTTCCTGCTGGCATTGGGTGCAAAGTTGACCCTACCTGTGGTTGTTGGTCTGCCAGGAGAACCTGTGGGTTACTGTCCAAGACTGTGGGACTTATGATATTGGATCTTACTGGAAAAAGGTACTCATCAGGATTAGGGAGCATGTCAGGGTAAAACTGGTGCTCAGCTGAATCCAGGGGAAACTTGTAAGGGTAGCAGGCATCGCTGGGGAGATACCAAAATATTGTTCACAGCATCATTTGAAGATGAAAATGCTGAATTAAAGAAGGCAAATAAAATCTTTTACTGCGTTACTCTTTTTCCTTATTCAAAGACTGTTTAGATCACCTGGAATTTGAACTCAATAAAAAAGTGTTTGAATTTAATTAGATGCACTATAGAAAACCAATTTTTGTGAGATTATTATGCCCTAATTGCATACGACATTCCTCTCATAAATTTCTTTTCATGAGTTTTCTCATGAGTTGCCCAGACATTTGAGACATTTCTGGGCTTTCTGATTTGTCCTAAACATCTTTTTCTTAAACAACCAGTCATTTTATTTTAGGACAAAAATTTACCATACAAGATTCTTTCTCATAAAATATTTTTCTTCATAAACTTTCTTACCAAAAATACCTCTTTACCTTAATAACCTTCCTTATGTCTCACCTCCTGGTTCCCTTTATCTTGTTTTATATATAACATTTTAATAACCTTTGAATTAGACAAAAAATTGTTTTTTCTTTTGTTAAGTTAAACCTCTGAGTTATGACTATCTAGGTCAATGTTATTGGTTAAAGATTTAGGTAGCTTTCCCAGGAAAAAAAAACAGGGCTACTAGTGGTAAAGATGAATTCAGAGGTTGGGTCAATATCATGCAGACACCATTTTGAAAATTATATTTTTGTTCCAAAGAGGCGTGGGGTATTTAGATGTTATCAGGAACCAGTGAGAGAATGGTAATTGGTCCCTTAAGTACTGTGAAAAGTTGTGATTTTTTTTCTTTTGGAGAGAGGGGTGCCACACTTTCCCATTGCCCAACAGGATTTGGAGGCAGGTTGCTTAGAGTAGGAGATTAATACAGAGTCACAATAAGTTATTTATTTAGCAAAAACGATAACTCCAAAATTTTGAAAAGGCAAAAATCATTACTTGTTGATAGAAGAAAGACTCAGTTTTCCAAACAGGATGCAATAAAGCCATTATGAGGCCAACTGAATCTTTCTCCTTTCTCTCCCTTCCTTTTTCTGTCATTTATTTAAAAAGTAAACAGAATTTTTAAATTTTTTTAACATTACCCAAAAATCTGTTTATAAAGAAAGCCAAATTCCACCTTTGCATTACTGTACTGTTAATGGTAAACCTAATTGTTAATAAAATCTTATAAACAAATCTATTAAATCTTTATTAGCTTAACCACAAGGTAAAATTTCAATAAACCTCTCACAACCCTTTGCAGTTTTCTGTTAAACAGCAAATTTATTGTGTAATAAATCCTTGTTATTCAGATATGTTGTTGCAGATTATAGCCCTGCATTAGTGTGTTTTTATTTCAATATTCAACTTATGGAAAAGCTAAATATTAGAAATCTTAGCCAACTTGCTTATACCCGCAGAACTTTTTACAAGATCAACCCTTCACAAAGCCTTTTTAACCTCTTTAAACTTTCAGTTTTGTTCCATTACTTCTTTAGGTTAGGCCAATCCTTAAAACCCACTGAGCTAGACAAAATTACAGTTCCTTTAACAAAAACCATATTCCCGTGCCTTCTTATAACCTCTCACTAAAAGCACATTCTACTTTCCTTGCATACAGTCCATGTAGACTGTTTATCCAGTCTTCTCAAGCGCATGTTACAATGTAACTCTTAGCAACTTTTATTTTTAATGACAAACCTGGTGAGTACCTTTAACCATACATAAAATTGTAGAGCTTAGGACAAGGACAGAGCTGCAGATAAAGGCTGACACTTTCCAGCCTAGCCAGGCTAACTCCGTATGTCCTCAGGCCTTACCTAGAATGTAATGACTGTAAGACAGACAAATCAAACAATTATTAAAAGACATAGAAGCAGTGTATGGCCTTAAAGAATCTGACAAAAAGATTCTGACCTGCCTGATTTAGTTCAAATGTTTTAACTTTGAAAACAATTTTATTTTACTTTACCAATGATCTTCAAACGGTCTTTATTTTTTTTTAAAAGATTAGAGTCACATGACCTAAAAGGCATCTGCACTTCTATTTTTCTGACAATATGTTATGTTTAAGTGCTTATTTTTCTTTAAGTCAATTATTTAGAGCTCTTTTATATAAACATTACACACACAACACATACAAATACACAGACAAAAAAGGAGAATCAAGTCAAAATTTCATAAACAATATCTGTGCACATACAGCCCAAATATCAGCTTAAATTAAGTCAATTTCTAACTACTGAGTTGTCAAAAATTATTTTAAAATATTTTATTGCCAGATTTTAGCCTAGACAAATAGCTAATATTTCTGGTTGTTAAATCTTTTACTAAAGGTAATCTCCTATGTGAAATTAATAAGCCTTAACTCAGGGGATGACTTAACATGGACACACAAGGTGTCTCCAAAGCGATGGTAAGTTATTTACAAGATCTAGAATTGTCTCAAATGTAAATCAGATAAAATAAAATTTCAAGACAGAAAATCAGAAGCTGTCCTTGGAAGGAAAACAAATCAATAAATGGAATTAGTGCAAATATTAAACTGCAAATAACTTACTTTCAAAGATAAGAATTAAACCCAGGCCACCACTGTAAGAGGGTAAAGTCTTCACACATTTGACTTACAGCACAATGTGGCTGCTGGTGTCCTTTCCAGGAGTTTGGAGCACTATGAAGATTGCAAAGGATTTTAACTGCTTGAGAGAATTTTCCAAGACTAGCCATGCCATTATTATGTACCCTCAATTTAACGTAAACTTTTTCTTTTAATGGTGTACTCAGTTCCAGTAGTAATTTAAACTAAAAGCCTGTTGAAGTCCAGATAGTAATTTTCCAGGTTTTTGCTATGTAAGCAGTAGGTATTTCCAGAAAGAGGTAGAGGATGCAACTCCAAAATAGGCAGTTTTTGAAATCAAAAGGGAAATTTATAACTTTACTTGCCACCTCCACAGTTTCCCTTTGCTTTGTTCTGTTGACGACAATGTTTGATTTGAAAGCCAGCTGGAGCAGAGTCCCCTTCAGCTTAAGGCCATCAGGGGTGGAGATTCTGTCCAGGGGCCCTTCAGCCATCAGGGCAGTCCTGTTCCCAGTGGCTGAGTTTGTGGCAAAAAGGGAAAGCCATGTGGGACTTATTCTCACTTATCTCATTGGGGCAGTTTGTCTTTCAGTAGACTGGCCTTCTGCACCAATGGCAGTTGCCTGAATAAGTGTCCTTTGGGCAACCTGGAGGGAGCTAGGGGGTTTAACACAGCCAACAGTTGAGGTTACCTTTTGTCCCTTGAAATTTTTTTTTCTCCTTAGCCCTGTCCTCCTTATTCTGATCTCAGTTATAAAAGACTGAGGAGGCTAATTTGAGTATTTTCTTAATAGGGATCATGCTGTATTACACAAGAAAATTAGACGCTTCTTTATGAAAGTCTGGAGGTTAAATTTGTCTCATTGTCTTATGATGCAACCTGGAGGTGAGTCCAAAAGAACAGTTGGAGCTTGTCCCTTGGCAAGACCTGATATTAGCTGATAGTTAATGTTCACTGGGGACACAAACCACACTTTCTCTCAAGGTGTCCCACCAAGAGAAAAAGATCCCACTAACATCTGCTGAAGGACTTGGGTGCACTTTCTAAAAGGGCATCCCACCTATTAGAAAGGACCTCTTGGTTCTGGGCCCTTACACTGGATGATCAGACCAGGTACGCAACTATTCTGGGTGATCAGGCCAAGTATAAGGAAAAAGGGTAATGAAAGAACTGAGCCTACTTCCAGCCGAGGAGAGGGGTCGGGAATAAGGAGATTCACCACTGTGAGGCCGCTTGAAATCACCTGATTTAGGAATGTCTGGAGCAGAAGGTCTGACTGTCTTCATAGGAGAATTTAGATTTAAAAAGGGGAGGGTCTGAGATCCCCAAAACATGTGTGCCAGTTGCATCACACATAGGAATTGGGGGCTTTTGACCAGAAAAATGTAGGGCCTTCCTCCCTTCTGGACAAGGAAGCCAAACCTGTTCATCCCTGGCCTTCAGGATCCACCAGGGGGTGGCACTGGCCAATTGCGATTAGTTTCCAAAGGGATAGTAGAATTTGTCCACTGGGAGACTAAAAACGAACAAACTTAGGTCCCTCACCTAAACAAACAGAGGCGATCAGACATTTCTACATAAACACCTTATAGTGGCACTGCAGTGCAGCCCCAGCTGGAGACCTTCAGTTGTGCCCATATTTAGATGCAGTCCACCAAGGTTGCTGAGTTGATGAAGAGAAACAGAGAGAGATGGTTCCCCATAAGAAGAGTCCCCATAGAAGCCACCAATATGTCATGTGTAATGACTAGCAGGGGCTGGTGTAGCAGGCACTAAATAAATTTACCAAGACAGTCAGAGGTAAAGAAAGGCAGATTTATTAGAAAAGGTATAAAAATGCATAGCAAGGTTACAATGGGCAGCACAGCAGAGAAGGGGCTGTCTTCAAAGAAACAGGCTAGAAGGAAGTTTTATAGCATCATGTCGGAGGGGGTTACATGCAGAATGAGACTGTTGTGCCCACGAAACAAGATAATTGTGCCAGCAAGTTGTTTGTGATTAGCAGTCTCTAAGAACAATTGTTCATTGTTTTCCCCACCTGGAGCCCACTCCTACCTGGGGCTCCTTCCCCTTTGTTGCTTACTTATCAGGACTACACACACAATAATTCCATTTACAATAGCCACACATAAAACTAAATACCTAAAACTTAGCTCAACCAAAGAGAAAAATATCTATAATAAAAACTGTAAAACACTGATGATAAAATTTCCATATCACCCAAAACAATCTACAGATTCAATAAAATCCCTATAAAAATATCAATTATATTCTTAACAGAAATAGAAGCAAACAATCCTAAAATTTATATGAAACCACAAAAAACAAGAATAGACAAAGATATGCTAAGCGAAAAGAACAAAACTGGAAGAATCACATAACCTGACTTCAAATTATACTACAGAGCTACAGTAACTAAAACGGCAAGGCACTGGCATAAATACACAGAGACAAATGGAACAGTATAGAGAAACCAGGCACAAATCCAGACACCTACAGTGAACTCATTTTTTACAAAGGCACCAAGAACATAGACTAGAGAAAAACAGCCTTTTCAACAAACGATACTGGGAAAACTGTATATTCATATGTAAAAGAATAAAACTAGACCTCTTCTCTCACCATATACAATTATCAAATCAAAATACATTAAAGACTTAAATCAAAGACCTCAAACTGTAAAGCTACTACAAAAAAAAAGCATTGGGGAAAATCACCAGGACACTGTTCTGGGAAAAGCCTTCTTGAGTCATACCCCACAAGCACAGGTACCAAAGTAAACATGGACAAGTGAGATCATAACAAGTTAAAAAGATTCTGCACGGCAAAGAATACAATCAACCAAGTAAAGACACAAACTGTAGAAAGGGAGAAAATATTTACAAGGAACTAATAACCAGAATATATAAGGAGCTCAAAAAGAGTAAATTAAAATTTAAAAATCTAATAATTTTATCAAAAAATAGGCAACATATTTTAATAGAAATTTCTCTAAAGAAGACATGAAAATGGCAAATAAACATAAATAAAGGTGCTTAACATCATTGATCATGAGAGAAATGCAAGTCAAAACTACAATAAGATATTATTTCACCATAGTTAAAATGTCTTACATACAAAAGATAGGCAATAACAAATCCTGGTGAGGATATAGAGAAAAGGGAAAGCTTGTCCACTGTTGGTGAGAATGTAAATTAGTAAAACCGCTATGCGGAAAAGTTTGGAGACTCCTCAAATAATTAAAAATTGAGCTTTTATATGATCCAGCAAGCCCACTGCTGGGTATATATCCCAAAGAAAGGAAAAACATGTATCAAAGATATATCTGCACTCCTATGTTTGTTGCAGCTCTGTTTACCATAGCTAAAATTTGGAAGTAACCTAAGTGTCCATCAGCAGATGAATGGATAAACAAAATGTGGTGCACATACACAATGGAATACTATTTAGCCATTAAAAAATGAGATCCAGTCATTTAAAACAACATGGCTAGAACTGGAGATCATTATGCTAAGTGAAATAAGCCAGGCACAGAAAGACAAACATTGCATGTTCTCATTATTTGTGGGAACTAAAAATCAAATCAGTTGAACTCATGGACATAGATAGTAGAAGGATGGTTACCAGAGGCTAGAAAAGATAGTAGTGGGTTGAGGGGTATTAAAGCATAGTTAATGGGTACAAAAAGATAGAAAGAATGAATAAGACCTACTATTTCATAGCACAATAGACAGATTGTGATTATAGTCAATAATAACTTAATTATATATTTAAAAATAACTTAAATAATGTAATAGTATCATTTTTAACTCAAAGGATAGATGCTTGAGGTGAAAAATGCTCCATTCTTCAAGATGTACTTACTTCACATTGCATGCCTGTATCAAAACATCTCATGTACCCCCAAAATGTATATATTTACTATATACCAACAAAAATTTTAAAATAATAATAATAAATTTTAAAAAGAGAATAGAAATTGAAGATCCACTAGAATGATGGGAGAGAATTTCAGCTAGAATCAGAAGCTCTGTTATTTATAGGTGGGTTGAGTATAAAAATACTAGCCTCATACACTACTAGGAAACCAGCAAATACCTGAATGAATGGAAACCCTCGTCATGTTGGATGGCATTCTTCTTGGTGAGTTTGTTAATAAACGAAATTGCTTTTTAATCTGCTGCTTTTAAATGCAAAACATCCCAGGAAAAAAATATGACTATAGTATATTCTGTAATTTTTTTTGCAATTGCAAACAATATTTCAATAGAAAAAATTAAAAGTTAAAGTAGCATTCTTAGTATCATTCAGCTGAAGAAAATGAAACTATGGTCTGATTTAAGGTCTGACCAATGCCAGTATCTACACTCTTCCCTAACCCCTCATCTGTCAGATGAAATTGGTTTCACTGCAACAACTCAAATGCAATATGTGATTATAATGGCTTCCTAAGTGAGAAATAGACGTTAGCACTCTAGAAACCTTAGTAGTCTACGTAACCCTGAAAGTCACTATCTACTTCTCTGGTTTTTAATAAGTATTCTGCCGAGACTTTTTGTTATTGTTAATTAGCACACAATCATGTTTACCTCACAGCCTTTCTTCAATATTCTGGGTTTTTTTCTACTATTGTTATCACTACATTTCAGTTTGTGAATTTTCTATTGACATATTTTCACATTTATTGATTATTTTGTTTGGAATTTTCAGTCTACTTGTGAGCCCATCAAAGGCATTAATCATTTCTGTTAGAGTGGTTTTTATTTCTAGATTTTTTTCTTCGATTCTTCTTTTTTCTTATTAGTCATCTGTTCTTGTATGTTGTCTACTTTTTCCGTTAGAGTTCTTAGCATATAATAATAGTTATTTTTAATTTCTAGTCTGATAATTCCATAATATCTGCCATATACCAGTCTGGTTTCATGCTTCCCTCACCTCTTCAGACTTTTTTAGTACGTATTTTAATTTTTTATTCAAAACCAGACATGATGTATTTGGTAATAGAAAGCCTGGTAAATAGTCCTTCAGTGTGAGATTTTATGTGTACATGGCTAAGAGGTCGGGTACGTTTAATCTTTGTCATGGCTGTAAGTTTAAGAGATTGTAATTTTCTCTACTGTTGTTGTTTATGTCATTTTTGCTTTGTTTGAATTTCCCCAGAACTCCTTTTAAAATGAAGTTTGAGCCTTGCATCTTTCCCATTTATAATCCACTGCTGTTATCCTGGAGCCCTGTTGATGTACTGGAAAAATATGAGAAAAGGAGAATTGTTCAATAGTCTTATAAATGTGTATTCATTTTTTCTGATAAGATAGAGCTATGACCTTTGGAATAATTTCTTAGTCTTTCTCTTTTATCTCCTCTGATGTGGCACAGGGAGGCTACAGTATAATGAAGTTGGCTACCTGCCTTTCTTCATTCATACAGAGAACAGAATGAAGGAGAAAAAAGCTTTTGGTGTATGCTTAAATTATTAGTTTTTCTTTCCTTCTACTAGAGGTATGAAAGGATTTTTTTTTTTTTTTTCACATCTTCACAGTGAGAACGTGGATAGGCTCCTGGAGGTAAAATTGACTCTCTACTTGACTTTGTATTCTTTCTTATGCATTTCCAAGAGTATTTTTTTTTGTTTTGTTTTGTTTTATGCAGTTAAATTTAAAAGTTTTCTTTGTGGTTTATAGAATAATTTTCTTATGCCTTGCCTAAAGATAGTTCAATTTTTAATTTTTGTTGGTACATGGTAGATGAATATATATAGTTATGTGAAACATTGTAATATACATACTTGCAATGCATAATAATCACATCAGGGTAAGTGGGGTATCCATCCCCTCAAGCATTTATCCTTTGTGTTACAAACAATGCAATTATACTATTTTAGCTATTTTAAAATGCACAATTAAATTATTTAGACTATAGTCACTCTGTTGTGTTATCAAATACTAGATCTTATTCTTTCTATTTTTTGTACCCATTAACCAGGCCCATCTCCCCTCAACTCCCCAGTACCCTTTTCAGCCTCTGGTAACTATCCTACTCTTTATATCCATGAGGTCAATTATTTTAATTTTTAGCTCCCACAAATAAATGTAAACATGTGAAGTTTTTCCTTTTTATGCCTATCCTGTTTCACTTAGAATAATGACCTCCAGTTTCATCCCTGTTATTGCAAATGACAGGCTCTCCTTCTTTATGGCTGAATAGTACTTCATTGTGTATATGTACCACTATTTTTAATGCTTTCTTCTGCTGATGGACACTTAAGTTGTTGCCAAATCTTGGCTATCATGAATAGTCATGCAATAATCCAGGGAGTACAGATACCTCTTTAATATATAGAATTCCTTTCTTTTGGGTATATACCTAGCAGTGGGTTTTCTGAATTATATGGTGGCTCTATTTTTAGTATTTTGGGGAACCTGCAAGCTGTTCTTCATGATGGTAGTTCTAATTTACATTTCCACCAATGGTGTAGGAGAGTCCCATTTTCTCCCTGTCCTCACCTGCCTTTGTAATTGTCTGTCTTTTGGACATAAACCATTTTTACAGGAGTCAGATGATATTTCATTGCAGTTTTGATATGCATTTCTCTGATAATCCCTGATCTTGAACACCTTTTCATGCACCTGTTTGCAATTTGTATCTTTTCTTTTGGTGTCTCTTCAGATTTTTTGCCTTTTTTTAATTGAATTATTAGATATTTTCATATACGGTTATTTGAATTTCTTATGCATTGAGATTATTAATATCTTGTTAGATTGATATATTACAAATGTTTTCTCCCATTCTGTGGGTTGTCTCTTCACTTCATTAACAGTTTTCTTTGATGTTCAGAAGCTTTTTAACTTGATGTAGTCCCATGTGTCAATTTTTGCTTTGGTTGCCTGTGCTTCTCAAGTCTTAAATAGGAAATCTTTGCCCATTCCAATGTCCTGGAGAGTTTCCTAATTTCTTTAGTAGTTTCTTAGTTTGAAATCTTAGATTTAAGTCTTTTATCTATTTTAATTTGTTTTTGTATACAGTGAGAAATAGGATTCTAGTTTTACTCCTCTTTAAATAGATATCTAGTTTTGCAAACATCATTTATTGATGAGACTGTCCTTTTCCCAATGTGTGTTCTTGACACCTTTATTAAAATGAGTTCATTATAGAAATAAAGATATCTTACTACATTCACTATTCATTGCCACTGGTGTATGTGTTGGTTTTTATGCCAGTACCATGCCATTTTGGTTACTATAGCTCTGCAGTATCATTTGAAGTCAGATGATGTAATTCCTCCAGTTTTGTTCTTCTTACTCAGTGTAACGCTTTGGCTACTTTGAGTCTTTCATGGTTCCATATAAATGTTATAATTGCTTGTTTTCTTTCTGTGAAGAATGCCATTAATATACAGATATGGATTGCATAGAACCTGTACATTGTTTTAAATAGTATGGACATTTAACAACATTGATTCTTCCCATTTATAAATATAAACTATCTTTCTATATTTTAAGGTCTTGTTAAATTTCTTGCATCAATGTCTTATAGTTTTTAGTGCAGAGGTCTTTCATTTCTTTGGTTGAGTTAAATCCTAGATATTTAATTTGTATCTATTTTGAATGGGACTAGTTTCTTGATTTTATTTTCAGATTGGTATCTATTGTCGTATAAAATGCTACTGTATTTGACATGTTAATTTTGTATCCTGCAGCTTTACTGAATTTCTAACAATTTATTGCTGGGGTCTTTAGGTTTTTCCAAATATAAGTTTATATCATGTGCAAAGAAGGATAATTTGACTTCTTTATTTCCAAATTGGATGCCCTTTATATCTTTCTCATGTATGAATTCTCTAGCTAGGACTTCCAGTACTCTGTTGAATGACATTGGTGAAAGTGGGCATCTTTGTTGTGCTCCAGGTCTTAGAAAAAAAAGGTTTTTAGTTTTTCTCCATTCAATATGATACCAGCTATGAGTTTGTCATATATGGCTTTTACTATGTTTAAATATGTCTGTTTCTGGTTTCAGTGTCAGGGTAATACCAGTCATAAGAATGAGTTTGGAAGTATTCCCTTTTCCTCTCTTTTTTGAACAATTTAACCTTAATTGATTTTAGTTCTACTTTACCTGTTTGATAGAATTCAGCAGTGAAGAAATCAGTTCCTGGGCTTTTCCTTGGTGGTAGATACTTCATTACTGCTTTGATGTTGTTACTTGCAATTTGTGTGTTCAGGTTTTGGATTTCTTTTTTGCTTAATATGGGCAGGTTCTATGTGTCTAGGAATTAACGATTTTTTTTCTAGACTTTCCAATGTGTTGGCATATAGTTGCTCATAAGAGCTACTAATGATTCTCTGAATTTCGGTGGTGTTGGTTGTAATGTCTCCTTTTTCATCTCTGATTTCATTTGTGTCTTCTCTATATTTTTCTTTATTAGTCTGGCTAGAGACTTGTCAATTTTATCTAGCTTTCAAAAAAACCAACTTTTTCTTTTATTGGTCTTTTGGATTGTTTTCTTTATTTTAATTTTAATTTTATTTATCTCTGCTCTGGTCTTAATTATTTCTTTTCTTCTACCAATTTTGGGTTTGGTTTGCTCTTGTTCTTATAGTTCCTTAAGATGCCTCATGAGGTCCATCAAGAGCATATTTTTTAAATTTCCATGTATTTTTACAGTTTTCAAAATTTGTCTTGTTATTGGTTTCTAGTTTTATTCCTTTGTGGTCAGAGATGTTTAATATCATTTTAATTTCTTCAATGTTTTAAGCCTTCTTTTGGGACCTAAAAAAAAAAATAGTATATTCTTGAGAATAATCCTTGTGCTGAGGAGAAAAATGTGTATTCTTCAGCCGTTGGATGAAATATTCTGTAGATATATTTTAGGTCCATTTGATCAATACTTTAAATTACATTTGAAGATTCTATGTTAATTTTCTGTCTGGAAAATTTGTCCGAAGCTCAAAGTAGGGGATTGAAGTTTCCAGCTACTATTGAATTAGTTTCTATCTCTTTGGCTCTAAAAATATTTGCTTTAAAAATCTGGGTGCTCCACTATTGGGTGTAAATAAATTTACAACTTTTATATCCTCTTGCTGAATTGACTCCTACTGCTTTGCTTTTATAGAATGAAATTCTTTGCCTTTCCTTATAGTTTTTGTCTTGAAATCTATTTTGTCATACACATACAGCTACTTTGTTTTTTTTGCTTCATTTGGTATTGGATGTCTTTTTGCATTCCTTTACTTTCAGTTTATGTGCGTTTTTAACGGTAAAATGTGTTTCTTGTAGCACAAGGTTATTAGGTCTTGTTACTTTCATTTATTCAGCCACTCTGTTCCTCTTGATTGGAGAGTTTAGTTCATTTACATTCATTGATATTAATAGTAAGTACGAATTTACTCCTCCAATTTTGTTATTTGTTTTCTGCTTGCTTTGTGGCTTTATCTTTCTTCTTTCTTTTTTTTTTTTTTTTTTTTTTTTTGTTATAAAATTTATACTTTAAGTTCTGAGATACATATGCGGAACGTGCAGTTTTATTACATGGCACACGTGCCATGGCAGTTTGCTGCACCCATCAACCCGTCATCTACATTAGGTATTTCTCCTAATGCTATCCCTCCTCTAGCTCCCCAATCCCCAACAGGTCCCGGTTTGTGATGTTCCCCTCTCTGTGTCCATGTGTTCTCATTGCTCAGCTCCCACTTACGAATGAGAACATGCAGTGTTTGGTTTTCTGCTTTTGTGTTACTTTGCTGAAAATGATGATTTCCAGGTTAATCCATATCCCTGCAAAAGACATGAACTCATTCTTTATTATGGATGCATAGTATTTCATGGTGCATATGTGTCACATTTTCTTTATCCAGTCTACCGTTTATGGACGTTTGGGTTGGTTCCAAGTCTTTCTACTATGAATAGTGCTGCAATAAACATACATGTGCATGTGTCTTTATAGTAGAATGATTTATTATCCTTTGGGTGTATACCCAGTAATGGGATTACTGGGTAAAATGATATTACTGGCTCTAGATCCTTGAAGAATCACCTCACTGCCTTCTAAAATGGTTGAACAAACTTACACTCCCATCAACAGTGTAAAAGCATTTCTATTTCTCCACATCCACTCCAGCATCTGTTGTTTCCTGACTTTTTAATGATCAACATTCTAACTGGTGTGAGATGGTATCTCATTGTAGTTTTGATTTGGATACCCATAGGCAAGTAGTATTAGTATATAATTCTCACTGTCAGACAGATAATATTTACTAGAACCCCGGGCAGAGCAGGTATGTTTATCAATATTAGTGGCTTTCTTTTGTCTCCATTTTATCGCTATTGTTTGCATAATATTGAAAGGATCCTTATCAAAGCATAATTTCTGGAAGCCAGATTCAAAGCACAGTATGCATTTAAAATACTAATAAGTGCTGTGTCTTTGTGAGAACCAAGCAGCCATCCACAAGTGTACATGCTCAGAATCTAAAAGCAGTGCAATAAACTGTGTTGCCTTTTCAGAGACAGAAGAAGAGGAGAGAAAAAAGAAAAAATGAGCAAGTGAAAACAAATTTTTCAAAGAGTTTCTGAAAAGAATATAAATCATATAAGGAGACGTAGAGGGGACTTCTTGGAGGTGCAAACCCAAAATTATCTGAGACAGTCCAAAATTTAGAAAGTTTATTTTCCCAGGGTTAAGGACGTGCACATGCTACAACATCAGGAGGTCCTGACTACATGTGCCAAATGTGATTGGTGTACAACGTGCTTTTATCCATTTTAGGGAGAACTGAGACACCAATCCGTATACGTAAGGTCTATATTGGTTCAGTCTGGAAAGGCAGTACAACTCAAAGTCAGAGCTTCCAGGTTATATGTAGATAAAAGAAAACCGGTTGCATTCTTTTGAGTCTTTCATAAGTCTTTCACTGGATACACAATTTACATGTGATAGGAAGTAGAGGAATAACCACTTATGCCTTAGACTGACTCAGTGAATCTGCATTTTTTTTCATAAACTATAGGACAGAAGAAACAATCAGATGTGCATTTGTCTCAGGTGATCACAGGAATGACTTAATTCTGTCATTGGTCCTGCACCTGTGAAGATAAACTATCAATTTACATTGCTAAGGTGAAATTCAACAGAACTGTTTTAGAGTAAAGGTCTTGAGGCATACAAGGAATTTTCTTGTGGACAAGCAGTGAGAGAGGTATATAGCTTTAAAAAAATATTTGTAACCACCTTATTTAGGAATAAAATGAAAGGCAAGAATGCATGATGCAGTTTCCAGCTTGACTTTGACTTAGTGATTTTGGGGTCTCTATATTTACTTTTCTTTTACGTTTTCTCACTTTAATTTTAAAAATCTTTTGGAGAAAGCATTTTAAAAGAAAATATGTTTCTGGTCTCATGTTTTGTCTGGTCTCTTATGACTAGAACAGTTTATTCCTAGAAGTTAGGTTACACATTATTAGGAAAGCTTATTTTTAGCAGACTGCGAAGTCTCATATCCTATGAAGCTGCGGACTTTCGCAGTGAGTGTTATAGCTCTTAAAGATGGTGCGAACCCAAAGAGTGAGCAGCAGCAAGATTTTCTGTGAAGAGCAAAAGAACAAAGCTTCCACACCATGGAAGGGGACCTGAGCGGTTGCCACTGCTGGCTGGGGTGGCCAACTTTTATTCCTTTATCTGTCGCTGCCCATGTCCTGCTGATTGGTCCATTTTACAGAGTACTAATTGGTGCTTTTGCAGTCCTTCAGATAGACACAGAGTGCTGATTGGTGCATTTTTACAGAGTGCTGATTGGTGCATTTATAATTGTTTAGCTAGACACAGAGCGCTGATTGTGCATTTTTACAGAGTGTTGATTGGTGCATCCACAATCCTTTAGCTAAACACAGAGTGCTGATGGGTGCGTTTTTACAAAGTGCTGATTGGTGCATTTACAATCCTCTCACTAGACACAAAAGTTCTCCAATTCCCCACTCAACCCAGGAAGTCCAACTGGCTTTACCTCTCAATTGCTCTTCTAAACAGAAAACCCCAACAGCTGTCAGGAATTGAGCAATAACCACTCTAGCTACTTCCTGCCAGATAGGGGTGAAGAAGGGGCACAGCAGTTGTAGTGTCCTCCAGTAGAGAACTCTTTAGGCCAGTCAAAGGACCAGCAGGTCGGTCCAGGGGTCCTCAGTAGAAGTTGTTAATTGAGCTCATTTGGGGTTCCATTTGTAAGACCATCTGTAGCTTGATGGCCTTGATTCTAGAGGAAACAAATTTGACAACAGGTTAGAAGTACGGGACCCAAAGGTGAGTAAGGGCAAGATGGCTGTCAAGGGACCTAGAATGGGGAGAAGTCATGTCACCCAACTCCAGAGGTTGGTATAAGAGTTTGAAAGGCATTGTCTGATTTCAGAACCCTTTTCCTATAAATGCTGGGCAGCATCTCGTACTATCCCTGACTGGTTAGTGTGAAAACGACACTCTTCCCCTAAGAAGGTGCAGAGTCCTCCTTTCTCAGCAGTGAGGAGGTCTAGGCCTTGGCGGTTTTGGAAAGTCACTGTTGCCAAAGAGTCTATATGTGACTGTAGAGTAAGGATAGATTTCGTTATTTCTTGCAAACTGTCTGAGAAACCCTTTGAGAATGTGTGGTAGTAGGATAATGAAGTAGATAAACTGGATATTCTGATTCCTGTAGCAGTAGCCATTCCTAACCCTATAATAGGGGTATTAGTTATATGCTTCTGCACTGACGGACTTGACCTTTGAGGGGCACTGATAGGTTTTGACTTCCTGGGGCAATGTTAATGTTGGGACTTAGGAAGACTAAGGTGTAGGTGCCTGTCCAGTTAGTGGGGAAGCACATATAGGTTGATGTTCCACATAAGAACATGTCTTGGCTGGGTAGACAGAACTGGTTGTGTATATTAAAAAGGTGTGTGAGTTTGTTGTTTTCATTTTCCCATACTCCTAGAGTGCTTGCCAAGGTAGCTCCAGTGAGCAACTGGAAAGGGGTGTTGGGAGAAAACTGAGTGGCTACCTGTGTTCTATTTTCCCATTGGAGAAAAAACTGTTTGGTATCTACTAGGAACTTTTTGAGAGAGTGATTGAAAGAAGCGATGAGAAAGCATTCACTAGTGGTGAGGGCACTGCTGCAGGGGGTCCAGGGGTGAATGGTCATGCAGGCAGTGTTTGCCCTAGACCCTGTAGGACATCTATGTACTTATCATTATCATCTGAAAACTTCCCCAGATCTACCTGGATCTGCTTTAAATCAGAGAAGGAGGAGGGGACATGTACCCAGGTTGGGCCAAATTCCCCTCCCCCTACCACTTGAAGGGGACATAACCAATAGCCAGGGGGTTATTCTGGTCCTTTGGAGATTTCTTTGCTTTCTTCTGGGCAGGGGAGATTAGAGGAGGATTATCATTAATTGAAAGGGGAGCTATAAGGAGGCTAGGATATGGGTGTAAGCTGAGAGGTCCTTTTGTGGGATGTAAAATGCAAGTTTTGCATAGTTGTGGATTATCCCTCAATGAAAAGAAAGCTTGGACATAGGGTATTTCACTCCATTTGCCTTCCCTCTTACAGAAAAGGTCAAGCTGCAGGACAGTATTATAATTTATACTTCCCTCAAGAGGCCATTTTTCCCCATCAGAGAGAGAGTATTAGAGCCAGGCCATAGTGCAGGAAAAAAAAAAAAAAAAAAAAAAAAAAAAAAGCGTCACCTGTTTTTCAGGGTTTGCTTGTCACATTGGTCCCAATGGCTTACAATTCATTTTAAGGGTGAGCCTGTTGATGCCTGAGTCTTTCCCATTTGAAAGAAAAAAGGACCAGTGGTTTTGGTTTGTTCATTCCCACCTCCCCCTCACCCCACCCAAGAATCCACAACAGTCCCTGGACCCTGCCAATGGAATAGTTGCACTCACCAACACAGCAGCAGAAAACCCTCTTGCCCAAGAACCCACAAAGGTCCCTGGGCCCTGCTGATCAGCATAGTTGTGCTCACCGACACAGCAGTAGAAACACTAGTTTTCCTTCTAGACCACAAGGAGGACCAAGGAAGTTTGGATTTAGTTGCCCTTACTGACGCATTCTCAAAAAACTACTAGAGTCCTAAGAATTCTCCTGTTAGTATTGGGACCTTACTCCTGTCCTATAAAGATGTTATGCCCCAAAAATGAAGTGGAGGGCCATACCCTGAGAAAGGGAAGGATCTCCATGGTTGGAAGAGTGATGCCTTTTGTCCTCATTTTTCATCATATGAATAGGAAGGATATCATATGAATAGGAAGGATATCACCATATCCTAGCTTCAGGAAAAGCTTTTGTTAGGCTTGCTAGTCTGAGGAGGGATCCTAAAATTCCACATAGTCCCCCCTGCAATGGGGCTTTGTGTAAAAATTATGTCTTTCTGATTAGTGAGCCTGGGTGCCTAAAGAAGGGAACAGAGTCCTGAAGTTTATACTAGAAGTCATTCTTATCAGAGAAATTAGAAAAGCACAAGAGACAGGGAATGGTTTTTAGAAGTGGGATTAGTCTCGGAGAAGAGAGGTGAGAGGAAGTTTGTCTGACAGGCATTAGGACCCAGGAGATAAGGAGCGGGATAGATAGGATAGATGGGCGAATCTTGCTTGGGCGACGTGACTTTGAGAGTTCCACCCATGGCTACAGGGTCAACCAACTTTTTGTTGGGATCCCAGAGCTGAATGGCTTTCCTCTCTGTCGACCTTTGGCTCAGCCCAGAAGTACAGGAAAAGCAGAAGTTGGTTCCAGGTAAACCAACGCTCTCAACTCCGAAGAGTTGGGGGTTGTTAGACAGCCCTGTCCCAGAAAGCCTGACACCCATGTCTTTAGTCTGGTGGCCACGCTAGTCACTTTTAACTGGCCAACAGGTGCCCAGTGTTTAGCCCCCAAATTCTAAAGAAAAATAGGACAGAATATCAAGCAAAAGGGATCCAACAGTACTCACTGCTTGGTGATGGTCCTTTCATGGTCAAAAAAGATGTGTCCGGAGTTGGTTCCTTCCAGTGAGTTCTTGGTCTCACTGACTTCAAGAATGACACTGCGGACCTTCACGGTGAGTGTTACAGCTCTTAAAGATGGTGTGTCCGGAGTTTTTTCTTTCAGATGTGTCCAGAGTTGCTTCCTTCCAGTGGGTTCATGGTCTCACTGACCAAGAATGAAGCCACAGACCTTCATGGCAAGTGTTACAGCTCTTAAAGGTGATGGAGACCCAAAGTGTGAGCAGCAGCAAGATTTATTGTGAAGAGCAAAAGAGTAAAGCTTCCACAGTGTGAAAGGGGACCTGAGCATATTGCTGCTGCTGGTTGGGGGGAGGGGGGGGGCTAGCTTTTATTTCCTTATTTGTCCCTGCCCACGTCCTGCTGATTGGCCAATATTACAGAGTGCTGATTGGTGCATTTACAATCCTTTAGCTAGACACAGAGCACTGATTGGTGCATTTTTACAGAGTGCTGATCGGTGTATTTACAATCCTTGAGCTATAACAGAGAGCTGCTTGCTGAATTTACAATCCGTTAGCTAGACACAGAGTGCTGATTGGTGCATTTTTACAGAGTGCTGATTGGTGCATTCACAATCCTTTAGCTAGACACAGAGTGCTGATTGGTGCATTTTTAGAGTGCTGATTGGTGAATTTACAATCTTTTAGCTAGGCACAGATCACTGATTGGTGCATTTTTACAGAGTGCTGACTGGTGCATTTACAATTCTCTAGCTGGACAGAAAAGTTCTCCAAGTCCCCCTTGACCCAGGAAGTCCAGCTGGCTTCACCTCTCAATAGGGCAAATTTATTTATAAAATAAGTGTTAGTCTCATTATATTTAACTTGAGTGTTTGTATAAAGTCAGCAATAATAATTTCCCACCATATAGGCTCTTAAAAAAAAAAAAAAAAGTGGCCTTGCTGGAACCTTATTCCATAAGAAAACTCAGATTAAACTTTTCAAAGATTTTAGCCCAACCACGGATTTAATTGTGCCTACAAATACCTGTATAAATTAGGTGAATTCCTCACCTCAAGGCCCCAAGTTAATCTGGGTCTCCTAGGTCTTTCATAAACTGATATTCTTTACTTGCTACAGATCAGGACTCCTTTACAGGGAATCTGTAGACAATGTGTGAGGCCAGCTTTTCCAAGGGGCTAATATTGGCTCTATAAGTCAACTTTCATTCCTTAAAGCAGTCTGAAAGTATACCATTCCAGTCAAAGCCTTGGCATAATAACCAATGTCTCTAATTGTGTCCTGTTACAAAAGAAAACAGATTCTTGTTGAACTTATGCAAATAACTATACTGCCATAAATTAAGTATACTTACAAATAGTTTCCAAATGCTGGAGAACTCAGGTAGAGAGAAAGGAATACACTTCAACTTTACTCAAAGAAATGTACTTTACTCAATTGTTGAAAACTCAAAAGAAAAGGGTTTTCTGGACAGAGAAACAAGTGATTTAGCAATGTTTCAAACAAAGTCATAAAAATATAATTTTTGTCATTACTTTTAATTCTCCAAACTTTAATAATGGGCTGGATGTGGTGGCTCATGCCTGTAATCCCAGCACTGTGAGAGGCCGAGGTGGGTGGATCATCTGAGGTCAGGAAATTGAGACCAGCCTGGCAAACATGGTGAAATCCCGTCTCTACTAAAAATACTGAAAACTAGTCAGGCGTAGTAGTAGGGGGCACCTGCAAGCCCAGTTACTCAGGAGGCTGAGACAGGAGAATTGCTTGAACCTGGGAGCCGGAGGTTGCAGTGAACTGAGATCATGCCATTGCACTCCAGCATGGGCAATAAGAGTGAAACTCCATCTCAAAAAAACTGCAATAAGTTTTGCACCAACCTAATATTTGCTCTTCCACTAGTTCAGTCTATGGAATTAATTCCTATTCTGCTTGATGTTTATGAACACATTAGCTTTCTATAACAGTCCTGAAAGTTTTCCTTTATTCTAATATCATAATCTCCAAAGCTATTAGAAACCTGCCTACAACATCACCTGTCAGAGTCCTATAGCTGATTATAAAACCACCTTTTGAAAAAGATAAAGTTAAATAACTGGATGACAAAAGCCTTAGAATAGTCATGGTTGAAAACATAATTGACAAGGAAATTTGATTACTTCTGTGACATACAACAACTTTGCATAATAATCTTAATTACAGCTGGTAACCTATACTAAGGCATATCAGAATCACAGGAATCTCATACAATCCTGGAACACATACTAACAACACATTTATATAAATATAATCCAAAGAAAGCAAAGCATGATCTTATATATGACAATACTTCCTGTATGATTTTGTTATGTAAAATAAGTCAAGTGTGACTATTTTGGATTTCAGGGGAGCAAATATCAAAAAGTTAATGAGGACCAAAGTTAGAATTTGATTTTGGAAAGTTCATCAAATATCAAAATTGAAAACATTTGGATATCACAAACTAGAATCATCAGTTATTGTAAAATATATCATTCATTTAGCCAAGGTTATAACTCAAATATTTCAAAAAAGTGCAAAAATCTTCACTCTTTGAGAGACAGTAGTTAGTTTGCCAAAAAGTTTTTGTTTCCCTAACAATGTTTTTGTTTCCCTAACAAAAACAGCATGACACCAATTAAACCTGCTCTCAAAACCTTAAAAAAAATCAATTGCATTTTAATTATCTTGATTGTAAGATACAATTTCCATAAAGCTTTTTATAACCTTTGTAATTTTTCACTAAGTAGTATGTTAATGCTACAAGAAAACTTTGTTAATCTGAAACGGAGGCCCAAATGCTGGTGTTGCATCAGTGTACCTTTGATATTAATGGTTGATTTATACAGAAACTTAGTAATTTTATCTCTCAAAATTGGTCATTAAAATCTCACACGCCCACCTCTTCTATGATAATCCCTGGGTCTTGAGGAGTTGCATCATAGCACTGTGTCTCATGAACACAGTTCATATTCTAACGTGTCTGAAGATTAGGCTTTAACTGCTGTTAGTGTTTAAGATTTAGGAAGACTTGGTTTCCTTCTAAGACCCAGGAGTCATAGCCCTGAAACTTAATGGCACAAGAACTTAAAAGCAAATACAGAAAGTTACATGGCTGTAATAACCGTAAAAAAAAAAAAAAAAACTCAGTTTCTTTTTGAGCAAATCAAAACTTATAAGGACTAGGTGAAGGTTTCTCTTGGGATTAAAAGAGAGGTTTAATGTTTTTTAAAAATCAACATGAAGATGGCCGAAAAGGAACAGTTCCAGTCTCTGACTCCCAGCGTGAGCGACACAAAAGACAGGTGATTTCTGCATTTTCAACTGAGGAACGGGGTTCATCTCACTAGGGAGTACCGGACAATTGGTGCTGGTCAGCTGCTGCAGCCTGACCAGCGAGAGCTGAAGCAAGGCGAGGCATCACCTCACCTGGGAAGTGCAAGGGGGAAGGGAATCCCTTTTCCTAGTCAGGGTAACTGAGACACACAACACCTGAAAAATCGGGTAACTCACACCCCAATACTGCACCTTACCAAGGGTCTTAGCAAACGGGCAGACCAGGAGATTATATCCCACACCTGGCTGGGAGGGTCCAACACCCATGGAGCCTTCCTCATTGCTAGCACAGCAGTCTGCTATCTAACTGTAAGGCAGCAGCAAGGCTAGGGGAGGGGCACCTGCCATTGCTGAGGCTTAAGTAGGTAAACAAAGCAGCTGGGAAGCTCGACTGGGTGGAGCTCACAGAAGCTCAAGGATCCCTGCCTGTCTCTGTAGACTCCACCTCTGGGGACAGGGCACAGCTAAACAACAACAACAACAACAATAACAAAAACAGCAGAAACCTCTGCAGATGCAAACGACCTTGTCCGACAGCTTTAAAGAGAGCAGTGGATCTCCCAACACGGAGGTTGAGATTTGAGAACAGACAGACTGCCTGCTCAAGTGGGTCCCTGACGCCTGAGTACCCTAACTGGGAGACATCCTCCACTGGGGCAGACCGACACACCACACCTCACACTGTGGAGTACACCCCTGAGAGGAAGCTTCCAAAGCAAGAATCAGACAGGCACACTCGCTGTTCAGCAATATTCTATCTTCTGCAGCCTCTGCTACTGATACCCAGGCAAACAGGGTCTGGAGTGGACCTCAAGCGATCTCCAACAGACCTACAGCTGAGGGTCCTGACTGCCAGAAGGAAAACTAACAAACAGGAAGGACACCCACACCAAAACCCCATCAGTACGTCACCATCATCAAAGACCAGAGACAGATAAAACCACAAAGATGGGGAAAAAGCAGGGCAGAAAAGCTGGAAATTCAAAAAACAAAAGCACATGTCCCTCTCCAAAGGAACGCAGCTCATCGACAGCAATGGATCAAATTGGACAGAGAATGACTTTGACGACATGAGAGAAGAAGGCTTCAGTCCATCAAACTTCTCAGAGGTAAAGGAGGAATTACATACCCAGCACAAAGAAACTAAAAATCTAGGAAAAAGAGTGGAAGAATTGATAACCAGAAAAATTAATGCTAAGAAGGCCATAAATGAACTGACAGAGATGAAAACCATGACATGAGAAATACGTGACAAATGCACAAGCTTCAGTAACTGACTCGATCAACTGGAAGAAAGAGTATCAGCGATTGAGGATCAAATGAATGAAATGAAGTGAGAAGAGAAATCTAAAGAAAAAAGAAGAAAAAGAAATGAACAAAGCCTGCAAGAAGTATGGGATTATGTAAAAAGACCAAATGTACGTCTGACTGGGGTGCCTGAAAGTGAGGGAGAAAATAGAACCAAGTTGGAAAACACTCTTCAGGATATCATCCAGGAGAACTTCTCCAATCTAGCAAGGCAGGCCAACATTCAAATTCAGGAAATACAGAGAACGCCACAAAGATACTCCTCGAGAAGAGCAACTCCAAGACACATAATTGCCAGATTCAACAAAGTTAAAATGAAGTAAAAAATCTTAAGGGCAGCCAGAGAGAAAGGTCGGGTTACCCACAAAGGGAAGCCCATCAGACTAAAAGCAGATCTCTCGACAGAAACTCTACAAGCCAGAAGAGAGTGGGGACGAATATTCAACATTCGTAAAGAAAAGAATCTTCAACCCAGAATTTCATATCTAGCCAAATTAAGTTTCATAAGTGAAGGAGAAATAAAATCCTTTACAGATAAGCAAATGCTTAGAGATTTTGTCACCACCAGGCCTGCCTTACAAGAGACCCTGAAGGAATCACTAAACATGGAAAGGAAAAACTGGTACCAGCCATTGCAAAAACATGCCAAAATGTAAAGACCATCGAGGCTAGGAAGAAACTGCATCCACTAACGAGCAAAATATCCAGTTAATATCATAATGACAGGATTAAGTTCACACATAACAATATTAACCTTAAATGTAAATGGACTAAATGGTCCAATTAAAAGACACAGACTGGCAAATTGGATAAAGAGTCAGGATCCATCAGTTTTCTGTATTCAGGAGACCCATCTCACATGCAGAGACATACATAGGCTCAAAATAAAGGGATGGAGGAAGATCTACCCAGAAAATGGAGAACAAAACAAAAAAAGCAGGGGTTGCAATCCTAGTCTCTGATAAAACAGACTTTAAACCATCAAAGATCAAAAGAGACAAAGAATGCCATTACATAATGGTAAAGGGATCAATTCATCAGGAAGAGCTAACTCTCCTCAATATATATCCACCCAGTACAGGAGCACCCAGATTCATAAAGCAAGTCCTTAGAGACTTACAAAGAGACTTAGACTCCCATACACTAATAATGGGAGACTTCAACACCCCACTCTCAACATTAGACAGATCAACGAGACAGAAAGTTAACAAGGATATCCAGGAATTGAACTCATCTCTACAGCAAGCAGACCTAATAGACATCTACAGAACTCTCCACCCCAAATCAACAGAATATACATTCTTCTCAGCACACATCACACTTATTCCAATATTGAGAACAAAATTGGAGGTAAAGCACTCCTCAGCAAATGTAGAAGAACGGAAATTATAACAAACTGTCTCTCAGACCACAGTGCAATCAAACTAGAACTGAGGACTAAGAAATTCATTCAAAACCACTCAACTACATGGAAACTGAATAACCGGCTCCTGAATGAAACCAATGAGAACAAAGATAAAACATATCAGAATCTTTGGGACACATTTAAAGCACTGTGTAGAGAGAAATTTATAACACTAAATGCCCACAAGAGAAAGCTGGAAAGATCTAAAATTGACACTCTACCATCACAATTAAAAGAACTAGGGAAGCAAGAGCAAACACATTCAAAAGCTAGCAGAAGGCAAGAAATAACTAAGATCAGAGCAGAACTGAAGGAGATAGAGACACAAAAAACCCTCCAAAAATTGAATGAATCCAGGAGTTGGTTTTTTGAAAAGATCAACAAAATTGATCGAATGCTAGCAAGACTAATAAAGAAGAAAAGAGAGAAGCATCAAATAGACTGAATAAAAAATGATAAAGGGGATATCACCACCGACCCCACAGAAATACAAACTACCATCAGAGAATACTATAAACACCTCTACGTAATTAAACTAGGAAATCTAGAAGAAATGGATAATTTCCTGGACACTTAAACTCTTCCAAAATTAACCAGGAAGAAGCTGAATCCCTGAATAGACCAATAGCAGGCTCTGAAATTGAGGCAATAATTAATAGCCTACCAACCAAAAAAAGTCCAGGACCAGATGGATTCACAGCTGAATTCTACCAGAGGTACAAGGAGGAGCTGGTACCATTCCTTCTGAAACTATTCCAATCAATAGAAAATGAGGGAATCCTCCCTAACTCATTTTATGAGGCCAGCATCATCCTGATACCAAAGCCTGGCAGAGACACAACAAAAAAAGAGAATTTTAGACCAATATCCCTGATGAACATTGATGCAAAAATCCTCAATCAAATGCTGGTAAACCAGATCCAGCAGCACATCAAAAAGCTTATCCAACATGATCAAGTGGGCTTCATCCCTGGGATGCAAGGCTGGTTCAACACACACAAATCAATACACGTAATCCAACATACAAACAGAACCAAAGACAAAAATCACATGATTATCTCAATAGATGCAGAAAAGGCCTTTCACAAAATTCAACAGCCCTTCATGCTAAAAACGCTCAATAAATTTGATATTGATGGAACGTTCCTCAAAATAATAAGAGCTATTTATGACAAACCTACAGCCAATATCATACTGAATGGGCAAAAATTGGAAGCATTCCCTTTGAAAACTGGCACAAGACAGGGATGCCCTCTCTCACCATTCCTATTCAACATAGTGTTGGAAGTTCTGGCTAGGACAATCAGGCAAGAGAAAGAAATCAAGGGTATCCAGTTAGGAAAAGAAGAAGTCAAATTGTCCCTGTTTGCAGATGACATGATTATATATTTAGAAAACCCCATCATCGCAGCCCAAAATCTCCTTAAGCTGATAAGCAACTTCAGCAAAGTCTCAGGATACAAAATTAATGTGCAAAAATCACAAGCATTCTTATACACCAGTAACAGACAGAGAGCCAAATCATGAATGAACTTCCATTCACAATTGCTTCAAGGAGAATAAAATACCTAGGAATCCAACTTACAAGGGATGTAAAGGACCTCTTCAAGGAGAACTGCAAACCACTCCTCAGTGAAATAAAAGAGGACACAAACAAATGGAAGAACATACCATGCTGATGGATAGGAAGAATAAATATCATGAAAATGACCATACTGCCCAAGGTAATTTATAGATTCGATGCCTTCCCCATCAAGCTACCAATGAGTTACTTCACAGAATTGGAGAAAAACTGCTTTAGAGTTCATACGGAATCAAAAAAGAGCCTGCATTGCCAAGACAATCCTAAGCAAAAAGAACAAAGCTGGAGGCATCACACTACCTGACTACAAACTATACGGCAAGGCTACAGTAACCAAAACAGCATGGTACTGGTACCAAAACAGAGATATAGACCAATGGAACAGAACAGAGCCTCAGAAATAATACCACATATCTGCAGCCCTCTGATCTTTGACAAACCTGAGAAAAAGAAGAAATGGGGAAAGGATTCCATATTTAATAAGTGGTGCTGGGAAAATTGACTAGCCGTAATTAGAAAGCTGAAACTGGATCTTTTCCTTACTCCTTATACAAAAATTAATTCAAGATGGATTAGAGACTTAAATGTTAGACCTAATACCATAAAAACTCTAGAATAAAACCTAGGTGATACCATTCAGGACATAGGCATGGGCAAGGACTTCATGTCTAAAACACCAAAAGCAACGGCAACAAATGCCAAAATTGACAAATGGGATCTAATTAAACTAAAGAGCTTCTGCACAGCAAAAGAAACTAACATCAGAATGAACAGGCAAGCTACAGAATGGGAGAAAATTTTTGCAATCTACTCATCTGACAAAGGGCTACTATCCAGAACCTACAAAGAACTCAAACAAATTTACAAAAAAAAAAAAAAAAAAAAAAAAAACCCATCAAAAAGTGGGCAAAGGATATGAACAGACATTTCTCAAAGGAAGACATGCCTACAGCCAACAGACACATGAAAAAATGCTGGTCATCACTGGCCATCAGAGAAATGCAAATCAAAACCACAATGAGATACCATCTCACACCAGTTAGAATGGCAATCATTAAAAAGTCAGGTGTTTAACAGGTGCTGGAGAGGATGTGGAGAAATAGGAACACTTTTACACTGTTGGTGGGATTGCAAACTAGTTCAACCATTATGGAAAACAGTATGGCGATTTCTCAGCAATCTAGAACTAGAAGTACCATATGACCCAGCCATCCCATTACTGGGTGTATACCCAAAAGATTATAAATCATGCTGCTCTAAAGACATATGCACACATATGTTTATTGTGGCACTATTCACAATAGCAAAGACTTGGAATCAACCCAAATGTCCATCTGTGACAGACTGGATTAAGAAAATGTGGCACATATACACCATGGAATACTATGCAGCCATAAAAAAGGATGAGCTTGTGTCCTTTGTAGGGACATGGATGCAACTGGAAACCATCATTCTTAGCAAACTATCGCAAGGACAGAAAACCAAACACCACATGTTCTCACTCATCGGTGGGAACTGAACAATGAGATCACTTGGACTGGAGAAGGGGAACATCACACACCAGCGCCTATCATGGGGTGGAGGGAGGGAGGAGGGACGAGGGATTGCATTGGGAGTTATACGTGTTGTAAATGACGAGTTGATGGGTGCTGATGAGTTGATGGATGCAGCACACCAACATGGCACAAGTATACATATGTAACAAACCTGCACGTTATGCATATGTACCCTAGAACTTAAAGTATAATAATAATAAAAATAAATAAAAAATAAAAAAAGTAAAAATCAACATAACCTACCGTTTTGGCAGACTAAAGAAGGAAACTCCATGATGAAGTCAATTGATGCAGAAGAAGCATTTGACAAGCTCTGACACACGTTTACTGAAGAAACTCTCAGTAAACTAGAAATAGAAGAAAATTGCCTCAATCTGATAAATAAAATCTGCAAAAGGTTTTCAACTAAATTTATTTGATATTGACAAACTAAATGTATTTTCTTTAAGATAAAGAAAAAAAGATAAGTGTTTCTACTCTCATTACTCTTATCCAACATTTTACTGGACGTCCTAGCCAGTACAAGAAGGAAAGAGTAAAAAATATAAGACATGCACATCAGAAAGGAATAAACAAAACTTTCCAAATTTACATGTAAAGTAATTGTCTATGTAGAAAATTCTGAAAAAGTCACAAAATGTTTTTGGAATTAAATAAGCTTCACAAAATAGAGGTGATAATCAAAATGAGTGACTGAGGAAAGGATCTTAATCAAATCGAGGTTTTCTAAGCCAGTGTGAAGACATGTCTGGGAAAAACATCAGCCACCGACACATCTGTTGCTGTTTTTCTGAGAGGATTTAAGAAGGTTTAGTATTTACAAGTTTTCTTAAAGAAAACGCATGATACTAGTAACAGTTAGTAACAGCTACACATTTGGAGAGGTTGTTACATGACTCAGCCAAGGCTCCAGGATGAAGTTTCCCTTTGGCACAAAATGTCAGATTTCAAATCCTGAAATTTTAATGCCAAAAATTAAAATATTTATATTTTTAACCCACATTAACACTAACAATAAATCATATTTTACATACTGGAAATGAATGATTAGAAACCAAAATTTAATCAAAACAATACCATTGAAACTTCTTGTTACAGCTTAAAACTGCAACTATAAATAAATGTAACTGTAACTGTAAATAAACATCATTTTCACAGACATGAATATAGCTTGAAGGTTATCACTACCACACTCAAAAGAAGAATAACTGCTGAACAAACTTAAAATCAATAACTTTTCTTGGGGTCATCAAAGAATTACGGTTAGAGGGCAAACCACTCCCTTGAAATTTGGAGTGACAGTTGAATACAGATAATCACACTTGAGATATGCTTAATTGGAACAGAATCTGCTGGAACCCTAATCTTTTATCAAAATAGACACGTACAACAATAGAACAAAATAGGCACTTTAGAAATAAGTCCACATATTTACAGCCAAATGATCTTTGACAATGTTGACAAGAATTTACATGGTTAAAGGAAACTCTATTAAATAAATGGTGCTGGGACAATTGGATAGTCATATGAAGAAGAATAAAACTGGACCCTTATCACTCACCATATACAATAATCAAATGCTTAAATGTAAGACCTGAAACACAAAAATGCTAAAAGAAAATCTAGGGAAAACTCTTCTGGACATTGGCCTAAGCAAAGAATTCATTACTAAAACCTCAAAAGCATAAGCAACAAAAACAAAGATAGTCAAATTCAACATAATTAAACTAAAAGTCTTCTTCACAGTGAAAAAAAAAAATCAACGGAATGATCAGACAACCTACAGAATGAAAGAAAATATTTGCAAACAATGCATCCAACAGGGAACTGACATATAGAATTTACAAGGAACCCAACTCAATAACAAAAACGAAAATCCATCGAATAACCTCTATTAAGAAGTGGGCAAAAGATATGAACAGATATTTCTCAAAGACATAGAAATAACCAATAGGAATATAAAAAACTGCTTAATATCACTAATCATGAGAGAAATGCAAATTAAACGTACAATGAGATATCATCTTTGACCAGTCAAAATGGCTATTAGTAAAAGGCAAATAAAAATAACACATGTTAGCAATGATACAGGAAAAAGGAAATGTTCACACATTGTTGGTGACATTGTAAATTAGTGCAACCTCTATGGAAAGCAATATGGAGATTTCTCAAGGAAATAAAAATAGAACTATCATTTGATCCAGCAATAGCACTACTGTGTATGTATCCAAAGAAAAATAAATCATATCAAAAAGATACCTGCTGTTATACATTTATTATAGCAATATTCAGAATACTAAGATATGAAATAAACTTAAGTGTTTATCAACAGATGATTAAAAAATGTGTGATATACAAGTACGATGCAATACTATTCAGTCATAAAAAATAAAATCATGTTTTGCAACAATATGGGTGGAATTGTAGGTCATTATCTTAAGTGAAACAATTTAGAAGCAGGAAGTCAAATATTGCACATTTTCACTTATCATTGGGAGTTAAATAGTGTTTACTCATGGACGTAGACTGTGGAATGATAGATAACAGACACTCAGAAGGATTAGTGGGGGCAGAAGGAGGTGGGTGATGAGAAAATACTTAATGGGTATGACGTACTTTATCTGGTTAATGGATACACCATGCCAAGACCTCATCATTGTGCAGTATATCTCTGTAACAATATTGCATTTATACCTCATAAGTTCAAATAAATTTGAAAAAGAACTATGCAATATTCACATTTATTTTTCCATAAAGGGAGAGATATATTTAAGATTTGAAGGCAAATTTGAAATACTAGATACAATAAATTTTTCTGAATCCAATCTTCACTAATAACTTGAAATTCATGTTGTCTTTAGAGGATACTGGATTCTGGAATAATAAATAATCACAGAAAGTAATAGAAGTGGTAATTGATTGTGTTTAAAATCTTCCACTGATACTGGAAATATTATGTCAGTTGCTTCAATAAAAATTCAAGTAAACCCATCAAAACTTCTGAGAAATTCTTAAGCCTTAAAACCAGAAGCTTTAGAAAAAATGAGACCTATACTTTTACACAATATAAAAATGCCTGATTATTACCTGTAAAAGCCCATGTGATATTCCATCTTTATCATAAGGGAAACAGCTGTAGAGTATGGGGGCTTGTAAAGGATCTGAGAACAATGAGCAACGCAGCCATTCCTCACCATGCAATAAGGTCAAAACCAAATATGATGTAGCCTGCCATTTGTAATGAAGATGAATTCTTTACCATGATAAATTTATGCAATGCATTCATTAGTATTCCTGTGGATATAAACAGTCAATTTCTTTTTGCCTTCACATTTTTACTACAGTTCAAAATTCTGTTTATTGATTTGTGTAAATGTAACAAACAATTTACTGATATAAACATGGTTTTTAGGTTATTTCATCACCCAGATATTAAGCCTAATACCCATTAGCTAATTTTTCTGATCCTCTCCCTCCTTCCAACCTCCATTTTCAAATAGATCCCAGGGTGTATTGTTCTCCTCTGTGTGTCCATGTGTTCTCATAATTTAGCTCCTACTTATACGTAAAAACATGTGGTATTTGGTTTTCTGTTCCTGCATTAATTTGTTGAGGGAAATGGCTTCCAGCTCCATCCAGGTCCCTGCAAAGGACATAATCTCATCCCTTTTTATGGCTGCATAGTGTTCCATGGTGTATATATACCACATTTTCTTTATCCAGTCTATCATAAATGGGCATTTTGGTTGATTCCTTGTCTTTGCTATTGTGACTAGAGCTGCAAAAAAAATGCACATGCACATGTGTTCATAATAGAATAATTTATATTCCTTTGGGTATGCACTCAATAATGGAATTGCTGGGTCTAATAGTAGTTTTGTCTTTAGGTATTTGAGGAATTATCACACTGTCTCCCACAATGGTTGAATTAATGTACACTCCCACGAAAAGTGTATAAGCATTCATTTCTCTTCACAATATCTGTTATTTTCTGACTTCTTAGTAATAGTCATTCTAACTGGTGTTAGATGATATCTCATTGTGGTTTGGGGCTGCACTTTCCAATGATCAGTAAGCTTAAGCTTTTTAAAATATGATTATTGGCTGCATGTATGTCTTCTTTTGAAAAGTGTCCATGTCATTTGCCCACTTTTTAATGCAGCTGTTTGTGAGGTTGTTTTTTTTGTAAATTTGTTTAAGTTCATTTTAGATCCTGAATATTAGCCCTTTGTTGGATGCATGGATTGCAAAAATTTTCTCTCATTCTGTAGGTTATCTGTTTACTCTGTTGATAGTTTCTTTTGCTGCACAGAGGCGCTTTAGTTTAATCAGGTCTCATTTGTTATTTTTTGTTTTGTTGCAATTGCTTTTGGAATCTTCATCATGAAATCTTTGCTATTTTTCTGAATGGTATTGCCTAGTTTTGGGTTTTACATTTAAGTCTTTAATCCGTCTTCAATTAACTTTTGTATATAGCATAAGGAAAGTGTCCAGTTTCAATCTTCTGCATATGGTGAGCCAGTTATCCCAGCACCATTCAATGAATAGGGAGACCTTTACCCATTCCTGTTTTGTCAGGTTTGTTGGAGATCAATCAGATAGTTTTAGGTGTATGGTCTTATTTCTGGATTTTCTATTCTGTACCATTGGTCTATGTGTCTGTTCTTGTACCAGTTCCATGCTGTTTTGATTACTATAGTCCTATAGTATAGTTTGAAGTTGGGTAGCATGATGTGTCCTGCTTTGTTCTTTTTGCTTAGGATTGGCTTGTTTATTTGGGCTCTGTTTTGGTTCCATATGAACTTTAAAATAGTTTTGTCTAGTTCTGTGAAGAATCTCAATGGTAGTTTAATGGGAAGCATTGCATCTATACATTACTTTGGGCAGTGTTTGCCTTCACTTTGAAAGACAGACAGTACACGTGGCCATTCATGCCTCAGGAATACACTGAGAGCCTAACTTACTTCCCACAAACATGAAAGTTAGATCTCTCAGGCTGCAGTGACCTACAGTCTTGACACTGCACCACAGCCTGGGTGCCAGAGTGAGATCCTGTCCCTCTAAAAAAAAGGTAGATCTTTCAGATACTAATTTCCTTAAAAAATCCACTTCAATACAATATGTGGATGATTTCCTTTTCTGCTCAAAGGATAGGCAAACCTCTATAGAAGATACAATTTGCTTGTTTTCATCAATTAGCCTGCAAGTGATACAAGGACAAAATAAAAACTTCAGCTTTGTCCAAAGCAAGTAAGATATTTGGGTCATGTAATATCAAATGAAGATCTTTTTATCCAGCTGAATATGAGAAAAGAAATATTGGCCTTCTCTAACCTCAAAATTATGAAGAAAATAAGTGGATTTTGAGTACTTTCAAGATAAGGTAAAATTGGATTCTAAACCTGTGGTTAAAAATTTAAACGTTACGTATTCCTCTTCTTTTTAAAAAAAGTTATTTGATTTTGAGAGTGCATAGTAGGTGTACATATTACTAGGAGACATGAGATGTTTTGATATAGGCACGCAGTGCATAATAATCACATCACTGGTTTGGGGTATCCAGCCCCTCAATTATTTATTCTTTGTATTAAAAACAATCTAGTTTTATCCATTTAGTTATTTCAAACTGTATAATTATTACTGACTATGGCCACCTTGTTGTACCATAAAATACTAGACCTTATTCATTCATTCTAATTATGTTTTTGTACCCATTAGCATCCCCACCTCCAGACACCCTCTAATGAAATGAGAAAAATCAGTTAATACTGAAAATTATTAAAAAGAGCATACATCCAAATTATAATATTCTATTTTTATTTTTAACCTCAAAAGTTGTAGAAACATCTTAAATGTTCTGAAAGAAAAACGCAGAGATCAAAATATACTTATAGGATTTTACAGTAAGCAACTGGGGCGCTGTGGCTAAAGGAACATAACCTTGCATAAAGGCAATAAAAAACTGCTTCGTTAGTAAGAACAGCCATATAAATAATGATGCAATTTGTTTTCACTGTCTTTATTCCACATCCTGTGGACATACTCCTAAATTTACATTGCACTCAACATTATGCTGTTATAGATTCACTTCTTATGAAGTTATTCTCTCTTTATATCACATTACAATTTCTGAATACAATAATCTAAATCCTGCCACTCTTCTGTCTTTGACTCCTGATGGCATGCCACATGATTGTATAATCTCAACTAATCAGGTTCTCTCACATAGAACAAACCTGCAAGAGAATCCCCTTACTAATGGTGATGTTGTGTGGTTTACAGATGATTTTTACTTAAAAGATGAATCTGGGACTTATCACACAGATTATGTATGCTATAGAATCTTTAACTGAAGAAATTAAAAGTGCTTACCTTCCAGAAGCCAACTCAGCTCAACAAACATAATTGATAGAATTAACCAAGGCCTGCAATTTGGTAAAAGAAAAACTGCTATGATTTATACAAACAGCAGATATGCTTTTGGAGTAGCTGATTAGTTTGGAATACTGTGAATGCAAAGATAATTTTTAACTTCTGAGAAGTTCATAGAAAAGTGGACACCTTATTTTACAGTTTCTAGAAGCCATGTTATTATCAAAATTACGGGCCATAGTTAAAATTCCTAGTCCTTACAACTCAGAATCTCCAGAAAGTGAAACAAATAAGTAAGCTGATAAAGCAGCAAAAAGAGTTACTCTGTGTTTATCCAAAAAAGAAAAGCAATATATACTAACATTTAAATAAGCGTTTAAATTTAACTTAAAAATAGCTCAGTTCAGAGCTCCAAAATCAGATCAGGAAAATTGGAAGACAAAAAGGAAGACATACTCTCCCAAAGATGAGATACGGTATGGGCCAAATAACGTGCTTATACTTTCTGCTAAATTACTCTAATCCTTTTTAACTTATGTACATCCTTTTTTTTTTTTTTTATTATACCTTAAGTTCTAGGGTACATGTGCATAACCTGCAGGTTTGTTACATATGTATATTTGTGCCATGTTGGTGTGCTGCACACATCAACTCGTCAGCACCCATCAATTCATCATTTATATCATGTATAACTCCCCAATGCAATCCCTCCCTCCTCCCCCCTCCCCCCTCCCCATGATAGGCCCCAGTGCGTGATGTTCCCCTTCCCGAGTCCAAGTGATCTCATTGTTCAGTTCCCACCTATGAGTGAGAACATGCGGTGTTTGGTTTTCTCTTCTTGTGATAGTTTGCTAAGAATGATGGTTTCCAGCTGCATCCATGTCCCTACAAAGGACGCAAGCTCATCCTTTTTTATGGCTGCATAGTATTCCATGGTGTATATGTGCCACATTTTCTTAATCCAGTCTGTCACAGATGGACATTTGGGTTGACTCCAAGTCTTTGCTATTGTGAATAGTGCCACAATAAACATACGTGTGCATGTGTCTTTGTAGTAGAATAATTTATAATCCTTTGGGTATATACCCAGTAGTGGGATGGCTGGGTCATATGGTACATCTAGTTCTAGATCCTTGTGGAATTGCCATACTCTTTTCCATAATGGTTGAACTAGTTTACAATCCCACCAACAGTGTAAAAGTGTTCCTATTTCTCCACATACTCTCCAACACCTGTTGTTTCCTGACTTCTTAATGATTGCCATTCTAACTGGTGTGAGATGGTATCTCATTGTGGTTTTGATTTGCATTTCTCTGATGGCAAGTGATGATGAGCATTTTTTCATGTGTCTGTTGGCTATATGAATATCTTCTTTTGAGAAATGTCTGTTCATATCCTTTCCCCACTTTTTGATGGGGTTGTTTGTTTTTTTCTCGTATATTTGTTTGAGTTCTTTGTAGATTCTGGATATTAGCCCTTTGTCAGATGAGTAGGTTGCAAAAATTTTCTCCCATTCTGTAGGTTGCCTGTTCACTCTGATGGTAGCTTCTTTTGCTGTGCAAAAGCTCTTTAGTTTAATGAGATCCCATTTGTCAATTTTGGCTTTTGCTGCCGTTGCTTTTGGTGTTTTAGACATGAAGTCCTTGCCCATGCCAATGTCCTGAATGGTATTACCTAGGTTTTCTTCTAGGGTTTTTATGGTATTAGGTCTAACATTTAAGTCTCTAATCCATCTTGAATTAATCTTCGTATGGAAAGGATCCAGTTTCAGCTTTCTACTTATAGCTAGCCAATTTTCCCAGCACCATTTCTTAAATAGGGAATCCTTTCCCCATTTCTTGTTTCTCTCAGGTTTGTCAAAGATCAGATGGCTGTAGATGTGCGGTATTATTTCTGAGGACTCTGTTCTGTTCCATTGGTCTATATCTCTGTTTTGGTACCAGTACCACGCTGTTTTGGTTACTGTAGCCTTGTAGTATAGTTTGAAGTCAGGTAGCGTGACGCCTCCAGCTTTCTCCTTTTGACTTAGGATTGTCTTGGCAATGCGGGCTCTTTTTTGGTTCCATATGAACTTTAAAGCAGTTTTTTCCAATTCTGTGAAGAAACTCATTGGTAGCTTGATGGGGATGGCATTGAATCTATAAATAACCTTGGGCAGTATGGCCATTTTCACGATATTGATTCTTCCTATCCATGAGCATGGTATGTTCTTCCATTTGTTTGTGTCCTCTTTGATTTCACTGAGCAGTGGTTTGTAGTTCTCCTTGAAGAGGTCCTTTACATCCCTTGTAAGCTGGATTCCTAGGTATTTTATTCTCTTTGAAGCAATTGTGAATGGAAGTTCATTCCTGATTTGGCTCTCTGTTTGTCTGTTACTGGTGTATAAGAATGCTTGTGATTTTTGCACATTAATTTTGTATCCTGAGACTTTGCTGAAATTGCTTATCAGCTTAAGGAGATTTTGGGCTGAGACGATGGGGTTTTCTAAATATACAATCATGTCATCTGCAAACAGGGACAATTTGACTTCTTCTTTTCCTAACTGGATACCCTTGATTTCTTTCTCTTGCCTGATTGCCCTAGCCAGAACTTCCAACACTATGTTGAATAGGAGTGGTGAGAGAGGGCATCCCTGTCTTGTGCCAGTTTTCAAAGGGAATTTTTCCAGTTTTTGCCCATTCAGTATGATATTAGTTGTGGGTTTGTGATAAATAGCTCTTATTATTTTGAGGTACGTTCCATCAATACCGAATTTATTGAGCATTTTAGGATAAAGGGCTTTTGAATTTTGTCAAAAGCCTTTTCTGCATCTATTGAGACAATCATGTGGTTCTTGTCTTTGGTTCTGTTTATATGCTGTATTACGTTTATTGATTTGCGAATGTTGAACCAGCCTTGCATCCCAGGGATGAAGCCCACTTGATCATGGTGGATAAGCTTTTTGATGTGCTGCTGAATCCGGTTTGCCAGTCTTTTATTGAGAATTTTTGCATCAATGTTCATCAGGGATATTGGTCTAAAATTCTCTTTTTTTTTGTTGTGTCTCTGTCAGGCTTTGGTATCAGGATGATGTTGGCCTCATAAAATGAGTTAGGGAGGATTCCCTCTTTTTCTATTGATTGGAATAGTTTCAGAAGGAATGGTACCAGCTCCTCCTTGTACCTCTGGTAGAATTCAGCTGTGAATCCATCTGGTCCTGGACTTTTTTTGGTGGGTAGGCTATTAATTGTTGCCTCAATTTCAGAGCCTGCTATTGGTCTATTCAGGGATTCAACTTCTTCCTGGTTTAGCCTTGGGAGAGTGTAAGTGTCCAGGAAATTATCCATTTCTTCTAGATTTTCTAGTTGATTTGCGTAGAGGCTTTTATAGTATTCTCTGATGGTAGTTTGTATTTCTGTGGGGTCAGGGGTGATATCCCCTTTATCATTTTTTATTGCATCTATTTGATTCCTCTCTCTTTTCTTCTTTATTAGCCTTGCTAGCGGTCTGTCAATTTTGTTGATCTTTTCAAAAAACCAACTCCTGGATTCATTGATTTTTTGGAGGGTTTTTTGTGTCTCTATCTCCTTCAGTTCGGCTCTGATCTTAGTTATTTCTTGCCTTCTGCTAGCTTTTGAATGTGTTTGCTCTTGCCTCTCTAGTTCTTTTAATTGTGATGTTAGAGTGTCAATTTTACATCTTTCCTGCTTTCTCTTGTGGGCATTTAGTGCTATAAATTTCCCTCTACACACTGCTTTAAATGTGTCCCAGAGATTCTGGTATGTTGTATCTTTGTTCTCATTGGTTTCAAAGAACATCTTTATTTCCGCTTTCATTTCGTTATGTACCCAGTAGTCATTCAGGAGCAGGTTGTTCAGTTTCCATGTAGTTGAGCGGTTTTGATTGAGTTTCTTAGTCCTGAGTTCTAGTTTGATTGCACTGTGGTCTGAGAGACAGTTTCTTATAATTTCTGTTCTTTTCCATTTGCTGAGGAGTGCTTTACTTCCAATTATGTGGTCAATTTTGGAATAAGTGCGATGTGTTGCTGAGAAGAATGTATATTCTGTTGATTTGTGGTGGAGAGTTCTATAGATGTCTATTAGGTCCGCTTGGTGCAGAGATGAGTTCAATTCCTGGATATCCTTGTTAACTTTCTGTCTCGTTGATCTGTCTAATGTTGACAGTGGAGTGTTGAAGTCTCCCATTATTATTGTATGGGAGTCTAAGTCTCTTTGTTAGTCTGTAAGGACTTGCTTTATGAATCTGGGTGCTCCTGTATTGGGTGCATATATATTTAGGATAGTTAGCTCTTCCTGTTGAATTGATCCCTTTACCATTATGTAATGGCCTTCTTTGTCTCTTTTGATCTTTGATGGTTTAAAGTCTGTTTTATCAGAGACAAGGATTGCAACCCCTGCTTTTTTTTTGTTCTCCATTTGCTTGGTAGATCTTCCTCCATCCCTTTATTTTGAGCCTATGTATGTCTCTGCATGTGAGATGGGTCTCCTGAATACAGCAGACTGATGGGTCTTGACTCTTTATCCAGTTTGCCAGTCTGTGTCATTTAATTGGAGCATTTAGTCCATTAACATTTAAGGTTAATATTGTTATGTGTGAACTTGATCCTGCCATTATGATATTAACTGGTTATTTTGCTCGTTAGTGGATACAGTTTCTTCCTAGTCTCGATGGTCTTTACATTTTGGCATGTTTTTGCAGTGGCTGGTACCAGTTGTCCTTTCCATGTTTAGGGCTTCCTTCAGGGTCTCTTGTAAGGCAGGCCTGGTGGTGACAATATCTCTAAGCATTTGCTTATCTGTAAAGGATTTTATTTCTCCTTCACTTATGAAACTTAATTTGGCTGGATATGAAATTCTGGGTTTAAAATTCTTTTCTTTAAGAACGTTGAATATTGGCCCCCACTCTCTTCTGGCTTGTAGAGTTTCTGCCGAGAGATCTGCTGTTAGTCTGATGGGCTTCCCTTTGTGGGTAACCCGACCTTTCTCTCTGGCTGCCCTTAAGATTTTTTCCTTCATTTCAACTTTGGTGAATCTGGCAATTATGTGTCTTGGAGTTGCTCTTCTGGAGTAGTATCTTTGTGGCGTTCTCTGTATTTCCTGAATTTGAATGTTGTCCTGCCCTACTAGGTTGGGGAAGTTCTCCTGGATGATATCCTGAAGAGTGTTTTCCAACTTGGTTCCATTTTCCCCCTCACTTTCAGGCACCCCAATCAGACGTAGATTTGGTCTTTTTACGTAATCCCATACTTCTTGCAGGCTTTGCTCATTTCTTTTTCTTCTTTTTTCTTTTGGTTTCTCTTCTCGCTTCATTTCATTCATTTGATCTTCAATCGCTGATACTCTTTCTTCCAGTTGATCGAGTCGGTTACTGTAGCTTGACCATTTGTCACGTATTTCTCGTGTCATGGTTTTCATCTCTGTCATTTCGTTTATGATCTTCTCTGCATTAATTAGTCTAGCTGTCAATTCTTCCACTCTTTTTTCAAGATTTTTAGTTTCTTTGCGCTGGGTATGTAATTCCTCCTTTAGCTCTGATAAGTTTGATGGACTGAAGCCTTCTTCTCTCATCTCGTCCAAGTCATTCTCTGACCAGCTTTGATCCGTTGCTGGCGATGGGCTGCGCTCCTTTGCAGGGGGAGATGCGCTCTTATTTTTTGAATTTCCAGCTTTTCTGCCCTGCTTCTTCCCCATCTTTGTGGTTTTATCTGTCTCTGGTCTTTGATGATGGTGACGTACTGATGGGGTTTTGGTATAGGTGTCCTTCCTGTTTGATAGTTTTCCTTCTGACAGTCAGAAGGACTGTCTGTTGGTCTGTTGGAGATTGCTTGAGGTCCACTCCAGACCCTGTTTGCCTGGGTATCAGCAGCAGAGGTTGCCGAAGATAGAATATTGCTGAACAGCGAGTGTACCTGTCTGATTCTTCCTTTGGAAGTTTCCTCTCAGGGGTGTACTCCACCCTGTGAGGTGTGGGGTGTCAAACTGCCCCTAGTGGGGGATGTCTCCCAGCTAGGCTACTCAGGGGTCAGGGACACACCTGAGCAGGCAGTCTGTCCGTTCTCAGATCTCAACCTCCACGTTGGGAGATCCACGGCTCTCCCCAAAGCTGTCAGACAGAGTCGTTCGCGTCTGCACCGGCTCCCGCTACTTCCCCTGTTGGTCTTCAGCTGTGCACTGTCCCCAGAGGTGGAGACTACAGAGACAGGCAGGCTTCCTTGAGCTGCTGTGAGCTCCACCCAGTTCGAGCTTCCCAGCGGCTTTGTTTACCTACTTAAGCCTCAGCAATGGCGGGCGCCCCTCCCCCAGCCTCGCTGCTGCCTTGCGGATAGATCGCGGCAGACTGCTGTGTTAGCAGTGAGGGAGGCTTTGTGGGCGTGGGACCCTCCCGGCCAGGTGTGGGATATATTCTCCTGGTGTGCCTGTATGCTTACAGCGCAGTATTGGGGTGGGAGTTACCCGATTTTCCAGGTGTTGTGTGTCTCAGTTCCCCTGGCTAGGAAAACGGATCCCCTTCCCCCTTGCGCTTCCAGGTGAGGCGATGCCTCGCCCTGCTTCAGCTCTCGCTGGTCAGGCTGCAGCAGCTGACCAGCACCGATTGTCCGGCACTCCCTAGTGAGATGACCCCAGTACCTCAGTTGACTATGCAGAAACACCAGTCTTCTGTGTCGCTTGCGCTGGGAGTTGGAGACTGGAGCTGTTCCTATTCGGCCATCTTGCTCAGCCCCCCAAAATCTTAAGTCATTAGGAGATCTGGAGCTCTCCAGGACCCTGCTGGTACCTGTGCTTGTCAGAGTCAGAAAGGTTGTGAGGTATGGCTGTGGGTGATCTTTTGATGCAGTAGGTCAAGGATGAGTGATCTCCAGGCAAAGTGGTGTTGCCATAGGTGTGAAGATAATGTGGTACTCAAGGCCTAGGTTTATGTTTTCACAGCAAACAGCTGTGGCTATCATCCAACTTGCTCTCCCTCAGTTACATCTCCATCTGGTGGCTACAACAGTATGTGGTCCATTTAGCTAGTTTTGTGCCAATCCTTCTGCACACACATCATTGGGATATTAGGTGTTTTGAGCCATAGAGATCCCTTAGGTAGAGGCTGTGGCTGGCAGACAGGTTTTACCCTTGCAAGACCAGCCCTGTGGTGGGACGCACCCCCAGATCCCATGCCAGCCTATAAGCCCATGCATTATTCTTTCCCAGTGTTCTGAGAATGAGAGTTAATCCCCCAGTGGAGTTTTTGTCACAGATTTCACCTCCACAGTCCCGGGTTCTGTGCTCTATCCCTAAGGATTTAGAACTAAGCCTTTGTTTTTGCCTCTGGCCCCTTGAAGTCAAGATTCATCTGTATTGTGAAAGGTGAGGTTCTCCCAGGCCATTGGCAAAACACTGTGGTGGAAGCCGCTGGCAAAACACCTTAGCGAGGTTGCCACAAGAGCACTCCAGTGAGAGCACTGTCAAACCACTCCTGTAAGGTAGTGGAGCCTGCACTGTGTGCTTAGTCCTGTGAGATAAGCCAAGAAGGGACCCTGAAAGTGCTGGTAAACAGAAAGTTGCAGAGATCTGAGGTGTCCTAGTCTTGTGGGAAAGACAGCTCTGTTCTCTCCTGATCTGGCAGTCAGCAAAGGTTAGAGCCACTCAGAGGTTTATGGAATGCCCTGAGGTGTGGACACATATGGCTAAGTTTTGTTGCAGATGTTCCCACACAAAACCCTTTGAGCTCCATGAAGACTTAAGTTTGTCTGGATACTCTCTGGGCAGCTTTTTCTGCCAGCTCAACTAACTGTAGGGGTCACAGGAACACATGTAGCTAAGGTCCCAGAGTTCTGTGGCAAGAGTGGGTTGCCCCACAGGTACTTTACTTACCAGTTTCTTAGGAGTCCATTAGGACCAGAAATCCCATGCAGGGTTCCCATCTTCCTCCCTTTTCAGCCTCATTGTCTGCATCACTTCTTTATTGACTCTCAGTGTTTCCTTTCAAATGTTTTGTTCAAAATATATTAATTTACTCAATATTTTGGTCTCACTCAGTGGGACAGAATTTTTCTGTCTGCATCTAGTCAGCCATCCTTGTCCCTCCACTTCAAGAGTATATTTGAATTGGCATATAAAGAATTAGTAAACTTCAAGATAGATTGAAAGAGATTAAACAATTCAAAGAATTGAGAAAAAGAATAAAGAAAAGTGAACAGAGTGGTTCTGACATGTAATGTGTTTGAAAATTTTTACTTCCATCTTCACAATAAGGGAAAAGCTAAAACTAGTGAATATTCAAAATTCTTTTTAGATTTACCACATAATTGAAGTCACAGTACAAACTCAAAAACTAGAGAGACAGGCAAATATAGAATTGCAGCCTATTAGGACCAGAAACCTCTGGAGCCCTGAATGAATAGAAAAACTTAAGTTGAGTGTTTAAGATCCCCGGGGTCCCAGGATTAGGGACTTATTCACACTTTTATGAACTTTAACTCCAAGAGCTGTATCAGATTCTTACCCTGAAGATAAGAGAAAAGTTCCCTCCTGCTTCCAGCAGTGAAAAAGAATAAACAGTTTGAAATGTGCCTTGAAATACACCCAGAGTGTTATGTTCTCCACTTTCCCTCAGAGAAAACTACTTTGCTGAGACTTAATTGATTAGTGGGGGAAGAAAAATACCCAACTTTAGGCCCCTCTAGCTTTTCTGTTTCACCTAAGAGGGAGTAAATCTGTGACTTCAGAAAGTCACAGCCCAGGGGCACAGGCTTACCAAAAGACTAAGACTTAATTACTTAATTATAGGGTTATAGAACACTGTCCCTCTGGCCACATCCAGCTGCCATATCCATAGGTCTGCTGTATAATAGCAGAGGATTACAGTTGGAAGAACTGAAAGGCTCATATTCTATTTAATAATAAGAATAATAAAACTAAAACAAGCTGAAGGAAGAAAATAAAAATAAGATTGAATATTAATTTTAAAAATGTATAGGCAATAGAGAAAATTAATGAAACAAAAAGCTGTTTATTTGAAAAGATCAATTCAAATTAATTTAACGTCTACTATATGTATCAACTAAGAAAAGAGAAAGAAGACTCATAATATGAAGAGTGGAAGGCAATATTGCAATGGATTCAACAGGTATTACAGCAAAAATTACAAAATATTTTGAACAATTTCTTGTAAATAAATTTAACAATATAGATAAAATTGACAACTTTCAGAGAGATATGAAATTCAAAATTTCAATTAAAAATAGATAACCTAAATAGTCTTATAAGTATTGGAGAATTAGGATTGATTGTTAAAAACATTCTCATAAAGAAAATTAAAGTCCAAGATGGTTTTATTACCAAATTGTACCAAACATTTAAGAAAGAAGTAATAGCGAGATTTCAGCTGGCAAGATGGCCAAATAGGAATAGCTCCAGTCTGCGGCTCCTAGTGAGACCAACACAGAGGGTGGGTGATTTCTGCATTTCTAACTGAGGTACTTGGTTTAACTCACTGGTACTGGTTAGACAGTGGGTGCAGCCCATGGAGGGTGAGGAGAAGCATGGTGTGGTGTCACCTTACAAAGGAACTGCAAGGGGCAGGGAACTCCCTCCCTAGCCAAGGAAAGCTGTGAGGGACTGTGCCATGAGGGACTGTGTGATCTGGCCCAGATACTACACTTTTCCCATGGTTTTTGCAACCCACAGACCAGGAGATTCCCTTATCTGCTTACACCATCAGGGCCCTGAGTTTCAAGCACAAAACTGGATGGCTGTTGGGCAGACACTGAGCTAGCTGTGAGAGTTTTTTTTTTTTTTTTTTTTTTTTTTTTTTTTTTTTTTTTTCGTGTCCCAGTGCTATCTGGATCCCCTGCAAGACAGAACCATTCACCTCCATGGAAAGAGGGCTGAAGCTAGAGAGCCAAGTGTTCTCAACTCAGCAGGTCCCACTCCCATGGAGCCCAGCAAGCTAGGAACCACTGGGTTGAAATTCTCACTGCCAGCAAAGCAGTCTGAAGTCAACCTGGGATGATCAGGCTTGGTGGCGGGAGGGGCGTCCACCATCATTGAGGTTTGAGTAGGTGGTTTTCCCCTCACAGTGTTAACGAAGTCACCAGAAAGTTCAGACTGTGTGACTGCAGTGCAGCAAAGCAGCTGTAGCCAGACTGCCTCTCTAGATTCCTCCTCACTGGGCAAGGCATCTCTAAAAGAAAAGCAGCCACCATCAGGAACTTATAGATAAAATTCCCATTTCCTTGGGACAGAGCACCTGGGTTAAGGGGCAGTTGTGGGGGCAGCTGTGGGAGCAGCTTCAGCAGACTTAAATGTTCCTGCCTGCCAGTGATGAAGAGAACAGCAGATCTTCCAACACAGTGCTCGAGCTCTGCTGAGGGACAGACTGCTTCCTCAAGTTGATCCCTGACCCCCATGCCTCCTGACTGAGAGACACCTCCCAGCAGGGGTCGACAGATACCTCCAGGTGGCATCAGGCAGGTGCTCCTCTGGGATGAAGCTTCCAAAGGAAGGAGCAGGCAGTAATCTTTGCTGTTCTGCAGTCTCCACTGGTGATACCCAGGCAAACAGGGTCTGGAGTGGACCCCCAGTAAACTCCAGCAAACAAGCAGAAGAGATGCCTGACTGTTAGGCAGAAGGAATACTAACAAACAGAGCAATAACATCAACAAAAATGAAGCCCACAAAAAAGCCAATCTAAAGGCCATAAGCATCAAAGATCAAAAGTAGATAAATGCACAAAGATTAAGAAAAACCTGTGCAAAATTGCTGAAAATTCCAAAAACCAGAATGCCTCTTCTCTTCCAAATGATCATAACTCCTCTCCATCAAGGGCACAGGACTGAACATAGAATGTGTTTGATGAACTGACAGAAGTAGGCTTCAGAAGGTGGGTAATAACAAATTCCTCTGAGCTAAAGGAGCATGTCCTAACCCAATGCAAAGAAGTTAAGAATCTTGAAAAATGATTACAGGAACTGATAACTAGAATAGCCTATTTATAGAAGAATATAAATGACGTAATGGAGCTGAAAAACACAGCATGAGACCTTCGTGAAACATACATAAGTATCAATAGCCAAATCAATCAAGCAGAAGAAAAGATATCAGAGATTGAAGACCAACTTAATGAAATAAAGCGTGAAAACAAAATTAGTGAAAAAGCAATGAAAAGGAATGAACAAAGCCTCCAAGAAATATGGGACTCTATAAAAAGGCCAAACCTACGATTGATTGGTGTATGTGATGGTGATGGGGAGAATGTGACAAAGTTGGAAAACACACTTCGGGATATTAAACAGGATAACTTCCCCAACCTAGCAAGACAGGACAACATTCAATTTCAGGAAATACAGAGAACACCACTAAAATACTCCTCGAGAAGAGCAATCCCAAGATACATAATCATCAGATTCTTGAAGGTTGAAACAAAGAAAAACATGTTATGGTCAGGTTACCTACAAAGGGAAGCCTATCAGTCTAACAGTGGATCTCTCTGCAGAAACACTACAATCCAGAAGAGAGTCTGGGCCAATATTCAATGTTCTTAAAGAAAAGAATTTTCAATGCAGAATTTCATATCCAGCCAAACTAAGATCCATAAGTGAAAGAGAAATAAAATCCTTTCCAGACAAACAAATGCTGAAAGAGTTTGTCATCACCAGATCTGCCTTACAAGAGCTCCTGAAGGAAGCACTAAATATGGAAAGGAAAAACTAGTACCAGCCACTGCAAAAACATACCAAAATATGAAGACCAATGACACTATGAAGAAACTGCATCAACTAATGTGCAAAATACCCAGCTAGCATCATGATGACAGGATCAAATTCACATGTACCAATATTAACCTTAAATATAAATGGGCTAAATGTTCCAATTAAAAGACACAGACTGGCAAGTTGGATAAAGAGTCAAGACCCATGGGTGTGCTGTATTCAGGAGACCCATCTCACATGCAAAGACACAGATGGCCTCAAAATAAAGAGATGGAGGAAAATTTACCAAGCAAATGGAAAACAAAACAAAAAAGAAAACAGGAATTGCAATCCTAGTCTCTGATAAAACAGACTGTAAACCAACAAAGATCAAAAAATATAAAGAAGGGCATTACATATTACTATAGGGATCAATTCAACAAGAAGAGTTAACTATCCTAAATATATATGCACTAAATACAGGAGCACCCAGATTAATAAAGCAAGCTCTTACAGACCTACAAAGAGACTTAGACACCCACACATTAATAGTGGCAGAATTTAACACTCCGCTGCATTATCAGAAAGATCAATGAGATAGAAAATTAGCAAGGATATTCAGGACTTGGACTCATCTCTGGACCAAGCTGACCAAATAGACATCTACGCAATTCTCCACTCCCAATCAACAGAATATACATTCTTCTTAGCACCACATAGCACTTATTCTAAAATTGACCACAGATTTGGAAGTAAAACACTCCTCAGCAAATGCAAAAGAATGGAAATCATAACAAACAGTATCTCAGACCACAGTGCAATCAAATTAGAACACAGGATTAAGAAACTCACTCAAAACCACACAACGACATGGAAACTGAACAACATGCTCCTGGATGACTATTGGGTAAATAACAAAATTAATGCAGAAATAAATAAGTTCTTTGAAACCAATGAGAACAAAGACACAACATACCAGAATCTCTGGGGCCCAGCTAAAGCAGTGTTTAGAGGGCGAGAGCAAACAAATTAAATAGCTAGCAGAAGACAAGAAATAACTAAGATCAGAGCAGAACTGAAGAAGACAGAGAAACGAAAATCCCTACAAAAAGTCAATGAATCCAGGAGGTGTTTTTTCGAGAAGATTAACACAATAGATAGATGGCTAGCCAGACTAATAAAGAAGAAAGGATTTTATTTTTATTTTTTTTGTTTCTCTGTCTTCTTCAGTTCTGCTCTGATCTTAGTTATTTCTTGTCTTCTGTTAGCTAACATATTCATCATCTCATACAGTTACTTTTTTGTGGTTAGAGTACCAAAAATCTATCTTAGCACATTTTCAGTATGTAATACATTATTAACTATAGTCCTCATGCTTTAATTTGACCTCTAAACTTACTTATCTTGTGTAACTGCAACCTTTTGTTCTTTAATGGATATTTCTCCTTTTTTCTCCAACCTCCACACCCTGGTAACCACCTGTCTACTCTGTTTCTATGTATTAATTTATTTCCTAGATTCTACATATAAATACCATCATGCAATAAAAATAAATAAATAAATAAATAAATAAATAAATAAATAAATAAAAAGAAGAAAGGAGAGGAGCATCAAATAGACATAAAACACTATAAAGGGTATATCACCACTGATCCCACAGAAATACAAACTACCATCAGAGAATACTATAAACACCTCTACACAAATAAACTAGAAAATCTGGAAAAAAAAAAGGGGGGGTTAATTACTGGACACATCAACCCTCCCAAGGCTAAACCAGGAAGAAGTCGAATCCCTGAATAGACCAATAACAAGTTCTGAAATTCAGGCAGTAATTAATAGATGACCAACCAAAGAAAGCAAAAGACCAGACGGATTCCAGCCGAATGCTAACAGAGGTACAAACAGGAGCTGGTACCACTCCTTCTGAAACTATTCCAAGCAAGAGAAAAAGAGGGACTCCTTCCTAACTCATTTATGAGGACAGCATCATCCTGATACCAAAACCTGGCACAGACACAACAAAAAAAAGAAAATTTCAGATCAATATCCATGATGAATATAGATGCAAAATTCCTCAATAAAATAGTCACAAACTGAATCCAGCAGCACATCAAAAAGCTTATCCACTACAATCAAGTTATGTTCAACCCTGGTATGAACATACACGAATCAATAAATGTAATCCATCACATAAACAAAACCAATGACAAAAACCATATGATTAGCTTAATAGATGCTGAAAAGGCTTTCGATAAAATTTAACACCCCTCCATGCTAAAAACACTCAATAAAATAGGTACTGATGGAGCATACTTCAAAATGATAAGAGCTATTTTTGACAAACTCATAGCCAATATCATACTGAACGGGCAAAAGCAGGAAGAATTCCTTCTGAAAACTGGCACAAGAAAAGGATGCCCTCTCTGAACAGTCCTATTCAACATAGTAATAGAGGTTCTGGCCAGAGCAATAAATCAAGGGAAAGAAATAAAAGGTATTCAAATAGGAAGAGAGGAAATCAAATTGCCTCTGTTTGCAGATGAAATGATTGTATATTCAGAAAACTCTATCGTCTCAGCCCAAAACTCCTTAAGATGATAAGCAACGTCAGCAAAGTCTCAGGATACAAAATCCATGTTCAAAAATCACAATCTTCTCTATACACCAATAATAGACAAACAGAGAGCCAAATCATGAATGAACTCCCATTCACAATTGTTACAAAGAGAATAAAATACCTAGGAGTACAACTTACTAGAGGTGTGAAGGATCTCTTCAAGGGGAGCTACAAACCACTGCTCAAGGAAATAAAGAAGGACACAAAAAAAGGAAAACAATTCCATGGTTATGGATAGGAAAAATCAATACCATGAAAATGGCCATATGGCCCAAAGTAATTTGTAGATTCGATGCTATTCCCATTAAGCTACCATTGACTTTCTTCACAGAATTAGAAAACAACCACTTTAAAATACATATGGAACCAAAAAAGAGCCCATATAGCAAAGACAACCCTAAGCAAAAAGAACAAAGCTGGAAGCATCACGCTACCTGACTTCAAACTATACTACAGGGCTACAGTAACCAAAACAGCATGGTACTGGTACAAAAAAGAGATATAGACCAATGGAACAGAACAGAGCTCTCAGAAATTATACCACACATCTAAAACCATCTGATCTTTATTTATATATATATACTTTAATTTCTAGGGTACATGTGCATAACGTGCAGGTTTGTTACATATGTACACGTGTGCCATATTGGTGTGCTGCACCCATCAACTCGTCAGCACCCATCAATTCATCATTTATATCATGTATAACTCCCCAGTGCAATCCTTCCCCCTTCACCCCTCCCCATGACAGGCCCCAGTGTGTGATGTTCCCCTTCCCGAGTCCAAGTGATCTCATTGTTCAGTTCCCACCTATGAGTGAGAACATGCGGTGTTTGGTTTTCTCTTCTTGTGATAGTTTGCTAAGAATGATGGTTTCCAGCTGCATCCATGTCCCTACCAAGGACGCAAACTCATCCTTTTTTATGGCTGGGTAGTATTCCATGGTGTATATGTGCCACATTTTCTTAATCAAGTCTGTCACAGATGGACATTTGGGTTGATTCCAAGTCTTTGCTACTGTGAATAGTGCCACTATAAACATGCGTGTGCATGTGTCTTTGTAGTAGAATAATTTATAATCCTTTGGGTATATACCCAGTAGTGGGATGGCTGGGTCATATGGTACATCTAGTTCTAGATCTTTGAGGAGTTGCCATAATGTTTCCCATAATGGTTGAGCTAGTTTACAATCCCACCAACAGTGTAAAAGTGTTCCTATTTCTCCACATCCTCTCCAAAACCTGTCGTTTCCTGATTTTTTAATGATCGCCATTCTAAGTGGTGTGAGATGGTATCTCATTGTGGGTTTGATTTGCATTTCTCTGATGGCGAGTGATGATGAGCATTTTTTCATGTGTCTGTTGGCTGTATGAATGTTTTCTTTTGAGAAATGTCTGTTCATATCCTTTGCCCACTTTTTGATGGGGTTGTTTGCTTTTTTCTTGTATATTTGTTTGAGTTCTTTGTAGATTCTGGATATTAGCCCTTTGTCAGATGAGTAGATTGCAAAAATTTTCTCCCATTCTGTAGGTTGCCTGTTCACTCTGATGGTAGTTTCTTTTGCTGTGCAGAAGGTCTTTAGTTTAATTAGATCCCATTTGTCAATTTTTGCTTTTGCTGCCGTTGCTTTTGGTGTTTTAGACATGAAGTCCTTGCCCATGCCTATGTCCTGAATGGTACTACCTAGATTTTCTTCTAGGGTTTTTATGGTATTAGGTCTCACATTTAAGTCTCTAATCCATCTTGAATTAATCTTCGTATAAGGGGTAAGGAAAGGATCCAGTTTCAGCTTTTGACTTATGGCTAGTCAGTTTTCCCAGCACCATTTATTCAATAGGGAATCCTTTCCCCATTTCTTGTTTCTCTCAGGTTTGTCAAAGATCACATGGCTGTAGATGTGCGGTATTATTTCTGAGGACTCTCTTGTGTTCCATTGGTCTATATCTCTGTTTTGGTACCAGTACCATGCTGTTTTGGTTACTGTAACCTTAAAGTATAGTTATAAGTCAGGTAGCGTGACGCCTCCAGCTTTGTCCTTTTGACTTAGGATTGTCTTGGCAATGCGGGCTCTTTTTTGGTTCCATATGAACTTTAAAGCAGTTTTTTCCAATTCTGTGAAGAAACTCATTGGTAGCTTGATGGGGATGGCATTGAATCTATAAATAACCTTGGGCAGTATGGCCATTTTCACGATATTGATTCTTCCTATCCATGAGCATGGTATGTTCTTCCATGTGTTTGTGTCCTCTTTGATTTCACTGAGCAGTGGTTTGTAGTTCTCCTTGAAGAGGTCCTTTACATCCCTTGTAAGCTGGATTCCTAGGTATTTTATTCTCTTTGAAGCAATTGTGAAAGGAAGTTCATTCCTGATTTGGCTCTCTGCTTGTCTGTTACTGGTGTATAAGAATGCTTGTGATTTTTGAACATTAATTTTGTATCCTGAGACTTTGCTGAAGTTGCTTATCAGCTTTAGGAGATTTTGGGCTCAGATGATGGGGTTTTCTAAATATACAATCATGTCATCTGCAAACAGGGACAATTTGACTTCTTCTTTTCCTAACTGGATACCCTTGATTTCTTTCTCTTGCCTGATTGCCCTAGCCAGAACTTCCAAGACTATGTTGAATAGGAGTGGTGAGACAGGGCTTCCCTGTCTTGTGCCAGTTTTCAAAGGGAATTTTTCCAGTTTTTGCCCATTCAGTATGATATTAGCTGTGGGTTTGTCATAAATAGCTCTTATTATTTTGAGGAACGTTCCATCATTACCGAATTTATTGAGCGTTTTTAGCATGAAGGGCTGTTGAATTTTGTCAAAAGCCTTTTCTGCATCTATTGAGATAGTCATGTGGTTCTTGTCTTTGGTTCTGTTTATATGCTGGATTACATTTATTGATTTGCGAATGTTGAACCAGCCTTGCATCCCAGGGATGAAGCCCACTTGATCATGGTGGATAAGGTTTTTGATGTGCTGCTGAATCCGCTTTGCCAGTATTTTATTGAGGATTTTTGCATCAATGTTCTTCAGTGATATTGGTCTAAAATTCTCTTTTTTTTGTTGTGTCTCTGTCAGGCTTTGGTATCAGGATGATGTTGGCCTCATAAAATGAGTTAGGGAGGATTCCCTCTTTTTCTATTGATTGGAATAGTTGCAGAAGGAATGGTAGCAACTCCTCCTTGTACCTCTGGTAGAATTCAGCTGTGAATCCATCTGGTCCTGGACTTTTTTTGGTGGGTAGGCTATTAATTATTTCCTCAATTTCAGAGCCTGCTATTGGTCTATTCAGGGATTCAACTTCTTCCTGGTTTAGTCTTGGAAGAGTGTAAGTGTCCAGGAAATTATCCATTTCTTCTAGATTTTCTAGTTGATTTGCGTAGAGGCGTTTATAGTATTCTCAGATGGTAGTTTATATTTCTGTGGGGTCGGTGGTGATATCCCATTTATCATTTTTTATTGCGTCTATTTGATTCCTCTCTCTTTTCTTCTTTATTAGCCTTGCTAGCGGTCTGTCAATTTTGTTGATCTTTTCAAAAAACCAACTCCTGGATTCATTGATTTTATGGAGGTTTTTTTGTGTCTCTATCTCCTTCACTTCTGCTCTGATCTTAGTTATTTCTTGCCTTTTCCTAGCTTTTGAATGTGTTTGCTCTTGCCTCTCTAGTTCTTTTAATTGTGATGTTAGAGTGTCAATTTTAGATCTTTCCTGCTTTCTCTTGTGGGCATTTAGTGCTATAAATTTCCCTCTACACACTGATTTAAATGTGTCCCAGAGATCCTGGTATGTTGTACCTTTTTTCTCATTGGTTTCAAAGAACACCTTTATTTCTGCTTTCATTTCCTTATGTACCCAGTAGTCATTCAGGAGCAGGTTGTTCAGTATCCATGTAGTTGAGCGGTTTTGATTGAGTTTCTTAGTCCTGAGTTCTAGTTTGATTGCACTGTCGTCTCAGAGACAGTTTCTTATAATTTCTGGTCTTTTACATTTGCTGAGGAGTGCTTTCCTTCCAATTATGTGGTCAATTTTGGAATAAGTGTGATGTGGTGCTGAGAAGAATGTATATTCTGTTGATTTGGGGTGGAGAGTTCTATAGATGTCTATTAGGTCCGCTTGGTGCAGAGATGAGTTCAATTCCTGGATATCCTTATTAACGTTCTGTCTCGTTGATCTGTCTAATGTTGACAGTGGAGTGTTGAAGTCTCCCATTATTATTGTATGGGAGTCTAAGTCTCTTTGTAAGTCTCTAAGGACTTGCTTTATGAATTTGGGTGCTCCTGTATTGGGTGCATATATATTTAGGATAGGTAGCTCTTCCTGTTGAATTGATCCCTTTACCGTTATGTACTGGCCTTCTTTGTCTCCTTTGATCTTTGATGGTTTAATGTCTGTTTTATCAGAGACTAGGATTGCAACCCCTGCTTTTCTTTTTCTGTTCTCCATTTGCTTGGTAGATCTTCCTCCATCCCTTTATTTTGAGTCTATGTATGTCTCTGCATGTGAGATGGGTTTCCTGAATACAGCAGACTGATGGGTCTTGACTTTTTATCCAGTTTGCCAGTCTGTGTCTTTTAATTGGAGCATTTAGTCCATTTACATTTAAGGTTAATATTGGTATGTGTGAACTTGATCCTGCCATTATGATACTAACTGGTTATTTTGCTCGTTAGTTGATGCAGTTTCTTCCTAGCCTCGATGGTCTTTACATTTTGGCATGTTTTTGCAATGGCTGGTACCGGTTGTTCCTTTCCATGTTTAGGGCTTCCTTCAGGGTCTCTTGTAAGGCAGGCCTGGTGGTGACAAAATCTCTAAGCATTTGCTTATCTGTAAAGGATTTTATTTCTCCTTCACTGATGAAACTTAGTTTGGCTGGATATGAAATTCTGGGTTTAAAATTCTTTCCTTTAAGAACGTTGAATATTGGCCCCCACTCTCTTCTGGATTGTAGAGTTTCTGCCGAGAGATCTGCTGTTTTTCTGATGGGCTTCCCTTTGTGGGTAACCCGACCTTTCTCTCTGGCTGCCCTTAAGATTTTTTCCTTCATTTCAACTTTGGTGGATCTGGCAATTATGTGTCTTGGAGTTGCTCTTCTGGAGGAGTATCTTTGTGGTGTTCTCTGTATTTCCTGAATTTGAATGTTAGCCTGCCCTATTAAGTTGGGGAAGTTCTCCTGGATGATATCCTGAAGAGTTTTTTCCAACTTGGTCCCATTCTCCCCCCCCCCCCCACTTTCAGGCACCCCAATCAGATGTAGATTTGGTCTTTTTACATAATCCCATACTTCTTGCAGGCTTTGTTCTTTTCTTTTTCTTCTTTTGTCTTCTCTTCTCACTTCATTTTATTCATTTGATCCTCAATCGATGATACTCTTCCTTCCAGTTGATCGAGTCGGTTACTGAAGCTTGTGCATTTGTCACGTATTTCTCGTGTCATGGTTTTCATCTCTGTCATTTCGTTTATGACCTTCTCTGCATTAATTAGTCTAGCTGTCAATTCTTCCACTCTTTTTTCAAGAGTTTTAGTTTCTTTGCGCTGGGTACGTAATTCCTCCTTTAGCTCTGAGAAGTTTGATGGACTGAAGCCTTCTTCTCTCATCTCATCAAAGTCATACTCTGACCAGCTTTGATCCGTTGCTGGCGATGGGCTGCGCTCCTTTGCAGGGGGAGATGCGCTCTTATTTTTTGAATTTCCAGCTTTTCTGCCCTGTTTCTTCCCCATCTTTGTGGTTTTATCTGTCTCTGGTCTTTGATGATGGTGACGTACTGATGGGGTTTTGGTATAGGTGTCCTTCCTGTTTGATAGTTTTCCTTCTGACAGTCAGTACCCTCAGCTGTAGGTCTGTTGGAGATTGCTTGAGGTCCACTCCAGACCCTGTTTGCCTGGGTATCAGCAGCAGAAGTTGCAGAAGATAGAATATTGCTGAACAGCGAGTGTACCTGTCTGATTTTACTTTGGAAGCTTCCTTTCAGGGGTGTACTCCACCCTGTGAGGTGTGGGGTGTCCAACTCCCCCTAGTGAGGGATGTCTCCCAGTTAGACTACTCAGGGTCAGGGACCCACTGGAGCAGGCAGCCTGTCCTTTCTCAGATCTCCACCACCGTGTTGGGAGATCCACTGCTCTCTTCAAAGCTGTCAGACAGATTCGTTCGCATCTGCACAGGCCTCTGCTGCTTCCCCTGTTGTTTTTTAGCTGTGCCCTGTCCCCAGAGGTGGAGTCTACAGAGACAGGCAGGTTTCCTTGAGCTGCTGTGAGCTCCACCCTGTTTGAGCTTCCCAGCGGCTTTGTTTACCTACTTGAGCCTCTGCAATGGCGGGCACCCCTCCCCCAGCCTCGCTGCTGCCTTGTGGTTAGGTCACAGACTGCTGTGTTAGTAATGAAGGAGGCTCCATGGCCGTGGGACCCTCCCGGCCAGGTGTGGGATATATTCTCCTGGTGTGCCCGTTTGCTTAAAGTGCAGTATTGGGGTGGAAGTCACCCGATTTTCCAGGTGTTGTGTGTCTCAGTTCCCCTGGCTAGGAAAAGGGATTCCCTTTCCCCTTGTGCTTCCCAGGTGAGGCGATGCCTCGCCCTGCTTCAGCTCTCGCTGGTCAGGCTGCAGCAGCTGACCTTCACCGATTGTCCGGCACTCCCCAGTGAGATGACCCCAGTACCTCAATTAAAAATGCAGAAATCACCAGTCTTCTGTGTCGCTCGTGCTGGGAGTTGGAGACTGGAGCTGTTCCTATTAGGCCATCTTGCTCCGCCCCTCAGAACCATCTGATCTTTAACAAACCTGACAAAAACAAGCAATGGGGAATGGATTCCCTGTTTAATAAATGTTGCTGGGAAAACTGGCTAGCCATAAGCAGAAAACTAAAACTGGATACCTTCCTTACACCTTATACAAAAACTAACTGAAGATGGATTAAAGACTTAAACATAAGAATAAAACCATAAAAACCGTAGAAGAAAACATAGGCAATACCATTCAGAACATAGGCATGGGCAAAGACTTCATGACTAAAACACCAAAAGCAAAGGCAACAAAAGCCAAAATTGACAAATGGAATCTAACTAATTTAAGCAGCTTCTGTACAGCAAGAGAAACTATCATCAGAGGGAGCAGACAACCTAAAGAATGGTAGAAAAATTTTGCACCCTATCTATCTGACAAACGCCTAATATCCGGAATCTACAGTAAGCTTAAACAAATTTACTAGAAAAAAAAATGCACCGAAAAGTGGGCGAGGATGTGTACAAAAGATTTCTCAAAAAAAAAAAAAAAAAAAAAAGACATTTATGTGGCCAACAAACATATGGGGAAAAAAGCTCATCATCTCTGGTCATTAGAGAAATGCAAATCAAAACCACAATGAGATACCATTTCACATCAGTTAGAATGGTAATCATTAAAAAGTCTGGGAATAGATGGTGGAGTGGATTTGTAGAAATAGAAATGCTTTTACACTGTTGGTGGGGGTGTAAATACATTCAATCATTGTGGAAGACAGTGTGGCGATTCCTCAGGGATCTAGAACCAGAAATACCATTTGACCCAGCAATCCCATTACTGGGTATACACCCAAAGAACTATAAATCATTCTACTATAAAGACACATGCACATGTATGTTTATTGCAGCACTATTCACAATCGCAAAGACTTGGAACCTACCCAAATGCTCATCAATGGTAGACTGGATAAACAAAATGTGGCACATATACACCATGGAATAGTGTGCATCCATAATAAAGAATAAGTTATTTTGCAGGGACATGGATTAAGCTGGAAACCATCATTCTCAGCAAATGAACACAGGAATAGAAAACCAAACACTGCATGTTCTCATTCATAAGTCGGAGTTGAACAACGAGAACACATGGACACAGGGAGGGGAACATCACACACTGGGGCCTGTCAGGGGCTGGGAGGCAAAGGAAGGGAGAGCATTAGGACAATTGCCTAATGTATGTGGGACTTAAAACCTAGATGACTGTTTGATAGGTGCAGAAAACCACCACAGCATATGTATACCTATGTAACCAGACCTGTACGTTCTGCACATGTATCCCAGAACTTAAAGTATAATGTTTTTTTAAAAAGGCAGAAAGCAAAGAACAAAATTGTAACATGGAAGTTGCAGCTGGCTAGATACAGCTGGAAAGGGCCACTCCCATAGAGAGAGAGACCTGAAATTTGACTTCACCAACATAGCTTGAACAGGTCTTCAGAGAGAAAAAGTCAAATGTGGATGAAGAAAAGATGCGGTAAGTGAGGCTGAAGAGGGAGGAGGCTCAGAACCTCATATGGAGTGCCTGAACTCTACAGCTGATTTCTCACACCATAGGGCACCACCAGGGGAAGAAGTGAGTAAGGGGACTGTGGGACTATTCACTCCTAACACAGACCTTTGAGATCCTAGGTGCAGGGACCCCAAATACACATAGACATGTGAGATTGCAGAAAGATCTCTCTGGAGATTAGATGTAGACTGCTGCAGCAGGGACAAAACAAGGGACCTGTGAGTGTGGTTCACATCCTCTGGAGACAGTCATAAACATCCACTTTCCAGGGCTGCCTGGTTACCTCTGGTAGGCTATGGTCCACCTATCCATCAGGAAGAAAACAGGGGCTGCTTTCCCACAGGACTGTGACACATGTGCTCTGGAGGCCCACCTGCTCACCTGTTTTTCCCAGGACCCCTGCCTGGCTGCCCTATAGAAGCTTATACACAGTGTGGCCTCCACTGTCCAGCCTGGGTGTTAGCTCCATCTGAATGCAATCCCGCAGTCTGGAAGCCCTTCAATATTACGCCTCACACAAAACTCAACTCTGAGCAACCAGAGGAGGGAGTCAAAAGCAGATCCTGGTGCCACTTAGCTGTGACTCAGTAGTGCCAGCAGATCAGAAGTATCAAAGCTGGGTGCTGTGCTCTGCACTTAGAAAGGGGGAGACCACATTCTCAGAAAACTGAGAGGGCACAGTCAAAATATCTTTGTTAACTGGTATGAGACCTAGCTGTGCCTCCCTCTAAAGGGTTTGTCTGGTAAGGGTGTGGTAATGAGGATAGTTCCCCCAAAACCCATGAGCAGATCTGATGAGGGAGTCATCTCTCTGGTCCTCGTGAAAAGATAAACAAAGGAACCATGTGGCTGAGTAAAAGCCTATATACTACCTATTACTCTCAAGAACCATCTACTCTATCACAGCCCAAACAACAAAATGAAATATTGCAATTAATTCTTCTCCTTGTGAAACCAAGAGAAAGAATTCTACAAGAAAGATCCTGTACAAAGCTTTAGTCCTCTGAACACTTTCAGAAACAAAGTCAATGAAGGATATTTAATTTACACCACAATTATGGGAAAATCAGCCCTCCCAGACCAAAAACAATCAGTGAAAGAACTCTGGCAATTCAAAAAGCCAGAGTGTCTCCTTGTCTCTAAACAAGTTCAAAAGCTCCCCAGCAATAGTCCTTAACTGGTCTGAATTGTCTGAAACGACAGGCATGGAATTCAGAATCTGGATGGCAAGTAATTTCATCAAGATCAAGGAGAAAGTTGAAACTCAATTCAAGGATGCCAAGCAAAACAATAAAATGATTCAAGAGCTGATGGAAGAAATTCCTGTGTTAAGACGGACAGCTTCTGGAGCTGAAATATTCGCTGCATAGCCAGTGATGATGAGCATTTTTTCATGTGTCTGTTGGCTGTATGAATATCTTCTTTTGAGAAATGTCTGTTCATATCCTTTCCCCACTTTTTGATGGGGTTGTTTGTTTTTTTCTCGTATATTTGTTTGAGTTCTTCTGTAGGGACATGGATGCAGCTGGAAACCATCATTCTTAGCAAACTATCACAAGAAGAGAAAACCAAACACCGCATGTTCTCACTCATAGGTGGGAACTGAACAATGAGATCACTTGGACTCGGGAAGGGGAACATCACACACTGGGGTCTATCATGGGGAGGGGGGAGGGGGGAGGAGGGAGGGATTGCATTGGGGAGTTATACATGATATAAATGATGAATTGATGGGTGCTGACGAGTCGATGGGTGCAGCACACCAACATGGCATAAGTATACATATGTAACAAACCTGCACGTTATGCACATGTACCCTAGAACTTAAAGTATAAAAAAAAAAAAAAAAAAAGAAATATTCGCTATAAGAATTTCATTATAGAATCAGAAGTGTAAGCAACAGAATAGAACAAACTGAGGAAACAATCCAAGAACTCAAAGAAAAATTCTTCGAATTAATTCAGACAAAAATTTAAAAAGAAAACTGATCAAAACCTCCAAGAAATATGTGAATATGTAAAGAGATCATGTACAACTCATCAGCACTCCTGATCAGAGCAAATATTAATAAACCTGAAGGGAGAGATAGGCTGCAAAACAGTAGTAGGGGACTTCAATATCACACTTTGAGCAATGGAAAAATTATCCAGACAGAACATTAAGAAAGAGATATTGAAATTAAAATATACTCTAGATTAAATGGACCTAACTGACATTTACAGGACACTTCATCCATTTAGTATGATATTGGCTGGGAGTTTGTCATAAAGAGCTCTTATTATTTTGAGATACATTCCATAAATACCGAATTTATTGAGAGGTTTTAGCATGAAGGGCTGTTGAATATTTTCAAAGGCCTTTTCTGCATCTATTGAGACAATCGTGGTTTTTGTCTTTAGTTCTGTTTATATGCCAGATTACGTTTATTGATTTGCATATGTTGAACCAGCTTGCATCCCAGGGATGAAGCCCACTTGATCATGGTGGATAAGCTTTTTAATGTGCTGTTGGATTCAGTTTGCCGGTATTTTACTGATGATTTTTGCATCAATGTTCATCAGGGGTATTGGTCTAAAATTCTTTTTTTGTTTTGTCTCTGCTAGGCTTTGGTATCAGGATGATGTTGGCCTCATAAAATGAGTTCGGGAGGATTCTTTCTTTTCCTATTATTGGAATAATTTCAGAAGGAATGGTACCAGCTCCTCCTGGTACCTCTGGTAGAATTCGGCTGTGAATCCATCTGGTCCTGGACTTTTTTTTGGTTGGTAGGCTATTAATTATTGCCTCAATTTCAGAGCCTGCTATTGGTCTATTCAGGGATTCAACTTCTTCCTGGCTTAGTCTTGGGAGAGTTTAAGTGTCTAGGAAATTATCCATTTCTTCTAGGTTTTCTAGTTTATTTGCATAGAGGTGTTTATAGTATTCTCTGATGGTAGCTTGTATTTTTGTGGAATCAGTGGTGATATCTCCTTTATCATTTTTTATTGCATCTATTTGATTCTTCTCTCTTTTCTTCTTTATTAGTCTTGCTAGTGGTCTATCAATTTTATCTTTTCAAAGATACATGTTCTGCACAAGTATCCCAGAACTTAAAGTGTAATGTTTTTTTAAAAAGGCAGAAAGCAAAGAACAAAATTGTAACATGGAAGTTGCAGCTGGCTAGATCCAGCTGGAAAGGGCCACTCCCATAGAGAGAGAGACCTGACTTTTGACTTCACCAACATAGCTTGAACAGATCTTCAGAGAGAAAAAGTCAAATATGGATGAAGAAAAGATGCGGTAAGTGAGGCTGAAGAGGGAGGAGGCTCAGAACCTCATATGGAGTGCCTGAACTCTACAGCTGATTTCTTACACCATAGGGTACCCTCTATATTGTCCTAGCAGAAGTTCTTCATGAGGGCTCCACCTCTGAATCAGATTTCTGCCTGAACATTCAGGTGTTTCCATACATCCCCTGAAATCTAGGCAGAGGTTCCCAAACCTGAACTGTTGTCTCTGCACACCCACACCACAGGTCCCAGAGCACATGGAAGCCACCAAGGCTTGAGGCTTTCACTCTCTGAATCAATAGCTTGAGCTGTATGTTGTCTCCTTTTAGCCATGGCTGGAACTGCTGATGGGAGGCAGAGCACCAAGTTCTGAGGCTGCACAAAGCAGTGGGGCCCTGGGCCCAGCCCATGAAGCACTTTTTTTCCTCCTAGGCCTCTGGGCCTGTGATGGCAGGGGCTGCCATGAAGATCTCTGAAATGCCCTGGAGACATTTTCCCCATTGTGTTGGTGATTAACATTTGGCTCCTTGTTACTTACATAATTTTCTGCAGTCAGCTTGAATTTCTTTCAAAAAATGGGTATTTCTCTTCTACTTCATGGTCAGGCTGCAAGTTTTCCAAATTTTTATGCTGTTTTCCCCTTTCAAATAAAAGTTTCAGTTTCTGATAATCTTTTTGTGAACACATATGACTGAATGTTTTCAGAATCAACCAGGTCACCTCTTGACTGTTTTGCTGCTTAGAAATTTCTTTCCCCAGATAACCTAAATCATCTCTCTCAAGTTCAAAAATCCGGAGATCTGTAGGGCAGGGGCAAAATGCCACCAGTCTCTGCATAGCAAGAGTGAACTTTGCTCCAGTTCCAAAGAAGTTCCTCATCTCCATCTGAGACCACCTCAACTTGGACTTCACTTTTCATATCACTATCAGCATTTTGGTCAAAACCATTCAACAAGTCTCCAGGAAGTTCCACACTTTCTCATATCTTTCTGGTCTTCTTATGAGACCTCCAAATTTTTCCCACCTCTGCCCATTACCCTGTTCCAAAGTCACTTTCACCTTTCCATGTCATCTTTATAGCAATAACCCACTTACCCAACGCAAATATTCTCTACTAGTTTGTTCACAGACTGCCATAAAGATACTCTGCCTGAGACAGAGTCATTTACAAAGAAAGAGGTTTAATTGACTCACAGTTTCACATGTCTGGGAGGCCTCTGGAAACTTAGAAACATGGAAGAGGGTAAAGGAAAAGCAAGCACCTTCTTTTCACACAGCAACAGGAGAGAGAGAGGGCACAGGGGAAACTGCCATTTTTAAAACCATGAGTTCATCCTTTTTTTTTTTTTTTATGGCTGCGTAGTATTCCATGGTGCATATGTGTCACATTTTCTTAATCCAGTCTGTCACAGATGGACATTTGGGTTGATTCCAAGTCTTTGCTATTGTGAATAGTGCCGCAATAAACATACGTGTGCATGTGTCTTTATAGCAGCATGATTTACATCCTTTGTAGGGACATGGATGCAGCTGAAAACCATCATTCTTAGCAAACTATCACAAGAACAGAAAACCAAACACCACATGTTCTCACTCATAGGTGGGAACTGAAAAATGAGAACACTTGGACTCGGGAAGGGGAACATCACACACTGGGGCCTATCATATGGGGGAGGGGGGAGGGATTGCATTGGGAGTTATACCTGATATAAATGACGAATTGATGGGTGCTGACGAGTTGAAGGGTGCAGCACACGAACATGGCACAAGTATACATATGTAACAAACCTGCACGCTATGCACATGTACCATAGAACTTAAAGTATATTAATAATAATAATAATAAACCATGAGTTCTCATGAGAACTTCTTTATATTGCTATAAAGATGACATGAAAAGGTGAAAGTGACTCACTATCACGAGAACATCATGGGGAAAACCTCCCCCAAGATTCAATCACCTCCCACCAGGTCCCTCCCTCAACCTGTGGGGATTAAAACTTGAGATGAAATTTGGGTGGGGACACAGAGACAAACCATATCAACAAACAAATGGAAAAACATTTTATGTTCATTTGTATAACAGAAAGAATCAATATCATTAAAATGATTATGCTGCACAATTTATAGATTGGATGCTATTCCTATGAAACTGCCAAAGCCATTTTTCATAGAATTAGATAAAAACTATTTTAAAATTCATATAAAACAAAACAAGCTCAAATATGCATGGAAAGTCTAAGCAAAAATAACAAAGGAAAAGGCATCACACTACCTGAATTAAAGTTATACTACAGGGTTACAGTAACCAAACCTGCATGGTAGTGGTACGAAAATAGACATAGACCAATGGAAAAGAATGGAGAACCCAGAAATAAGGCCACCATCTGATATTTGACAAGACTGACGAAAACAAGCTATGGGAAAATAACTCCCTAGTCAATAAATACCTATCCTAGCCAGTGCTGGGATAACTGGCTAGCCATATGCAGAAGTTTGAAACTGGATCCCTTCCTTATACCATATACAAGACTGAACTCAAGGTGGATTACAGACTTAAATATAAAACCAAAAACTATCAAATCCCTGAAAGACAACCTAGGCAATACCATTCTGGACATAGGAATGGGCAAGTGTTTCATGACAAATAAAACAAAAACCATTGTAACAAAAACAATAATTGACGTGGGATCTAATTAAACTAAAGCACTTCTGTACAGCAGAAGAAACTATAAACAGATTAAACAGACAACGTACACAGTAAGAGAAAATATGTGCAAGCTATATATCTGACAAAGGTCTAATATCCAACATCTATAAGAAACTTAAAGAAATTTGCCAGTAAAAAGTAAACCACCTCATTAAAAAAGTAAACATAGACTTGGATAGACACTTTTTGAAAAAAGGCATCGACATGCACGCAGCCAACAAGCATACGAAGAAAAGGCTCAACATCCCTTATCATTAGAGAAGTTCAAATCAAAACCACAATGAGATTTCATCTGACACAACTCACAATGGCTATTTTAAAAAAGTCAAAAAAATAACAGGTGCTGGAAGGGTTTTGGAGAGAAAGGAACACTTATGTTGTTGGTGGAAATGTAAATTAGTTCAACTATTGTGGAAAACAGTGTCGTGATTCCTCTAAAACGTAGAAAGAGAACTACCATTTGGACCAGCAATCCCATTACTTGATATATACCCAACTGAACATGAGTCATTCTAACATAAAGACAAATGTATGTGTATGTTTATTGCAGCGCTATTCACAATGGCAAAGACATGAAATCAACCTAAATGCCTACCAATGAAAGAATGGATAAAAAAATGTGATATGTTTGCACCATGGACTACTATGCAGCCATAAAACATAAGGATATAATATTTTTGGAAGGAACATGGATGGAGAGTTCATTATTCTTAGCAAACTAATCCAAGAACAGAAAACCAAATACCGCATGTTTTCACTTAGAAGTAAGAACTAAATAATGAGATTACATGGAAACAAAGAGGGGAGTAATGGACACTGGGGCTTATCATATGGTAGAGAATGGGAGAAAGGAGAGGAGTAGAAAATAAAAAAAAAAAGTTTAAAAACAAAAAAAGGGGGGGCGAAGCAAGATGGCCTAATAGGAACACCTCCAGTCTCCAACTCCCAGCGCGAGCGACATAGAAGACTGGTGATTTCTGCATTTTCAACTGAGGTACTGGGGTCATCTCACTGGGGAGTGCCGGACAATCGGTGCTGGTCAGCTGCTGCAGCTGGACCAGCGAGAGCTGAAGCAGGACGAGGCATCGCCTCACCAGGGAAGCGCAAGGGGGAAGGGAATCCCTTTTCCTAGCCAGGGGAACTGGGACAAACAACACCTGGAAAATAGGGTAATTCCCACCCAAATACTGCGCTTTAAGCAAACGGGCACACCAGGAGATTATACCCACGGCTGGCCGAGAGGGTCCCATGGCCACGGAGCCTCCCTCACTGCTAGCACAGCAGTCTTCCATCTAACCGCAAGGCAGCAGCGAGGCTGGGGGAGGGGCGCCCGCCATTGCTGAGGCTCAAGTAGGTAAACAAAGCCGCTGGGAAGCTCGAACAGGGTGGAGCTCACAGAAGCTCAAGGAAACCTGCCTATCTCTATAGACTCCACATCTGGGGACACAGCACAGCTAAACAACAAAAGGGGAAGCAGCAGAGGCCTGTGAAGATGCGAACGACTCTGTCTGACAGCATTGAAGGGAGCAGTGGATCTCCCAACACGGAGGTTTAGATCTGAGAAGGGACAGACTGCCTGCTCAAGTGGGTCCCTGACCCCTGAGTAGCCTAACAGGGAGACATCCCCCACTAGGGGCAGTCTGACACCCCACACCTCACAGGTTGGAGTACACCCCCGAGAGGAAGATTCCAAAGTAAGAATCAGACAGGTACACTCTCTGTTCAGCAAAATTCTATCTTCTGCAACCTCTGCTGCTGATACCCAGGAAAACAGGGTCTGTAGTGGACCTCAAGCAATCTCCAACAGACCTACAGCTGAGGGTCCTGACAGTTAGAAGGAAAACTATCAAACAGGAAGAACACCTACACCAAAACCCCATCAGTACGTCACCATCATCAAAGACCAGAGGCAGATAAAACCATAAAGATGGGGAAGAAGCAGGGCAGAAAAGCTGGAAATTCAAAAAATAAGAGCGCATCTCCCCCTGCAAAGGAGCGCAGCTCATCGCCAGCAACGTATCACAGCTGGTCAGAGAATGACTTTGACGAGATGAGAGAAGAAGGCTTCAGTCCAACAAACTTCTCAGAGCTAAAGGAGGAATTACGTACCCAGCACAAAGAAACTAAAAATCTTGAAAAAAGAGTGGAAGAATTGATAGCTAGAATAATTAATGCAGAGAAGGCCATAAATGAAATGACAGAGATGAAAACCGTGACACGAGAAATACGTGACAAATCCACAAGCTTCAGTAACCGACTCAATCAACTGGAGAAAGAGTATCATCGATTGAGGATCAAATGAATGAAGTGAAACGAGAAGAGAAACCAAAAGAAAAAAGAAGAAAAAGAAATGAACAAAGCCTGCAAGAAGTATGGGATTATGTAAAAAGAACAAATCTACGTCTGATTGGGGTGCCTGAAAGTGAGGGGGAAAATGGAACCAAGTTGGAAAACATTCTTCAGGATATCATCCAGGAGAACTTCCCCAACCTAGTAGCGCAGGCCAACATTCAAATTCAGGTAATACAGAGAATGCCACAAAGATATTACTCGACAAGAGCAACTCCAAGACACATAATTGCCAGATTCACCAAAGTTGAAATGAAGGAAAAAATCTTAAGGGCAGCCAGAGAGAAAGGTCGGGTTACCCACAACGGGAAGCCCATCACACTAAAAGCAGATCTCTCGGCAGAAACTGTACAAGCCAGAAGAGAGTGGGGGCCAATATTCAACGTTCTTAAAGAAAAGAATTTTAAACCCAGAATTTCATATCCAGCCAAACTAAGTTGCATCAGTGAAGGAGAAATAAAATCCTTTACAGATAAGCAAATGCTTAGAGATTTTGTCACCACCAGGCCTGCCTTACAAGAGACCCTGAAGAAAGCACTAAACATGGAAAGGAAAAACCGGTACCAGCCATTGCAAAAACATGCCAAAATGTAAAGACCATCGAGGCTAGGAACAAACTGCATCAACTAACGAGCAAAATAACCAGTTAATATCATAATGGGAGGATCAAGTTCACACATACCAATATTAACCTTAAATGTAAATGGACTAAATGCTCCAATTAAAAGACACAGACTGGCAAACTGGATAAAGAGTCAAGACCCAACAGTCTGCTGTATTCAGGAGACCCATCTCACATGCAGAGACATACATAGACTCAAAATAAAGGGATGGAGGAAGATCTACCAAGCAAATGGAGAACAAGAAAAAGCAGGGGCTGCAATCCTGGTCTCTGATAAAACAGAATTTAAACCATCAAAGATCAAAAGAGACAAAGAATGCCATTACATAAGGGTAAAGGGATCATTCAACAGGAAGAGCTAACTATCCTAAATATATATGCACCCAACACAGAAGCACCCAAATTCATAAAGCAACTCCTTAGAGACTTACAAAGAGACTTAGACTCCCATACAATAATAATGGGAGACTTCAACACTCCACTGTCAACATTAGACATATCAACGAGACAGAAAGTTAACAAGGATATCCAGGAATTGAACTCATCTCTGCACCAAGCAGACGTAGTAGACATCTATAGAACTCTCCACCCCAAATCAACAGAATATACATTCTTCTCAGCACCACATCGCACTTATTCCAAAATTGACCACATAAGTGGAAGTCAAGCACTCCTCAGCAAATGTACAAGAACAGAAATTACAACATACTGTCTCTGAGACCACAGTGCAATCAAACTAGAACTCAGGACTAAGAAACTCAATCAAAACCGCTCAACTACATGGAAACTGAACAACCTGCTCCTGAATGACTACTGGGTGTATAACGAAATGAAGGCAGAAATAAAGATGTTCTTTGAAAACAATGAGAACAAAGGTACAACATGCCAGAATCTCTGGGACACATTTAAAACAGTGTGTAGGGGGAAAATTATAGCACTAAATCCTCACAACAGAAAGCTGGAAAGATCTAAAATGGACACTCAAATATCACAATAAAAAGAACTGGAGAAGCAAGAGAAAACACATTCAAAAGCTAGCAGAAGGCAAGAAATAACTAAGATCAGGAAAAACTGAAGGAGATAGAGACACAAAAAACTCTCCAAAAAATCAATGAATCCAGGAGTTGGTTTTTTGAAAAAATCAACAAAATTGACAGACTGCCAGCAAGACTAATTAAGAAGAAAAGAGAGCAGAATCAAAAAGACGCAATAAAAAATGATAAAGGGTGTATCACCACGGACCCCACAGAAATACAAACTACCATCAGAGAATACTATAAACACCTCTACGCAAATAAACTTGAAAAAAAAGAAGAAATGGATCATTTCCTGGACACTTACACTCTTCCAAGACTAAACCAGGAAGAAGTTGAATCCCTGAATAGACCAATAGCAGGCTCTGAAATTGAGGCAATAATTAATAGCCTACCAACCAAAAAAAGTCCAGGACCAGATGGATTCACAGCTGAATTCTACCAGAGGTACAAGGAGGAGCTGGTACCATTCCTTCTGAAACTATTCCAATCAATAAAAAAGAGGGAATGCTCCCAAACTCATTTTATGAGGCCAACATCATCCTGATACCAAAGCCTGGCAGAGACACAACAAAAAAAGAAACTTTTAGACCAATATCCCTGATGAACATCGATGCAAAAATCCTCAATAAATACTGGCGAAGATGGCCGAATAGGAACAGCTCCAGTCTCCAACTCCCAGCGCGAGCGACACAGAAGACTGGTGATTTCTGCATTTTCAACTGAGGTATTGGGGACATCTCACTAGGGAGTGCCGGACAATCGGTGCTGGTCAGCTGCTGCAGCCTGACCAGCGAGAGCTGAAGCAGGGCGAGGCATCGCCTCACCTGGGAAGTGCAAGGGGGAAGGGAATCCCTTTTCCTAGCCAGGGGAACTGAGACAAACAACACCTGGAAAATGGGTAACTCCCACCCCAATACCTCTCTTTAAGCAACAGGCACACCAGAAGAATATATCTCTCACCTGGCCGGGAGGGTCCCACGCCCACGGAGCCTCCCTCATTGTTAACATAACAGTCTGCGGCGATCTAACCACAAGGCAGGAGCGAGGCTGGGGGAGGAGCAACCGCCATTGCTGAGGCTTAAGTAGGTAAACAAAGCCGCTGGGAAGCTCGAACTGGGTGGTGCTCACAGCAGCTCAAGGAAACCTGCCTATCTCTATAGACTCCACATCTCGGGGCAGGGCTCAGCTAAAAAAACAACAGGGGAAACAGCAGAGGCCTGAGCAGACGCGAACGACTCTCTCTGACAGCTTTGAAGAGAGCAGTGGATCTCCCAACACGGAGGTTGAGATCTGAGAATGGACAGACTGCCGGCTCAAGTGGGCCACTGACCACTGAGTAGGCTAACTGGGAGACATCCCCCACTGGGGGCAGTCTGACACCCCACACCTCACAGGGTGGAGTACACCCCTGAGAGGAAGCTTCCAAAGCAAGAAACAGACAGGGACACTCGCTGTTCAGCAATATTCTATCTTTGGCAACATCTGCTGCTGATACCCAGGCAAACAGGGTCTGGAGTGGACCTCAAGCAATCTCCAACAGACCTATACCTGAGGGTCCTGACAGTTAGAAGGAAAACTATCAAACAGGAAGGACACCTATACCAAAACCCCATCAGTACATCACCATCATCAAAGACCAGAGACAGATAAAACCAAAAAGATGGGGAAGAAGCAGGGCAGAAAAGCTGGAAATTCAAAAAATAAGAGCGCATCTCCCCCTGCAAAGGAGCGCAGCCCATCGCCAGCAACGGTTCGAAGCTGGTCAGAGAATGACTTTGACGAGATGAGAGAAGAAGGCTTCAGTCCATCAAACTTCTCAGAGCTAAAGGAGGAATTACGTACCCAGCACAAAGAAACTACAAAACTTGAAAAAAGAGTGGAAGAATTGACAGCTAGACTAATTAATGCAGAGAAGGTCATAAACGAAATGACAGACATGAAAACCATGACACGAGAAATACGTGACAAATGCACAAGCTTCAGTAACCGACACGATCAACTGGAAGAAGGAGTATCAGCGATTGAGGATCAAATGAATGAAATGAAGCGAGAAGAGAAACCAAAAGAAAAAAGAAGAAAAAGAAATGAACAAAGCCTGCAAGAAGTATGCGATTATGGAAAAAGACCACATCTACGTCTGATTGGGGTGCCTGAAAGTGAGTGGGAAAATGGAACCAAGCTGGAAAACACTCTTCAGGATATCATCCAGGAGAACTTCCCCAACGTAGTAGGGCAGGCCAACATTCAAATTCAGGTAATACAGAGAACACCACAAAGATACTTCTCCGGAAGAGCAACTCCAAGACACATAATTGCCAGATTCACCAAAGTTGAAATGAAGGAAAAAATCTTAAGGGCAGCCAGAGAGAAAGGTAGGGTTACCCACAAAGGGAAGCCCATCAGACTAACAGCAGATCTCTCGGCAGAAACTGTACAAGCCAGAAGAGAGTGGGGGCCAATATTCAACATTCTTAAAGAAAAGAATTTTAAACCCAGAATTTCATATCCAGCCAAACTAAGTTTCATCAGTGAAGGAGAAATAAAATCCTTTACAGATAAGCAAATGCTTAGAGATTTTGTCACCACCAGGCCTGTCTTACAAGAGACCCTGAAGGAAGCCCTAAACATGGAAAGGAACAACTGGTACCAGCCATTGCAAAAACATGCCAAAATGTAAAGACCATCGAGGCTAGGAAGAAACTGCATCAACTAACGAGCAAAATAACCAGTTAATATCATAATGGCAGGATCAAGTTCACACATACCAATATTAACCTTAAATGTAAATGGACTAAATGCTCCAATTAAAAGACACAGACTGGCAAACTGTATAAAGAGTCAAGACCCATCATTCTGCTGCATTCAGGAGACCCATCTCACATGCAGAGACATAGAGAGGCTCCAAATAAAGGGATGGAGGAAGATCTACCAAGCAAATGGAAAACAAAAAAAAGCAGGGGTTGCAATCTTATTCTCTGATAAAACAGACTTTAAACCATCAAAGATCAAAAGAGACAAAGAAGGCCATTACATAATGGTAAAGGGATCAATTCAACAGGAAGAGCTAACTCTCCTCAATATATATGCACCCAATACAGGAGCACACAGATTCATAAAGCAAGTCCTTAGAGACTTACAAAGAGACTTAGTGTCCCATACAATAATAATGGGAGACTTCAACACTCCACTGTCAACATTAGACAGATCAATGAGACAGAAAATTAACAAGGATATCCAGGAATTGAACTCATCTCTGCACCAAGCGGACCTAATAGACATCTATAGAACTCTCCACTCCAAATCAACAGAATATACATTCTTCTCAGCACCACATTGCACTTACTCCAAAATTGACCACATAATTATAAGTAAAGCACTCCTTAGCAAATGTAAAAGACCAGAAATTATAAGAAACTGTCTCTCAGACCACAGTGCAATCAAACTAGAACTCAGGACTAAGAAACTCAATCAAAACCAATCAACTACATGGAAAATGAATAACCTGCTCCTGAATGACTACTGGGTACATAACGAAATGGAGGCAGAAATAAAGATGTTCTTTGAAACCAATGAGAACAAAGATACAACATACCAGAATCTCTGGGATGCATTTAAAGCAGTGTGTAGAGGGAAATTTATAGCACTAAATGCCCACAAGAGAAAGCTGGAAAGATCTAAAATGGACACTCTAACATCACAATTAAAGGAACTGGAGAAGCAAGAGCAAACACATTCAAAAACTAGAAGAAGGCAAGAAATAACTAAGATCAGAGCAGAAGTGAAGGAGATAGAGACACAAAAAACCCTCCAAGAAATCAATGAATCCAGGAGTTGGTTTTTTGAAAAGATCAACAAAATTGACAGACCGCTAGCAAGACTAATAAAGAAGAAAAGAGAGAAGAATCAAATAGACACAATAAAAAATGATAAAGGGGATATCACCACCGACCCCACAGAAATACAAACTACCATCAGAGAACACTATAAACGCCTCTACGCAAATCAACTAGAAAATCTAGAAGAAATGGATAATTTCCTGGACACTTACACTCTCCCAAGACTAAACCAGGAAGAAGTTGAATCCCTGAATAGACCAATAGTAGGCTCTGAAATTGAGGCAATAATTAATAGCCTACCAACCAAAAAAAGTCCAGGACCAGATGGATTCACAGCTGAATTCTACCAGAGGTACAAGGAGGAGCTGGTACCATTCCTTCTGAAACTATTCCAATCAATAGAAAAAGAGGGAATCCTCCCTAACTCATTTTATGAGGCCAACATCATCCTGATACCAAAGCCTGGCAGAGACACAACAAAAAAAGAGAATTTAAGACCAATATCCCTGATGAACATCGATGCCAAAATCCTCAATAAAATACTGGCAAAGGGGATTCAGCAGCACATGCAAAAGCTTATCCACCATGATCAAGTGGGCTTCATCCCTGGGATGCAAGGCTGGATCAACATACGTAAATCAATAAACATAATTCGGCATATAAACAGAACCAAAGTCAAGAACCACATGATTGTCTCAATAGATGCAGAAAAGGCTTTTGACAAAATTCAACAGCCCTTCATGCTAAAAACGCTCAATAAATTCGGTATTGATGGAACGTACCTCAAAATAATGAGAGCTATTTATGACAATCCCACAGCTAATATCATACTGAATGGGCAAAAACTGGAAAAATTCCCTTTGAAAACTGGTACAAGACAGGGATGCCCTGTCTCACCACTCCTATTCAACATAGTGTTGGAAGTTCTGGCTAGGGCAATCAGGCAAGAGAAAGAAATCAAGGGTATTCAGTTAGGAAAAGAAGAAGTCAAGTTGTCCCTGTTTGCAGATGACATGATTGTATATTTAGAAAACCCCATCATCTCAGCCCAAAATCTCCTTAAGCTGATAAGCAACTTCAGCAAAGTGTCAGGATACAAAATTAATGTGCAAAAATCACAAGCATTCTTATACATCAGTAACAGACAAGCAGAGAGCCAAATCAGGAATGAACTTCCATTCACAATTGCTTCAAAGAGAATAAAATACCTAAGAATCCAACTTACAAGGGATGTAAAGGACCTCTTCAAGGAGAACTACAAACCAATGCTCAGTGAAATGAAAGAGGACACAAACAAATGGAAGAACATACCATGCTCATCGATAGGAAGAATCAATATCGTGAAAATGGACATACTGCCCAAGGTTATTTATAGATTCAATGCCATCCCCATCAAGCTACCAATGAGTTTCTTCACAGAATTGGAAAAAACGGCTTTAAAGTTCATATGGAACCAAAAAAGAGCCCGCATTGCCAAGACAATCCTAAGTCAAAAGGACAAAGCTGGAGGCATCACACCACCTGACTTCAAACTATACTACAAGGATACCGTAACCAAAACAGCATGGTACTGGTACCGAAACAGAGATATAGACCAATGGAACAGAACAGAGTCCTCAGAAATAATACCACACATCTACAGCCATCTGATCCTTGACAAACCTGAGAGAAACAAGAAATGGGGAAAGGATTCCCTATTTAATAAATGGTGCTGGGAAAATTGGCTTGCCATAAGTAGAAAGCTGAAACTGGATCCTTTCCTTACTCCTTATACGAAGATTAATTCAAGATGGATTAGAGACTTAAATGTAAGACCTAGTACCATAAAAACCCTAGAAGAAAATCTAGATAGTACCATTCAGGACATAGGCATGGGCAAGGACTTCATGTGTAAAACAACAACAGCAATGGCAGCAAAAGCCAAAATTGACAAATGGGATCTAATTAAACTAAAGAGCTTCTGCACAGCAAAAGAAACTACCATCAGAGTGAACAGGCAACCTACAGAATGGGAGAAAATTTTTGCAATCTACTCATCTGACAAAGGGCTAATATCCAGAACCTACAAAGAACTCAAACAAATTTACAAGAAAAAAACAAACAACCCCATAAAAAAGTGGTCAAAGGATATGAACAGACACTTCTCAAAAGAAGACATTCATACAGCCAACAGACACATGAAAAAATGCTCATCATCACTCGCCATCAGAGAAATGCAAATCAAAACCACAATGAGATACCATCTCACACCAGTTAGAATGGCAATCATTAAAAAATCAGGAAACAACAGTTGTTGGAGAGGATGTGGAGAAATAGGAACACTTTTACACTGTTGGTGGGATTGTAAACAAGTTCAACCAGTATGGAAAACAGTATGGCAATTCCTCAAGGATCTAGAACTAGATGTACCATATGACCCAGCCATCCCACTACTGGGTATATACCCAAAGGATTATAAATTATTCTACTACAAAGACACATGCACACGTATGTTTCTAGTGGCACTATTCACAATAGCAAAGACTTGGAATCAACCCAAATGTCCATCTGTGACAGACTGGATTAAGAAAATGTGGCACATATACACCATGGAATACTACCCAGCCATAAAAAAGGATGAGTTTGCATCCTTTGTAGGGACATGGATGCAGCTGGAAACCATCATTCTTAGCAAACTATCACAAGAACAGAAAACCAAACACCGTATGTTCTCACTCATAGGTGGGAACTGAACAATGAGATCACTTGGACTCGGGAAGGGGAACATCACACACTGGGGCCTATCACGGGGAGGGTGGAGGGGGTAGGGATTGCATTAGGGAGTTATACATGATATAAATGATGAATTGATGGGTGCTGACGAGTTGATGGGTGCAGCACACCAACATGGCACAAGTATACATATGTAACAAACCTGCACGTTATGCACATGTACCCTAGAACTTAAAGTATAATAAAAAAAAAAAAAAAAAGAAAAGAAAATGTGGCAAATATACACCATGGAATATTATGCAGCCATACAAAAGTATGAGTTTGCGTCCTTTGTAGGGACATGGATGCAGCTGGAAACCGTCATTCTTAGCAAACTATCACAAGAACAGAAAACCAAACACCGCATGTTCTCCCTCATAGGTGGGAACTGAACAATGAGATCACTTGGACTCGGAAAGGGGAACATCACACATTGGGTCCTATCATGGGAAGGGGGGAGGAGGGAGGGATTGCACTGGGGAGTTATACATGATATAAATGATGAATTGATGGGTGCTGACGAGTTGATGAGTGCAGCACACCAACATGGCATAAGTACACATATGTAACAAACCTGCACGTTATGCACATGTACCCTAGAACATAAAGTATAATAAAAAAATTAAAAAATCAAAGAAATAAAATAAAAAAACAATGAAAGAAAAAATGATACATATACATAATGGATTTCTACGCAGCCATAAAAATGTATGAGATCCCGTTATTTGCAACAACGTGGATTGAACTGGAGGTCATTATGTTAAGTGAAATATTTCAGGCACAAAAAGACAAACATTACTTGTTTGTTCTCACTTATTTTTGGGAACCAAAAATGAAAATAGTTGAACTCATGAACATCTAGAAGAATGATAAGCAGAAGCTGGGAAGGGTAGTAGGTGGGAAAAATGAATTGTTAATATGTGAAAAATATAGTTAGGTTGAATTGTAAGATCTAGTATTTCATAACAGAACTGGGTGACTACAGTATACAATAATTTATCTTACATTTTCAAATGCCTAAAAGAGTATAATTCGATTGTTTGCAACACAGAAAATGTATAAATATTTGAGGTGATGTATACACCATTCATCCTGATGTGATTATTACATATTGTATGACCGTATCAAAATATGTTATGAACCCCATATGCATATACACTATGTATCCACAAGAATCAAAAATTAAAATTTGTTTTACAAACTAGAATCCTTTCATAAAAAAACAAAAAGAAAACATTATTCACTTTGATTTTGAGATGCTTGCAAATTTCACTTAAAACTTTTTATTTTAATTTTTATAGACACATAATAATTGTAGATATTTATGCAATACATGCGATATTTTGATACAAGTGTACAGTATGTAATGATCAAATCAAGCAAATAAAATATCCATCACCTCAAACACTTACTTTTCTTTGGTGGCGGCAACATTTCAAATCTCCTTCTCTAGCTATTTTGAAATGTACAATAAATGGTCGTTAATTTTAGCTGTCCAATTCTAGTACAAATCATTAGATCTTATTTTTTCTATCTAACAATATTTTTGTACCCATTAAGCCAAATCTCTATATTCTTCCTTCCCACTACTTTTCCCAACTTCTGATAACCATCCTTCTAGTCTCTACCTTTATGAGATCAAATTTTTAGCTTCCACATGTGAGTAAAAGCGTGATTTTTTTCCTGTGTTTGGCTTATTTCATTTAACATAATATTCTTCAATTCCAGCCATACTGTTGCAAATAATAGAATTTCATTCTTTATGACTGTATAATGTTTCACTGTGTATGTATTTCAGATTTTTTTTTATCCATTCATTCAATCATGGAAACTTAGGTTGATTCCATATCTTGGCTATTTGGAATAGTGCTATAATAAACATTTGAGTGTAGACATGTCTTCGATATTGTGCTTTTCTTTCTTCTGAACACAGATCCAGCAGTAGGATTCATGAATCATATAATAGCTCTATTTTTACTTTTTTGAGACTCTTCCATACTCTCCTTCACAGTAACCATATTAATTGAAATTGCCACCAACATAAAATGAGTGTTCGCTCTTCTTCTCATCCTCAACAACATTTGTTAGAATTTCTCTTTTTGATAAAAGTCATTTAACCCAGATAGTGATGCTATCTCATTGTGACTATAATTTATATTTTTCTGAAGATTAGTGCTTTTGAACATTTTTTCACATACTTGTTGGCAACTTGTATGTCTTATTTTGAGAAATGTCATTTAGATCTTTTGTCCGTTTTTAAATCAGATCCATTGTGGCTTTTTGCTATTAAATTGAGTTCTTTTATATTCTGTTTATTAATTCCCTATTAGTTGAAGACTTTGCAAAAATTGTTTCCCATTCTGTAGGCTGTCTCTTCACTTTGTTGATTGTTTCCTTTGCTGTGCAGAGTATTTTTAGCTTGATGTAATCCTGTTGTCCTTTTTTTTTTTTTTTTTTTTTTTTTTGCTTTTGTTACCCGTGCTTTGCAAGTTTTACTGAAGAAATCTTTGCCAAAACCAATATCTAGAAAGAGTTCCACAATATTTGTTTCTCATAGTTTTTTAGTTTCTGGTCTTACACCATAGTCTTCAATCTATTTTTAATTGATTTTTGTATATTCACAGAGAGAGGGTTTTAATTTCATTATTATGTATATGCATGTCATGTTTTTCCAGCACCATTTATTTAACAGACTGTCCTTTCCTAATGTATGGTCTTGGTGTCTTCGTCAAATGTGAATTGACTGTAAATGCCTGGATTTATTTCTGTGTTCTCTATTCTGTTCCATTGGTCTGTAGGTCTGCTTTTATGCCAGTACCATGCTATTTTGGTTACTGTAGTTTTATAGTATAATTTGAAGTCAGGTAATGTGATGCCTCCAGGTTTCTTCTTCTTTTCTCAGGATTGCTTTGGCAATTCTAGATCTTTTGTGTTCACCTATGAATTTTAGGATTGTTTGTTTTATTTCTGTGAAGAAGGTACTTGGTATTTTGTTAGAGATTGTATTCAGTGTAAGGATTGCTTTAGGTAGTATGGACATTTAAAAAGTATTAATTATTTCAATCTATGAACATGGAATGTATTTCTACTTTTTCTCTTCTTTTACATTTCTTTCATCAGGGTTTTATTTTTTATCATGTAGATATATAACTTTTTTGACTAATTTTATGTTCAGATAATTAATGTTAGTTGTTATTGCAAATGAGATTGCTTTCTTGGTTTCTTTTTCAGGTTGTATGCTGTTCGTAAAAATAAATGATACTTTTTGTGTTGATTTTGTGTCCCGCAACTTTACTGGATTTCTCAGTTCTAATTTTTGGTAGATTTTTAGTTTTTCTAAATATAAGATTGTATCATTTGCAAACAAGAATAATTTGTCATTTAATTATATATATATAGTCTCTCTTTCTCTATATAGATATAGATATATAGAGAATATGATAGTTCTAATTTTAGCTTTTGAGACATTTCCATACTCTCCTCCATAGTGACCATACTAATTTAAGTTGCCAACAACACTGGGTAAATGTTCCCTCTTCTTCACATCCTCACCAGCATTCATTCTGATTTGTCTATTTGAAAAAAGTCATTCAACCTGGGGTAGGATAATATATTTGTTTTACACACACACACACACATACACGCATGTGTATATATATGCACATGTGTCAACATGTATACATATGTGTGTATATATAATATATATATATATATATATATATATATATATATATAAAATGTGGTACAAGTGCAAATATCTTACATGTATATATTCCATAGTGGTGAAGTCTGGTCCCTTAGTATATGGATTAAACTGAAAGCCATTATTCTAAATAGGTGCCCTTTATTTATTTCTCTTGTCTATTTGCTCTGGCTAGGAACTCCAGAAATATACTGAATACAATTGTTAAAAGTTGGCATTTGGGGCAAAAATGAGAAAATATCTAGGAATATGCTAGCCAGAGAGGCAAAAGACCTCTAAAAGGAGAACTACAAAACACTGCTCAAATAAAGAATTAATATTGTTAAGATGGTCATAATGCCCAAAGTAATTTACAGATTCAATACTATTCCTGTCAAACTACCAATGACATTTTTCACAGAACTAGATAAAAATTATTTTACAATTCATATGGAAAAAGAACAATAGCCATGCACTCCTAAGCAAAAAGAACAAAGAAGAAGTCATCTTGCTACTTGACTTCAAACTATACCATAGGGCTACAGAAACCAAAACAGTATGGCATTTGTACAAAAACAGACACCTAGACCAATGAAACAGATTAGAGAGCCCAGAAGTAAGGCTATATACCTACAACCATCTGATCTCCAACAAACTGACAAAAACAAGTAATGGGGAAAGAACTCCCTATTCAATAAATAGTGCTGGGATAACTGGCTAGTCATATGCAGAAGATCAAAACTGAATCCCTTCCTTACACCATATACAAAAGTCAAGACAGGTTAAAGACAAATATAAAACCCCAAACTATAAAAACCCTGGAAGTCAACCTAGGCAATATCATTCTGAACATAGGAATGGGCAAAAATTTTATGATAAAGATGCCAAAAGAACAGCAAAAGAAATTAGCAAGAGATTAAACAGACAACCTATAGAATGGGAGAAAATATTTGTAAACTACGCATCAGACAAAAATATAATATTCAGCATCTGTAAGGAAATTAAACAAACCTACAAGAAAAAAGCAAACAACCCCATTAAAAACTGAGCTAATAACACGAATGGACAGTTTTCAAAAGTAGACGTACATGCGGCCGACAAAGGTGAAAAAAAAAGCTCAGCATCAGTGATTATTAGAGACATGCAAATCAAAACTACAATGAGATACTGACTCACTGTACTTACAATGGCTATTATTATTATTATTATTATTATTATTATTATTATTTGAGATGGAATTTCACTTTTATTGGCCAGGCTGGAGTGCAATGGCAAGGTCTTGGCTCACGGCAACCTCTGACTCCCAGGTTCAAGTGATTCTCTTTCCTCAGCCTCTTGAGTAGCTGGAATTACAGGTATTCGCCACCACACACTGCTAATTTTGTGTTTTTAGTAGAGACAGGTTTTCTCCATGTTGGTCAGGTTGGTCTCTAACTGCCGACCTCAGGTGATCTGCCTACCTTGGCCGCCCAAAGTTCTGGGATTACAGGCATGAGCCACCACGCCTGGCCAACTGTTACTAATATTAAAATGTCAAAAACTAAGAGACTCTGGCAAGGTTGTGGAGAAAAAATAATGCTTATACACTGTTGCTGAGGGTGTAAATTAGTTAGTTGATTGTGGAAAGCAGCGTGGTGATTCCTCAAAGACCTAAAGACAAAACTACCATTCAACTCAGCAATCCTATTACAGGGTGTACATCCAAGGGTATAAAATTTTTCTATTATAAATATACACACACGTGTATATTCATTGCACCATTATTCCCAATAGCAATCACATGGGATCAAACTAAATGCCCATCAATGATAGACTGGATTTTTAAAATGTGGTAGATATACATCATGGAATACTATACAGCCATAAAAAGACTGAGAAAGTGTTCTTTGCAGGAACATGAATGGAGCTGGAGGCTATTATCTTTAGTAAACTAATGCAGGAAAATAAAACCAAATACCACATGTTCTCACTTATAAGTGGGAACTAAATGGTGAGAATACATGGATGCAAAAAGAGGAACAACAAACATTGGGGCCTATTTGGAGGGTGGAGGGTGGGAGGAGGGAGAGGATCAGGAAAAATAATTAAGTGGTACTAGGCTTAATTCCTGGGTGGTAAAATAATCTGTACAACAAACCCACATGACATAAGTTTTCCTATGTAACAAACTTACACATGTACCCCAGAATCTAAAAGTTAAATAAATAAATAAATAAATAAATAAATAAATAAATAAATAAATAAATAATAAAAGAGGCATCTCATGTTGTTGACCCCATATTTTTCAATTTGGCTGATCTCTGGGATGTTTACCATCAGATCAGTAATGCTAATGCCTTTTTGATTCATGTTATTTGTTTTCTAGCCACTGAATTATTTGAATAGACATTTATCAAAAGAAGACATACAAATAGCCTATATATAATATACATATATATATATAATGATCAACATAACTATTAAAGAAATGCAGTTTAAAATCACAATGAGATATTATGTCACACCTGTATAAATGACTATTACCAAAAAAATGAAAAATAACTAATGTTGATCAACATGGGGAGGAAAGGGAGCACTTGCATACTGTTGGTGGAAATGTAAATTAGTACAGCCATTATGGAGGTTTCTTAAAAAAAATAAAAATAGAACTGTTGTATGCTCCAGCAATTTCACTGCTGTGTATATATCAAACAATGAAATGGCCATCTCTAAAAGATATCTGCACTTTTAGTTTATGACAGGTTTATTCACAATAAGTAAGATATGGAATCAACCTAACTGTCCATCAGCAGATAAATGGACCAAAAAAAGTTTTATTTATGCACAATGGAATACTATGCATCCTAGAACAGAAGAAAATTCTGTCTTTATGACAACATGGATGAACTTGAAGAATAAACTTGAAGATAATAATGCTAAAGGAAATAAACCAGACTCAGAAAGACAAAAAGCACATAATCTCACTTGTATGTGGAATCTAAAAAAGTTGAACTCACAGAAGTAGCAAGTAGAATGATGGTTGCCAAAGTCAGGAGCAGTGATAGGTCATGGGGATATGTTAGTTAAAAGATACAAAACTTCAGTTAGAGGAAAAAAATGAATTTTTAGGACCTATTGTACAGCATGGTGACTGTAATTAATAATAATGTATTGTGCATTTCAAAATAGGAAGAGTAAATTACAAATATTCTCCCTAGAAAAATAGTCAAGTAAGTGATGCAATGGATATGTTAAATCACTTGACTAAATTATTTCACTTTGCACTCATATATTAAACCATCACAATGTACTTAAATATATATGTATATCTACATATATAATTATAATTTTGTCAGTAAAATTAAATGTTCCTTAAAGTAAGAAAAGGCTGATGTCTAGACATAGGGGAACAACAACCAGAGAAGGAAAACTATTGACTGTTACCTGTGCTTTGCTTAAGCTGGATTTGCAGCAATCTTTCTTCTGATCTTCTTGTAAAAGTCAGAATGGAATAAAGTTCCACAATATTTCACATAAAATAAAATATCACAAATCATTACATAACCATGGAACACTTTTTGAATTTTATCCTGTGTGTGATAAGCTGTTGCTGAGTGATTTTTTTTATTATACTTTAAGTTCTAGGGTACATGTGTACAACATGCATGTTTGTTACATATGTATATATGTGTCATGTTGGTGTGCTGTACCCATTAACTCATCATTTATATTAGGTATATCTCAAAATACAATCCCTCCCCCCACCCCCTCCCCACAATAGGCCCTGGTGTGTGATTTTCCCCTTCCGAAGTCCAAGTGATCTCATTGTTCAATTCCCACCTATGAGTGAGAACACGTGGTGTTTGGTTTTCTGTTCTTGTGATAGTTTGCTGAGAATGATGGTTTCCAGCTGCATCCATGTCCCTACAAAGGACATGAACTTATCTTTTTTCGTGGCTGCATAGTATTCCATGGTGTATATGTGCCACATTTTCTTAATCCAGTCTGTCACTGATGGACATTCGGGTTGATTCCAAGTCTTTGCTATTGTGAATAGTTCCACAATAAATATACGTGTGCATGTGTCTTTATAGCAGCATGATTTATAATCCTTTGGGTATATGCCCAGTAATGGGATGGCTGGGTCAAATGGTATTTCTAGTTATAGATCCTTGAGGAATTGCCACACTGTTTTCCACAGTGGTTGAACTAGTTTACAGTCTCGCCAACAGTCTAAAAGTGTTCCTATTTCTCCACATCCTCTCCAGAATCTGTGGTTTTCCTGATATTTTAATGATTGTCATTCTAACTGGTGTGAGATGTATCTCACTGTAGTTTGGATTTGCATTTCTCTGATGTCCAGTTATGACGAGCATTTTTTCATGTGTCTGTTGGCTGTATGAATGTCTTCTTTTGAGAAGTGTCTGTTCATATCTTTTTCCCACTTTTTGATGGGGTTGTTTCTTTTTTTTTTTTTTTTTTTTTTTTTTGGAAATTTGTTTGAGTTCTTCGTAGGTTCTGAATATTAGCCCTTTGTCAGATGAGTAGATTGCAAAAATTTTCTCCCATTCTATAGGTTGCATGTTCACTCTGATGGTAGTTTCTTTTGCTGTGCAGAAGCTCTTTAGTTTAATGAGATCCCATTTGTCAATTTTGCCTTTTGCTGCCGTTGCTTTTGGTGTTTTAGATAAGGAGTCTTTGCCCATGCCTATGTTCTGAATGGTATCACCTAGGCTTTCTTCTAGGGTTTTTAAGTATTAGGTCTAACATTTAAGTATCCAATCCATCTTGAATTAATTTTCGTATAAGGAGTAAGGAAAGGATCCAGCTTCAGCTTTCTACTTATGGCTAGCCAATTTTCCCAGCACCATTTATTAAATAGGGAATCCTTTCCCCATTTCTTGTTGTTCTCAGGTTTATCAAAGATCAGATGGCTGTAGATGTGTGGTATTATTTCTGAGGACTCTGTTCTGTTCCATTGGTCTATATCTCTGCTTTGGGACCAGTACCATGTTGTTTTGGTTACTGTAGCCTTGTAGTACAGTTTGAAGTCAGGTAATGTGACGCCTCCAGCTTTGTTCCTTTTGCGTAGGATTGTCTTGGCAATGTGGGCTCTTTTTTGGTTCCATATGAACTTTAAAGCAGTTTTTTTCCAATTCTATGAAGAAACTCATTGGTAACTTGATGGGGATGGCAGTGAATCTATAAATTAAATTGAGCAGTATCGCTATTTTCACAATATTGATTCTTCCTATCCATGAGCATGGTATGTTCTTCCATTTGTTTGTGTCCTCTTTTATTTCACTGAGCAGTGGTTTGTAGTGCTTCGTGAAGAGGTCCTTTACATCCCTTGTAAGTTGGATTCCTAGGTATTTTATTCTCTTTGAAGCTATTGTGAATGGGAGTTCATTCGTGATTTGGCTCTTTATCTGTTACTGGTGTATAAGAATGCTTGTGATTTTTGCACATTCATTTTGTATCCTGAGACTTTGCTGATGCTGCTTACCAGCTTAAGGAGATATTGGGCTGAGATGATGGGGTTTTCTAAATATATAATCATGTCATCTGCAAACAGGGACAATTTGACTTCTTTTTTTCCTAACTGAATACCCTTGATTTCTTTCTCTTGCCTGATTGCCCTAGCCAGAATTTCCAACACTATGTTGAATAGGAGTGGTGAGAGAGGGCATCCCTGTCTTGTGCCAGTTTTCAAAGGGAATGCTTCCAGTTTTTGCCCATTCAGTATGATATTGGCTGTGGGTTTGTCATAAATAGCTCTTATTATTTTGAGACACGTTCCATCGATACCGAATTTATTGAGCGTTTTTAGGATGAAGGGCTGTTGAATTTTGTCAAAGGCCTTTTCTGCATCTGTTGAAATAATTATGTGGTTTTTCATCTTTGGTTCTTTTTATACGCTGGATTATGTTTGTTGCTTTGTGTAGGTTGAAGCAGCCTCACATCCCAGGGATGAAGCCCACTTGATCATGTTGGATAAGCTTTTTGATGTGCTGCTGGATCTGATTTGCCAGTATTTTATTGAGGATTTTTCCATCGATGTTAATCGGGGATATTGGTCTAAAATTCTCTTTTCTTGTTGTGCCTCTGCCAGGTATTGGTATCAGGATGATGTTGGCCTCATAAAATGAGTTAGGGATGATTCCCTCTTTTTCTATTTATTGGAACAGTTTCAGAAGGAATGGTACCAGCTCCTCCTGATACTTCTGGTAGAATTCAACTGTGACTCCATCTGGTCCTGGACTTTTTTTGGTAGGTAGGCTGTTGATTATTGCCTCAATTTCAGAGCCTGCTATTGGTCTATTCAAGGATTCAAATTCTTCCTGTTTTAGTATTGGGAGAGTATAAGTGTCCAGGAGATTATCCATTTCTTCTAGATTTTCTAGTTTATTTGTGTAGAGGTGTTTACAGTATTCTCTGACGGTAGTTTGTATTCCTGTGGTGTCGGTGGTGATATCCCTTTATTACTTTTTATTGCGTCTATTAGATTCTTCTCTCTTTTCTTTCTTTTTTTTGTTATTCTATTTTAAGTACTAGGGTACATGTGCACAACGTGCAGGTTTCTTACATATGTATACTTGTGCCATGTTGGTGTGCTGCACCCATCAACTCGTCAGCACACATCAATTCGCCATTTACATCAGGTATAACTCCCAATGCAATCCCTCCCCCCTCCCCTCTCCCCATGATAGGCCCCAGTGTGTGATGTTCCCCTTCCCAAGTCCAAGTGATCTCATTGTTCGATTCTCACCTATGAGTGAGAACATGCGGTGTTTGGTTTTCTGTTCTTGTGATAGTTTGCTGAGAATGATGGCTTCCAGCTGCATCCATGTCCCTACAAAGGACATGAACTTATCCTTTTTCATGGCTGCATAGTATTCCATGGTGTATATGTGCCACATTTTCTTAATCCAGTCTGTCACTGATGGACATTGGGGTTGATTCCAAATCTTTGCTATTGTGAATAGTGCCACAATAAACATATGCGTGCATGTGTCTTTATAGCAGCGTGATTTATAATCCTTTGAGTACATACCCAGTAGTGGGATGGCTGGGTCATATGGTACATCTAGTTCTAGATCCTTGAGGAATTGCCATACTGTTTCCCATAATGGTTGAACTACTTTGCTATCCCACCAAGAGTGTAAAATGTTCCTATTTCTCCACATCCTCTCCAGCAGCTGTTTTTTCCTAACTTTTTAATGATTGCCATTCTAACTGGTATGAGATGGTACCTCATTGTGGTTTTGATTTGCATTTCTCTGATGGCCAGTGATGATGAGCATTTTCTCATGTGTCTGTTGGCTGTATGAATGTCTTCTTTTGACAAATGTCTGTTCATATCCTTTGCCCACTTTTTTATGGGGTTGTTTGCTTTTTTCTTGTAAATTTGTTTGAGTTATTTGTAGGTTCTGGATATTAGCCCTTTGACTGATGAGTAGCTTGCAAAAATTTTCTCCCATTCTGTAGGTTGCCTGTTCACTCTGATGGTAGTTTCTTTTGCTGTGCAGAAGCTCCTTAGTTTAATTTGATCCCATTTGTCAATTTTGGCTTTTGCTGCCATTGCTTTTGATGTTTTAGACATGAAGTCCTTGCCTAAGCCTATGTCCTGAAGGGTATTGCCTAGGTTTTCTTCTAGGGTTTTTATGGTATTAGGTCTAACATTTAAGTCTCTAATCCATCTTGAATTAATTTTCGTATAAGGAGGAAGGAAAAGATCCAGTTTCAGCTTTCTACTTATGGCAAGCCAATTTTCCCAGCACCATTTATTAAATAGGGAATCCTTTCCCCATTTCTTGTTTTCCTCAGTTTTATCAAAGATCAGATGGCTGCAGATGTGTGGTATTATTTCTGAGGACTCTGTTCTTTTTCATTGGTCTATATCTCTGTTTTGGTACCAGTACCATGCTGTTTTGGTTACTGTAGCCTTGTAGTATAGTTTGAAGTCAGATAGCGTGATGCCTCCAGCTTTGTACTTTTGACTTAGGATTGTCTTGGAAATGCGGGCTCTTTTTTGGTTCCATATGAACTTTAAAGCAGTTTTTTCCAATTCTGTGAAGAAATTTATTGGTAACTTGATGGGGATGGCATTGAATCTAAAAATTTTCTTGGGCAGTATGGACATTTTCATGATATTGATTCTTCCTCTCCATGAGCATGGTATGTTCTTCCATTTGTTTGTGTCCTCTTCTATTTCACTGCGCAGTGGTTTGTAGTTCTCCTTGAAGAGGTCCTTTACATCCCTTGTAAGTTGGATTCCTATGTATTTTATTCTCTTTGAAGCAATTGTGAATGGAAGTTCATTCATGTTTTGGTTCTCTGTTTCTCTGTTACTGGTGTATAAGAATGCTTGTGATTTTTGCACATTAATTTTGTGTCCTGAGACTTTGCTGAAGTTGCTTATCAGCTTAAGGAGATTTTGGGCTGAGACAATGGGGTTTTCTAAATATACAATCATGTCATCTGCAAACAGGGACAATTTGACTTCTTCCATTCCTAACTGAATACCCTTGCTTTCTTTCTCTTGCCTGATTGCCCTAGCCAGAACTTCCTACACTATGTTGAATAGGAGTGGTGCGAGAGGGCATCTCTGTCTTGTGCCAGTTTTCAAAGGGAATGTTTCCAGTTTTTGCCCATTCAGTATGATATTGGATGTGATTTGTCATAAATAGCTCTCATTATTTTGAAATACATTCCATCAATATTGAATTTATTAAGCCTTTTTAGCATGAAGGGCTGTTGAATTTTGTCAAAGGTCTTTTCTGCATCTGTTGAGATAATCATGTGGTTTTTGTATTTGGTTGTGTTTATATGCTGGATTACGTTTATTGATTTGCGTATGCTGAACCAGCCTTGCATCCCAGGGATGAAGCCCACATGATCATGGTGGATAAGCTTTTTGATGTGCTGCTGAATTCGGTTTGCCAGTATTTTATAGAGGATTTTTACATCGATGTTCATCAGAGATATTGGTCTAAAACTCTCTTTTTTTGTTGTGTCTCTGCTAGGCTTTGGTATCAGGATGATGGTGGCCTCATAAAATGAGTTAGGGAGGATACCCTCTTTTTCTATTGATTGGAACAGTTTCAGAAGGAATGGTACCAGCTCCTCCTGATACTTCTGGTAGAATTCAACTGTGACTCCATCTGGTCCTGGACTTTTTTTGGTAGGTAGGCTGTTGATTATTGCCTCAATTTCAGAGCCTGCTATTGGTCTATTCAAGGATTCAATTTCTTCCTGTTTTAGTATTGGGAGAGTATAAGTGTCCAGGAAATTATCCATTTCTTCTAGATTTTCAAGTTTATTTGCGTAGAGGTGTTTATAGTATTCTCTGATGGTAGTTTGTATTTCTGTGGGGTCGGTGGTGATATCCCCTTTATCATTTTTTATTGCGTCTATTTGATTCTTCTCTCTTTTCTTCTTTATTAGTCTTGCTAGCGGTCTGTCAATTTTGTTGATCTTTTCAAAAAACCAACTCCTGGATTCATTGATTTTTTGGAGAGTTTTTTGTGTCTCTATCTCCTTCACTTCTGCTCTGATCTTAGTTACTTCTTGCCTTCTGCTAGCTATTGAATGTGTTTGTTCCTGCTTCTCTAGTTCTTTTAATTGTGATGTTAGAGTGCAATTTTAGATCTTTCCTGCTTTCTCTTGTGGGCATTTAGTGCTATATATTTCCCTCTACACACTGCTTTAAATGTGTCCCAGAAATTCTGGTATGTTGTATCTTTGTTCTCACTGGTTTCAAAGAACATCTTTATTTCTGCCTCCATTCCATTATGTACCCAGTAGTCATTCAGGAGCAGATTATTCAGTTTCCATGTAATTGAGCAGTTTTGATTGAGTTTCTTAGTCCTGAGTTCTAGTTTGATTGCACTGTGGTCTGAGAGACAGTTTGTTATAATTTCTGTTCTTTTAGATTTGCTGAGGAGTGCTTTACTTCCAATTATGTGGTCAATTTTGGAATAAGTGCGATGTGGTGCTGAGAAGAATGTATATTCTGTTGATTTGGGGTGGAGAGTTCTGTAGATGTCTATTAGGTCTTCTTGCTGCAGAGATGAGTTCAATTCCTGGATATCCTTGTTAACTTTCTGTCTCGTTGATTTGTCTAATGTTGACAGTGGAGTGTTGAAGTCTCCCATTATTATTATATGGGAGTCTAAGTCTCTTTGTAAGTCTCTAAGGACTTGCTTTATGAATCTGTGTGCTCCTGTATTGGGTGCATATATATTGAGGAGAGTTAGCTCTTCCTGTTGAATTGATCCCTTTACCACTGTGTAATGGCCTTCTTTATCTCTTTTGATCTTTGATGGTTTAAAGTCTGTTTTATCAGAGACTAGTGTTGCAACCCATGCTTATTTTTGTTCTCCATTTGCTTGGTAGATCTTCCTGCATCCCTTTATTTTGAGCCTAAGTATGTCTCTGCATGTGAGATGGGTCTCCTGAATACAGCAAACTGATGGGTCTTGACTCTTTATCCAATTTGTCATTCTGTGTCTTTTAATTGGACCATTTAGTCCATTTACATTTAAGGTTGATATTGTTATGTGTGAACTTGATCCTGCCATTATGATATTAACTGGTTATTTTGCTCGTTAGTTGATGCAGTTTCTTCCTAGCCTCGATGGTCTTTACATTTTGGCATGTTTTTGCAATGACTGGTACCGGTTGTTCCTTTCCATGTTTAGTGCTTCCTTCAGGGTCTCTTGTAAGGCAGGCCTGGTGGTGACAAAATCTCTAAGCATTTGCTTATCTGTAAAGGATTTTATTTCTCCTTCACTTATTAAACTTAGTTTGGCTGGATATGAAATTCTGGGTTTAAAATTCTTTTCTTTACGAATGTTGAATATTGGCCCCCATCTCTTCTGGCTTGTAGAATTTCTGCCGAGAGATCTGCTTTTAGTCTGATGGGCTTCCCCTTGTGGGTCACCCGACCTTTCTCTTTGGCTTCCCTTAAGATTTTTTCCTTCATTTCAAGTATGGTGAATCTGGCAATTTTGTGTCTTGGAGTTGCTCTTCTCGAGGAGTATTTTTGTGGCGTTCTCTGTATTTCCCAAATTTGAATGATGGCCTGCCCTACTAGGTTGGGGAAGTTCTCCTGGATGATATCCTGAAGTGTTTTCCAGCTTGGTTCCATTTTCTCCCTCCCTTTCAGGCACCCCAATCAGACGTAGATTTGGTCTTTTTACATAATCCCATTCCTCTTGCCGGCTTTGTTCATTTCCTTTTCTTTTTTCTTTAGACTTCTCTTCTGGCTTCATTTCATTCATTTGATCCTCAATCGCTGATACTGTTTCTTCCAGTTGATCGAGTCAGTTACTGAAGCTTGTGCATTTGTCACGTATTTCTCGTGTCATGGTTTTCATCTCTGTCAGTTCGTTTATGTCCTTCTCTGCATTAATTATTCTGGTTATCAATTCTTCCACTCTTTTTTCAAGATTTTTAGTTTCTTTGAGCTGGGTATGTAATTCCTCCTTTAGCTCTGAGAAGTTTGATGGATTGAAGCCTTCTTCTCTCATCTTGTCAAAGTTATTCTCCATCCAGCTTTGATCTGTTGCTGGCGATGAGCTGCGTTCCTTTGAAGGGCGAGATGCACTCTTATTTTTTGAATTTCCAGCTTTTCTGCCCTGCTTTTTCCGCATGTTTTTGGTTTTATCTACCTCTGGTCTTTGATCATTGTGACATACTGATGGGGTTTTGGTGTGGGTGTCCTTCCTGTTTGTTAGCTTTCCTTCTAACAGTCAGGACCCTCAGCTGTAAGTCTGTTGGAGATTGCTTGAGGTCCACACCAGACCTTGTTTGTCTGGGTTTCAGCAGCAGAGGCCGCAGAAGATAGAATACTGCTGAACAGCGAGTGTACCTGTCTGATTCTTACTTTGGAGGCTTCTTCTCAGAGGTGTACTCCACCGTGTGAGGTATGGGGTGTTGGTCTGCCCCTAGTGGGGGATGTCTCCCAGTTAGGCTACTCAGGGGTCAGGAACCCACTTGAGTAGGCAGTCTGTCCATTCTCAGATCTCAACCTCCGTGTTGGGAGATCCACTGCTCTCTTCAATGCTGTCAGACAGAGTGGTTTGTGTCTGCAGAGGTTTCTGCTGCTTTGTTGTTGTTGTTGTTCTTTAACTGTGCCCTGTCCCCAGAGGTGGATTCTAAAGAGACTGGCAGGCCTCCTTGAGCTGCTGTGAGCTCCACCCAGTTCGATCTTCCCAGGGTTTTTTTTACCTACTTAAGCCTCAGCAATGGTGGGCGCTCCTTCCCCAGCCTCGCTGCTGCCTTGCAGTTAGATAGAAGGCTGCTGTGCTAGCAATGAGGAAGGCTCAGTGGGCGTGGGACCCTCCCAGCCAGGTGTGGGATATAATCTCCTGGTGTGCCCGTTTGCTTAAAGCGTAGTATTGGGGTGGGAGTTACCCGATTTTCCAGTTGTTGTGTGTCTCAGTTCCCCTGGCTAGGAAAAGGGATTCCCTTTCCCCTTGCACTTCCCATGTGAGGCGATGCCTCACCCTGCTTCAGCTCTCACTGATCGTGCTGCAACAGCTGACCAGCACCAATTGTCTGGCACTCCCTAGTGAGATAAACCCAGTACCTCAGTTGAAAATGCAGAAATCACCTGTCTTCTGTGTCACTTGCGCTGGGAGATGGAGACTGGAGATGTTCCTATTCAGCCATCTTGCTCCGCCCCCTGTGTGTTTTTTTAATAACCAAATGAATTATACAAGAAAGTCATACTTTAGGGTCACAGAATTACTAGTTTAGTAGAATCACTGTGTAGATATAGATGTTCATATATATGTTTTTGTGTATAAAACAAAACTTGATAGAAGTATAGTTCTATGGATGAGGTTGAAGAGGAGCTTTTCAGAAGTTGGAGCCAGTGCTGGTGTCTCAAATAAGCATGGGCTGTGTCCCAGGCTGCTCCACACAGGTAGGGCTGAGATGTGGTACTGGGTCCTTATTATCCTCTTCACCACAGTGGAGCCAGCCAACCTTGAAGGGTGTCACTGCTCTCACTGCGTCCCAGCATCAAGGACAAAGATGGGTGAGTTAGGCAACAAATCAGAATGACTGGAATTTTCTATCCTGTTTTGCTTTTACCACATATACTGAGCTGTATCCTCTGATATTCTATCATCTTTCCAGAAATTGTATTCATTATGATGGAAAGAGAATGAATCTGTAGAAATGTTTACCTTTCTATATGAATTCATGAGTGTCTATGAATTCAGGACACTATGGATTGGAGACTCACTCCCTAGAATGAGGACAGTGAAGAGGAGATCTGGTGACACTCAGTTATCAGTCCAAGAAACATGGCTCCCTCTCCAAGGTCACCTTGCTTAGATCTTTCCCTATCAGATTATCTTAGCTGAATCTCAATAATTCTGTGAAAGTTCCAGTCTGTTGTGTTTCTTCACGATATAGTTCCTATAATAAAAAGCATTCATGCATGTGAATCTGTGTGAAAATAATTTCATTTTCTCATGTTCCTCTTTTTTGTACGTGAATTGTGCCTCATTTTTATTTATAAAAGCCTTCTTTTTAAAAAATACAAACCAAAGTGTTTTAGACCTATATGTAACCTATTCCTTAGTCTAATATTATAGATATATTGTAAGAGTGACTATTTTACTTGGCTTTAGAATGTTTAACAAGAAAATGAATTCTTAACTGATCAAGTCCTTGCTATTAAAATGTTTGTGTTTTTCATCATGACATTGTGTTCTTTTAAATTAATCATTTTATTTGTTGAAAAATAAAATTTATATATCTTTGCAACTAATAATAGCATTGTACATTTATGAGATTATTTTAACAGAAAAATATAGAAGAACATAGTTATTTTTATTGTAATATTACTAACTCTAGGCTGAGAAAAGGGTGAGTCCCGTTGTGGTGAACTACATTATGCGTTGTTACTCACAGTTTCTTTTTGATCATATTTTTTTGGTCTCTGAGGTGAAATGACTTATTAGTTAAAATTTGTAAACTCACATGTGCATATTGTATATGTGTAGAAATTCAACACACTTTGTCTTGGAATTTCATTAAACTTCTTGAAATGACTGTAAAAAGAAGAATATACTTTGAACCCCCTTAGCATTCACCCCCAAATTTTCACCCCGTTATGAAGCATAGGCAACCACGAATTTACTTTCTGTCTCCATGAATGTGACTCTTCCGGACATTTAACGTAAGTAGAATTATGCAATATGTAGCCTTTTCTGTCTGACTTTTGATTTTAAGATTCATACAAGTTGTAACATCTAGCATTTACAAATATTGTATTTCTTTTTGCCAAATAATATCCCATTATATGATATAACACATTTTGTTCTTTTCTTTGTCAAGTAGTGGACATTTGTGTTATTTTCACTTTTTGGCTATTATGAATAATGCTACTGAGGCCTTTTATGTACAACTGTTTGTATGGATATGCGTTTTCATTTCTCTGGGTTAAATACCAAGGACTGCAATTCCTGAATTAAATATATCTGTGTTTATCTTTTGGAAGAACTGTCATACTGTCTTGCAAAGAAGCTGCACGGTTTTACATTTATTTCTATCAGCAGTGTATGATGATTCTAATTTCTCCACATCCACAGCAACACTTGTTATTATCTTTTAAATTATAGCCATCCAAGTGTATAGGTGATATCCTACTGTGGTTTTGATTTGCATTTCCCTAATGAGTAATGATATTGATAATCTTTTCTTATGTTTTCATATGTTTTTGTATGTTAATTGGCTACTTGTGTATATCTTGTGGAAAAATATTTACTCATATTTTTGTTCATTTACACACTAATACATTTTCTAATGAGATTTGAATTTATTTTTAGTCAATAAGTATTTATTGAGAATTTACTCTGTGCCAGTTACTGTCCTGGATATTTGAAGATATATAAATTAACCAGAGAGACAATCCCTGTTCCCATGAGTTTTACATTTGTTAGCAAAGATATTCAATGAAGATTAATTCTGTAATATATTGTCAGATATTGTAAATGCTATACAATACAGTATAATAGGACATTTAAAAACCAGGCCACACACTGGAATCACTAGGAGAGCTTTAACAGCTACTGATTTCTGGCTCCACTCCCTCATCTGTGAGAATGGCTGGGCTGTAATATAGTCTTCCTGTTTTTCCTGTACTATGGTGCCTTGGAAGCCTTATAATTTGCATGATTATAAAAACCAGGCCTCTAAGTCAAAGGACCAGGATTTTCCCTTTATTATTAATGGGGGTGGAAAGGGATGCTGCATAACTCATGGTGGGAGAATCAGTTAGCCATCTGAAGAAAAATGGAAAATTACTCTCACCTCATGTCATACATCACAACAAGATGAAATGTTACACAGTCATTAAAATATATGTATACAATTTTGGCCGGGCGCTGTGGCTCAAACCTGTAATCCCAGCACTTTGGGAGGCCGAGACGGCCGGATCACAAGGTCAGGAGATCGAGACCTGGCTAACACGGTGAAACCCCGTCTCTACTAAAAAAAATACAAAAAACTAGCCGGGCGAGGTGGCGGGCGTCTGTAGTCCCAGCTACTCCGGAGGCTGAGGCAGGAGAATGGCGTAAACCTGGGAGGCGGAGCTTGCAGTGAGCTGAGATCCGGCCAATGCACTCCAGCCTGGGCGACAGAGCGAGACTCCGTCTCAAAAAAAAAAAAAAAAAAAAAAAATATATATATATATATATATATATATATACAATTTTGAATAAAATCTATTCAGTTATTAACTCAACCAAAAAAAAACAAGCCAAATGCTTTTTGTGCTATGTCCTGGGGAGATAGTGATGAACCTGATATAATATATTACATTTTCTTACAGTTCATTGGAGGGAACAAAAAGCCAAATACAATGTAGTGAATAACAAGTAAAATCGGATGCTCTAAGAGCACATGGTAGTAATATCACGGGCTTCCTGGGAAAGGCCATAGTCTAAGCTGAACTCTGAAAATTTAATATGAATTAACAAGGTGACCTTTGAGTAATCTATTCTGGCCAGGAGAAGTCTAGAAGTAAAGAAGATGTTTCAGAAATTCCCGTTGAGTATGATTGGAGATAAAGAGAACTAACACTATGTTATTACTTATAAGGGTGTGCGTGTGTGTGTGTGTGTGTGTGTGTGTGTGTGTGTGTGTGTGATGGAGAGAGGGAGTACAGCGAATAAGGAAGCAAAGTTTGATGTGGCTTTTACACTGTGGTTTTGTGATCCAAGCAAACCAACAAATAAGAATAACTTGAGTAAATGTGTTTCAATCCCTGCCCAGAAACAACCATTCTCTTCATAAGAACAATGACACCCCTGCACACTGGAATAGATGCACTCAACTATTATGTAGCTGATACTTTTTGGATAGGTAAGAAGAAAAGCAAAGAAACAAAACATAAAAATAAGTGAAAACCAATTCATGGATAAATGTATAAATGACTTGCTAAACATGGCTCAAGTTGATGGACAGTTACTTGGAAATAAAGAACACTCACACAAAAATGTTTTTATTCCTTTCCTCTTGGACTACAGGTATAAACAGATGTCAAAATCCAAGAAGAGGAGTTGCATAGTAGAAATAAAACAGGCTACAAAATGTGACACACTTGGGTTTGAATCCTTTCCTGACACATTCTAACTGTGGAAATTGCTCAAACTTTTAGCATCTCAATTTCTATATGTTTAGGATAGGTAAAATGCACTTTATCTCAGAAGGTTGTTGGGAGATTTAAATGAGGTGTTGTACCTAAAGTATTTAATTACATAAGTGCAATTTCCTCACTTTTTCTCTCTTTCCTTCTACCTTCAAAAAGTTTAACCTCTTTTCTCTATACCATGCAGAATTGTAGGTCACCTGATCAATGTGATTTACAGACTTTGGCCTCTTAGTGCAAAAAAAAAAAAAGGATTTCCACTCCATTACCTTAATTAAGTTAATTAGCTTTACCTAATTAGCTCATTGGGATCACATAATTTCTGGAATAGCCTGGGCACCTTAATGAAATAACTTGAAAATAAACATGAGCCCCAGACGTTTATCATCTTAGAAGATACGTAAGAAGTAGAAGTAGCTAAAATGTTTATTAGAATCTCAACTCCTTCTTTAATGATTTTTTGGTGAGTAAATTATTATTATTATTATTATTATTTTTACCTGCACGTTATGCACATGTACCCTAGAACTTAAAGTATAATAATAAAAAAATTATTATTATTTTTTTGCTTAGGAGAAACTCACTCAAGAAAATTCACCATTTTAAAGTGTACAATTCAGTGATATTTAGTATGTTCACATTTTTGTACAATAACCACCTCTATCTAGTTCCAAAATATTTTCACCTTCCCAAAGGAAACACAATTCCCATTAAGTGGGAACATCCTATTTCCCTTTATTCCCATTTCCTGAGAGTCATCAGTTTGCTTTCTGACTCTAGAAATTTACCTATTCTGCAAATATTATATATATGGAATTATACAATATATAACCTTTTGTTTCTATCTTCTTTCATGTAAAAATGTTTTAGCAGTTTGTCTATATTGTAGTATGTATCTACTTCATTCATTTTATGACTAATATTCCATTGTATGTATACACAACATTTTATTTATCCATTTATTTATTGACTAACATTTGGGTTTTTTCTGCCTTTTAGCAATTGTGAATACTGTTCCTATGAACTTTTGTTTAAAAAACAGTAGTCCCATCTTTTTTTTTTTTTTTATATTTTTTTATTATACTTTAAGTTCTAGGGTACATGTGCATAACGTGCAGGTTTGTTACATATGTATACTTATGCCATGTTGGTGTGCCGCACCCATCAACTCGTCAGCACCCATCAATTCATCATTTATATCATGTATAACTCCCCAATGCAATCCCTCCCTCCTCCCCCCTCCCCATGATAGGCCCCAGTGTGTGATGTTCCCCTTCCCGAGTCCAAGTGATCTCATTGTTCAGTTCCCACCTATGAGTGAGAATATGCGGTGTTTGGTTTTCTCTTCCTGTGATAGTTTGCTAAGAATGATGGTTTCCAGCTGCATCCATGTCCCTACAAAGGACGCAAACTCATCCTTTTTTATGGCTGCATAGTATTCCATGGTGTATATGTGCCACATTTTCTTAATCCAGTCTGTCACAGATGGACATTTGAGTTGATTCCAAGTCTTTGCTATTGTGAATAGTGCCGCAATAAACATACGTGTGCATGTGTCTTTGTAGTAGAATAATTTATAATCCTTTGGGTATATACCCAGTAGTGGGATGGCTGGGTCATATGGTACATCTAGTTCTAGATCCTTGAGGAATTGCCATACTGTTTTCCATAATGGTTGAACTAGTTTACAATCCCACCAACAGTGTAAAAGTGTTCCTATTTCTCCACATCCTCTCCAACACCTGTTGTTTCCTGATATTTTAATGATTGTCATTCTAACTGGTGTGAGATGGTATCTCATTGTGGTTTTGATTTGCATTTCTCTGATGGCAAGTGATGATGAGCATTTTTTCATGTGTCTGTTGGCTGTATGAATGTCTTCTTTTGAGAAATGTCTGTTCATATCCTTTGCCCACTTTTCGATGGGGTTGTTTGTTTTTTTCTCGTATATTTGTTTGAGTTCTTTGTAGATTCTGGATATTAGCCCTTTGTCAGATGAGTAGGTTGCAAAAATTTTCTCCCATTCTGTAGGTTGCCTGTTCACTCTGATGGTAGTTTCTTTTGCTGTGCAAAAGCTCTTTAGTTTAATTAGATCCCATTTGTCAATTTTGGCTTTTGCTGCCGTTGCTTTTGGTGTTTTAGATATGAAGTCCTTGCCCATGCCTATGTCCTGAATGGTACTACCGAGATTTTCTTCTAGGGTTTTTATGGTATTAGGTCTAACATTTAAGTCTCTAATCCATCTTGAATTAATCTTCGTATAAGGGGTAAGGAATAGAGACCCATCTTTTTTTAACTTTTATTTTAGGTTCAAGGGTACATGTACAGGTTCATTATACTGGTAAATTGTGTGTCACAGGTGTTTGGTGTCCAGATTGTTTCATCACCCAGGTAATATGCCTATAGATAATTTTTGATCATCACTCTCCTCAACCCTCCACCCTCAAGTTGGTTTCAGTGTCTGTTGTTCCCTTTTTTTGTGTCCATATGTTCTTGATGTTTAACTTCCACTTATAAGTTAGAACATGCAAATATAAATTTTATGAGTATATTTTATTTTAAATAACACTTACTAATTCAGTGGAAAAAATAATCTATATCATCTTGCCACCCTATGCCTTTTAATTGGAGCATTTAGCCCATTTACATTCAAAGTTAGCACAGAAATACCATTTGACCCAGCAATCCCATTATGGGTATATACCCAAAGGAATATAAATTAGTCTATTATAAAGATACATGCACATGTATGTTCATTGCGTGCTATTCACAGTAGCAAAGACATGGAATCAACCCAAATGCCCATCAGTGATAGACTGGATAAAGAAAATGTGCCACATATTTGCCATGAAAGCCATATTTACCATGAAAGCCACATATTTACCATGCAGCCATAAAAAGGAATGAGATCATGCCCTTTGCAGGGACATGGATGGAGCTGAAAGTCATTATTTTCAGCAAACTAACTCAGGAACAGAAAACCAAACACCACATGTTCTCACTTATAAGTGGGAGCTGAATGATGAGAACACATGGACACATGGGGGGAACAACACACACTGGGGACTCTTGGTGGGGGCAGGAGGATGGAGAACATCAAGAAGAAAAGCTGATGGATGCTAGGCTTAATACTTAGGTGATGGGTTGATCAGTGCAGCAAATCACCATGGCAGACTTTTAACTATGTAATAAATGTACACATCCTGCACATGTACCTGGAGCTTCAAATAAAAGTTGATGAAAAACTAAAACCAAATTTAGTATAGATATGATTTCTTACTGTCCTTAGCTGTTTATTATCTAGACTTGTCTATGTGTTTGCTTTATAGTCTCACTGGTCTGTGTACTTAAGTGTCTTTGTGTGGTGGCTGGTAATGATGTTTTCTTTTTATGTGTGGCATTCCCTTAAGGACCTCTTATAAGACAGGTCTTGTGGTAACAACTTCCCATAGCATGTACTTGTCTGAAAATGATCCTATTTCTCCTTTGCTCATGAAGCTTAGTTTGGTTGAATATGAAGTTCTTGGTTGAAAAATCTTTTCTTTAGGAATGTTGAATATAGGTCCTCATTCTCTCATCTTGTAGGGCTTTTTATTTTTTTCCCTGAAATATGTGCTGTTACCCTGATGGGATTCCCTTTGTGTGTCACCTGCCTCCTTCTTTCTAGTTGCCTTTAACATTTTTTCTTTCATTTCAACCTTGAACAATTTGATGATTATATGTCTTGGGGATGATCTTCTTGTGTAGTATTTCATAGGGGTTTCTGAATTTTAATGTTAGCATCTCTCATGAGGCTGGAGAAATGTTAATGGATAGTGTTCTGAAATATGTTTTTCAGATTGCTTACTTTTTCTCCTTTTCTTTGAAGGATGCCAATGAGTCATAGTTTAGTCTCTACATAAGCCCATGTTTCTCAGAGATTTTGTTCATTCTTTTTTATTGTTTTTCTGTATTTTTGTCTGGGTTACTTTGAAAAGCAAGTCTTCAAGCTCTGAGATTCTTTCCTCACCTTGATCAATTCTGCTATTAATAGTTGTGGTTGTGTTCTGAAATTCTCAAAATTAGTTTTCCAGCTCTATTAGCTCAGTTTGCTTCTTTCTTAAAATGACAATTTTATCTTTTATTTCCTGTATTGTTTTACTGTATTTCTTAGAATTATTTGATTTAGTTTTGACTTTCTCATGAATATCAATGATCTTTATTCCTATTCATATTCTGAATTCCGTTTCTGTCATTTCAGCCATCTCAGCCTGGTTAAGAACCATTGCTGGGGAACTAGTGTGGTTGTCTGGAGGGTATAAGACATTCTGGATTTTTGAGTAGCCAGAGACCTTGCACTGGTTCTTTCTCATCTTTGTTGGATGACGTTCCATCAGTCCTTGAAGTTAGTGTTCTTCAGATGGATTTTCTTTCATAGTTTTATCTTCTTTGATGTGGCTGCAGGTTTGATTGTGGTATAAGTTAGATTCAGCCGATGGCCCTCATTTGTGGTAGATTTGGAGGGGCCCAAGATTCAGGTCAGCAATCCTGAGCTGTATGCTCTAACTCTGAGGGGAAAATACCAGGCCCCCAGCCTTGGTATCTGTCCCCTCAGGTTTAGAAACTCGATGCACTCAATGGGTCAATATGTTCCTGGGCTGCTGGTCACAACACTCTGAATGGTGGTGCCAGCCAAAGTGTTTCTTCGGGTGGTGGAGGCAAAATCTGTTCTCATTTGCATGTGCCAGCACCATCAACAGCATGCTGAGGTGCACACTTGTCAGTTGGGGTGGGTCACTAGTGTGTCTGGGGCTGCCAGCCTCCCTGCGGGCACTGGCAGCAACAGTGGTGACAGCATAGGGAGGAGGGCATTGAGGGGGAGGACAGAGGGAAGGGGACAGGATCACTGGGTTCTGTGTGCATGTTCACAGCCCACACATATGAGAAAGTTGAAACTCAAGACATTCAGCAACCTTACCTCTATGGCTTTTCTGAGCTCATCCCACACTTCAGCTCTCCCAGAATGGTTTTGCATGCTTCCAGTGTCTCCACAGTTCTGGGATATTGAGGGTGTCTCTGGCTCTGACACCACTTTTTTGTTCAGCCTTGCCCTTGTGGGAGGCCTGAGTGGTGGCTCTGCTTTGAGACAAGTGTCTCCCTGGGCCCCCTGGCTTTTAAGTACATCCTCTGAAATCTGAGTACAGGCTATCATGGCCCCACAGCTCTTGCATTCTGCACATCTGAAATGTTAGCACGATGTAGACATAGCCTAAGGTTACTGCTTGCACCCTCTCGAGATACATTTGGGCCCACTTTTGCCATACCATAGTGCCACAAAGGTTTATGGATTGTATCTTGCAGAGCAGCAAGTTGAGCTACACCTGAGGCCACTGGAACCATAGCAAGAGTTGCTGAAGAGTGCTATGCCAGGATGCATGAAGTAGAGTCCTGAATCATCCCTGGGCAACAGAGATGGAGATTGAAGAGTGCCCTGGGACCATCTCAGAAAAGCATTCTTCCCTCATAGAACTCTGGGCCTAGGATAAAATGGGCATCCTCAAAGATCTCTAGATTGCTTTCAGGGCCATTTTCTTGTTGTCTGGATGATTAGCAACTAGCTCCCTTCTATTCATGCTAATCTCTTTAGTAACCAGTCACTCAGACACACCCTTGTTTTGTTCTCATATACACACTGTTTTGCTCTTTATGTGGCCAGGCTATGAATTTTTCAAATCTTTCTGTTCTGCATCCATTTCAATTATTAATTCTGTCCATAAACTATTCTTTTGCTCCAACATCTCATTGTAAGTGGCCAACAGTCAGCATGCAGCAGGCTTAATACTTTACTGCTTAGACATTTCTTCTGTCAGATATCCTAGTTCATCCTTAATATCAGCCTTCTACAAAGTCCGTAAACACAGACAAAATTCCTACAAGTTGTTTGTCACTATATAACAAAGACAGCCTTTATTCCAGTTTCCAGTACCTTGTGCCTCACTTCCATCTGAGACCTCCTCAGAATGGACTCTACTGTCCACATTTCTATCAGCATTCTGGTTATGACCATTTAAATAATTTCTTCTTTTTATTTTTTAGTTTGTATTTATCTCCCGGGGTACTTGCGCACAACATGCAGGTTTGTTACATATGTGTACATGTGCCATGTTGGTGTGCTGTACCTGTTAACTCATCATTTACATTAGGTATATCTCCTAATGCTATCCCTCTCCCCACCCCATGACAGTCCCTGGTGTGTGATGTTCCCCACCCTGTGTCCAAGTATTCTCATTGTTCAATTCCCACCTATGAGTGAGAACACACGGTGTTTGTGTTTTCTGTCTTTGAGATAGTTTGCTCAGAATTATGGTTTCCAGCTTCATCCATGTCCCTACAAAGGACACAAATCATCCTTTTTTATGACTGCATAGTATTCCATGGTGTATATGTGCCACATTTTCTTAATCCAGTATGTCATTGATGGACATGTGGGTTGGTTCCAAGTCTTTGCTATTGTGAATAGTGCTGCAATCAACATACGTGTGCATGTGTCTTTATAGCAGCATTATTTATAATCCTTTGGGTATATGCCCAGTAATGGGATGGCTGGGTCAAAAGGTATTTCTAGTTCTAGATCCTTGAGGAGTCACCACACTGTCTTCCACAATGGTTGAACTAGTTTACAGTCCCACCAACAGTGTAAGTAATTTCTATGAAGATTCATACTTTCTCCAGTCTCTCATATCCTGAACTTGTACTAAAATTATCTTTACTGTTCTATTTATGGCAACCCAGGCTTTTTCTAACCTGTTCCTTCAAACTCTTTGGGTTTCTACCCATTATCTAGTTCGAAAGCTCTTTTCACATCTTCAGATATTTATTTTTATTTTCAATTCTGGTGCAGGATGCGCAGGTTTGTTAAATAGGTAAACATGTTCCATGGTGATTTGCTGCACCTGTCAACCCATCACCCAGCTTTTGAGCCCAGAATGCATTAGCTATTTTTCCTAATGCTCTCCTTCTGCTCACCCCACCCTGACAGGTCCCAGTGTGTGTTGTTCCCCTCCCTGTGTTCAGGTGTTTCATTGTTCAGCTCCCACTTATAAGCGAGATCATGTGGTGTTTGGTTTTCTGTTCATGCATTAGTTTCCTGGTGATAATGACTTTCAGCTTCATCTATGTTCCTGCAATGGACATGATCTTATTCTTTTTTATGGTTGCATAGTATTGCATGGTGCATATGTCCCACATTTCTTTATGCCATATTTTTTATTAGCAACAGCCCCACATCCTGGTACCAATTTTCTGTTTTAATCAATTTTCTGTAGCTATAACAGAATACCTAAGACACGGGAATTTATGTTTAAAAAGGTTTATTTTGACTCACAGTTCTGGAGGCTGAGGAGTCCAAGATTGGCCACATCTTCTGGACCACTGGTGAAGACCTCATGCTGTCTGATAACATGGTGGAAGCCATTATAGGACAAGAGAGGTGCACTGAGAAGCAAACTGGATTTTATATTAGACCCATTCTTGTGATAACTAACCCACTTCTGCAATAATCCATTAATTGATTAATCCATGAATGGGTTAATCCATTCATGAAGGCAGAGGCCTCATGACCCAATCACTTTTTGATGACACCACTCCCCAACACTATTACATTTAGGAATAAGATTCAACTGTGAGTTTCATAGGGGACAAATATTCAAGCCCAAGCAGGTGTAGTTTAGGCATTCTAATTTATTATTTTGCATGTGTATATCCAGTTGGTCCAATACCAAAATGACATTTGAAAAGGCTGTGCTTTGCCCATTAAATTGTCTTGGCATCCATGTTGAAAATCACTTGACAATATATTCAAGGGTTTATATCTGGGCTTTTCATCATGTTTCATTGGTGTATATGTCTGTCTTTATATTTGTACTTCTATACGTTTTGATTACTGAAGTTTTATAGTGTTTTTAAAGAAGTATAAGTCCTCCAAATTGGTTTTTCTTTTTCAATGTTGTTTTGGCTATCTGGGTTCCTTAAGTTTTGATATTAATTTTAGGATGAAATTTTCTATTTCTGCAATAAAACATCATTGAGATTTTGATAGAAACTACATTGAATTTGAATATATCTGTATACTGTAAGTAGTACTGACATCTTAATAATATTGCTTCCAATTTATGAACATGGGATATCTTTTAATCTATTTATGTTTTCTTTAACTTATCTAGTAATCTTTTGTAGTTTTCATTGTAAAAGTCTTTGCCTCCTTGATTAAGTTCACTCATAAGCATTTTATTGATGATATTTAGGTGAAATAGTTTTCTTAATTTCCTTTTCAGACTTGTAATTGCTAGTTTATAGAAATACTTTCTGATTTTTTATATGATGATCTTGTATCCTGCACCTTTGCAGAATTTGTTTTTAGCTTTAATAGTCTATGAATTCCTTTGTATTTTCTACATATAAGATCATGTTATCTGCAAATAGTTTAGCTGCTTTTTTCCAATTTTAATGTATTTTATTTATTTCTTCTTCCTTAATTGTTCTGGCTAGAACTTCCATCACAATGGTGAGTAGCAGTGGTAAAGGCTGTCATCTCCATTCTGTTCTTGGCTGTACACGTTATCCATTTTTACAATTAAGCATAATTAGCTCTTGATGTTTTGTGAATGCTCAAAATCAGTTTCAAGAAATTTCCTTCTGTTTTTAACTTTTGGGTGTTTTTTCATGAGAGATTATTTGACTTTGTCATATACATTTTCTGCATCAATTGAAATTATCATATTTTCTTTTTCTATTATTAATGTGGTGCATTATATTCATTGAATTTTGTATGTTGAACTATCTTTACCCCTAGATAATTTCCACTTGGTTATAACATGTGATTCTTTCATAGGTTGCTAGACTCAACCTATTATAAGTCTTTTTTAGGTTGTTTAATAGCATATTCCCATCAGTTGCTGTATTATTTTCCATTGGAAGTTTTTAAATTGTTTTTCCAATTTTTTTTAACTGTTTATAGATGTGCTCAGATTTTTATAAAGATCTTCCTGAATCAATTGTGGTAGTTTGCATTTCTAGGAATTTGTCTATGTTATCTAGGATACGTAATTTATTGGTGTGAATTTCTCATACTATTCTCCTTCTACAAAATAAATTTGTGTACATTTGAGATTCACAAGTAATGATTTGAGATACACGTGGCAGCATACCTAATTTTAATGCACTTTGCAGATATTGCACTCTTTACAAATTGAAAGTTTGTAGCAATTTTTCATCAAGCAAGTCTTCCCACAGATGAGTGCTACCACAAGTAGAATTATTTTGTCATTTTGTCTTCCAGTGGATTGCTGGTAGTACCTAAGAATATAATTAATTTATATATACTGAATTTATAATATGCAACATTGTTCATTCTGTAAATTATAGTATTCATTTCAGAGGTTCATGGGTATTTTCTTGGTAATAATAATAATATCTGCAAATGGAACAGTTATACTTCTTTCTTTCTTACATATGTGCCTATTCTCCTATCTTTCTGGTCTTTTCCTCTCTCATGTCTTTCTCTTATTTTTTTCTTTCTTTTATTGTTTGATTGAACCGTCTAGAAAGTCAAGTGAAATATTTAATAGAAGTGATGAGAAAAGGCTTCCTGGCTTGGTCCTAACTTTAGTGAAAAAACACTCAGTCTTCCACATTAATTATCATGTTTTCCATGGGATTTTGGTAGATACCCAACAATATTTGTAATATTTTTTTCTAGTCTTTCTTTGGTGAAAATTTTTCCATGAATATGTAGTAAATTTTGTCATGTAAATTTTTGGCATATTGAAGTAATCATGTGCTTTTTCTTTTTTAGCCTGTTAAAGTGGTAAATCACAACGTCTGAATTTCCAATGTTAAAACAAAGTTGCATTTATGGAATAAACTCAAGTACATATTATCATCTGTATATATTGCAGAATATAGTTTGGCAAAATTGTCTACTTTGAAAATGTTCATGATTATTTTATTATTAATTTCAAGCTATACAGATGTTATAAACATGCTTTACAGATATGCTTCCAAAAATTATTATATGGGCCTTAAAATAAATATGCCTTTTGCTTGAGAATATTATTGCATCCAGTGTTTGTAACAGGTGGTTACTACTTACAGAGAACATTCTTTCTAAAGGGCAGGATGCCCACATATTATAAAATTTCCTCAACATTTTGAAAATATTTTGCAATAATTTTTTCATGACAGCTTCATTGAGATATGTCATATATTGTAAATTAATCTATTTAAAGTATACAATACCGTTTTGTATTAAGTACAGTCACAGGATTGTACAATCAATACTGTAGCCTGATTTTATAATATTTCAGTTCCCCATAAAAGAAACCTTACATCCACTCAGAGTCACACTCTATTTCTCCTTCAACACTCGCACGCTTACCACCAATCAAGCCCTAGGCAATGACTAATATCATTTCTCTGTCTACATATTTGGTTTTTCTAGATATTTTATACAGGTAGAATCATACACCATGTGTACTTTTTATTTCCTTCCTTTATTTAACATAAGGTTTTTAAGGTTCAAACAAGTTGTATCAGTGATAAATTCATCTTTACTGATTACCGAATATTTTTGTTTTACTACATTTTATTTATGCATTCATCAGTTGATGGACACTTTTTGGCCACCATAAATAATCCTGATATTAATATTTGTGTACAAGTTTTTGTGGGAACATACGATTTCATACCTATTGGGTATATACCCAAGGGTGAAATTTAAGGAGATACTGAAACGATATGTTTAAATTTTTAAAGAACTGTCCAACAGTTGTCTAAACTGACTACAACATTTTACATTGCTACCAGCAGTGCAAGTGGGTTCTACTTTCTTCCCATCCATCTTATCACTGGGTATTATATTTCTTTTTGATTATAGCCATCCTAATGAGTGTAAAGTGGTATAACATTGTGATTTTCATTTGTATTTCTTTGTTTTACAAAGATTTTGAGATTTTTTCTTTTGCTTTTGAACATTTTTATATCTTCTTTGGAGATATGTCTATTTGGATTTCTGCACATTTAAGTATTTGGTAGTTTATATTTTAATCATTGAGTTCTAACCATTTTTATATATTCCTGACACAAGTCCACATATAACATATTATACAAACACAAATATATATATATATATATATATATATATATATATATATATATACACACATATATACATATATAATTTGCAAATGTTTTCTTTCATTCTATGGTGTGCCATTTTACTTTTGTGATCATTCCCTTTGATGGACACAAGTTATTAATTTTTGTGAAATTAGATACATCTAATTGTCTTTAGAGTTTCTCTTTTATTGGCTTTTAGCACCTTGTCTATAAACTCATTCCTTAATCAAAGACCCAAAATTTACAACTTTGATAATTTGAGAGTTTTATAGTTTTAATCCTTATATACATGTCCATGTTCCATTTTTACTAAAAGCATATATATGGTATGAGGTAAGAGCTCAACTTCATTCATTTGCATATACATATCTAGTTTCTCTATCACCATTTTATAAAACCTCTTTTCCCCCCACTAACTTGTTTTCAGAGCATTTAGATATAAATTGACTGAAATATGAAGGCTTATATTTGGACACTCAATTCTATTCCATTGACTTAAATTAAATCTTGTCTTTGTTATTGTAGCTTTGAAATAGTTTTGAAATCAGCATATTGGGTAGGTACTCAAACTTTGTTCTTTATTAAGCTTATTTTTGTATTTTGGGACCCTTACAATTCCATATAAATTTTAGAATCAGCTTGCCAATTTCTGCAAAGAAGCAATGTGAAATTTTGTTAGGGATTGTGTCCAGTGTGTATATCCTTTTAGGGTGAATCATCACATTGGAAATATTAATTCTTTCAATAAATGAATACAAAATGTCTTTTCATTTTTCAGTAAATGAATATAAAATGTCTTTTCATTTGTTTAGATATTTTTATTCCTGTAAACATTATTTTGTGGCTTCCAGATGATTGGTTTTTCAGTTCTTTTGTTAAATTTATTCCTAAGTATTTTATTTATTTTGATTGTATTGTAAATGGAATTGCTTTCCTTAATTCTGTTTCTGGATTGTTCATTGCAACTGTATAGGCATACAATAGAATATTTTGTATTGAACTTACATCCTGCAACATTGAAAAACTCATTTGTCATATCTAAGAGCTCTCTAGTCAATTTTTTATGATTTTCTGCATAACAGATCATGTCATTATAAATTAGGGGAGATATAGTTTTATTTCTTCCTTTCCATTTTACATGCCTTTTATTTCATATTTCTACAAATTTATCTTATTAGAGATGCTAGTACAATGTAAAGTAGAAATAATGAAAGCAGACATCCTTGTCCTGTTCCTGAATTCAGAGAAAAACATTCAATTTTTTATCATTAGTTATGATGTTAGCCATGGGTTCTTTGTATGTGTCATTTAGCAGGATGACAATAGTCCTTTTTATTTCTACTATGTTGGCTAACTTTGTAATGAAAGAGTTTGGATATTATTAAAGGTTTTGCCTACATCCATTGAGGCACATTTGGGTTTTTTGTTATTCTACTGATAAGATGCATTACATTAATTGATTATCAAATGTTAAGCCAATCTTGCCTTCCTAAGAAGAATTTCATTTGGCATTTAATATGCTGTTGGACTCAGTTTGTAAGTATTAAGCTAATGATTTGTGCATCTGTATTTAGGTGGGATATACATTTGAACATTTCATGTAATGTCTGATTTGTTTTGGTATATGTGTAATACAGAAGTCTTCCCTTCTCTTTCAAATTTTGGCCAATTTTGTAAAGATTTTCTATTAATTGTTTAAGTGTTTGGTAGAATTCACCAGAGATGCAATCATAAACTGGGTTTTTCTTTATGGAAAAGTTTTGAATACTGATTCAATCTCTATCTCTTACAGGTATATTCAAATTCCATACTTCTTGAGTCAGATTCAGCAACTTGTGTTTTTCCAGGAATTTGTCAATTTTATCTACATTATCTGATTTGTTGGCATTCAATTGTTTTTAGTTTTCCCGTATAATCAATTTTATCTTTCTATGGTCTATAACGTGTTGTCAATTTTGATCTTTTTAAAGAACCAACAATTAGCTCTGATCTTTTTTTCTTTTTTTTTTTTTAGTTGGAGTCTCACCTTGTTTCCCAGGCTGGAGTGCAATGGTTCACCGCAACCTCCACCTCCCAGGTTCAATCAATTTTCCTGCCTCAGCCTTCTGAGTACCTGGGATTACAGGTGCCCACCACTATGCCTGGCTAATTTTTGTATTTTTGGTAGAGATGGGGGTTTCACCATGTTGGCCAGGCTGGTCTCAATCTCCTGACCTCAAGTTTTCTCACTACTAAGCCTCCCTACTTTTAGTGCCTCAAGGTGTAAAGTTAGATTGTTAACATGACATTTTTCTTCTTTCTTAATGTAGTTATTTAAAGTACAAAAGTTCCTCTGAGCACTACTTTGGTCACATCCCTAAAGTTTTGGTATGGTATGTTTTCATTTTAATTCTTTTCTATATATATGTAAATTACTCTGGTTATTTATCTTTTAATACTTTGATGATCTAAGGGTGTATTGTTTAATCTCCACAAATTTGTAAATTTTCACTGTTGTTGATAAACACACTTTGTGTGACTTCAACATTTCAAAACTTAATGGTATTTATTTTTTGGCCTAACATATGGTTCTTCCTGGAGAATTCTTCTCGTGCACTTGAGACAAATGTGTGTGCTGCTGTTTTGGAGTTTTACTAAACTCTGCATATGTCTTTTAGGGCTAGTTGATTTATACTGCTATTCAAATCTTCTTTCGCTATTAATTTCTTACTGTACAACTGTCTATTTGCACCTGCAATTCTGTCAATGTGAGGGTGTCATATACTTTGGGAGTGTGTTATTTAGTTCTTGTATGATTATAGTTGTTATACCTTCATGAATTGACCACTTTATGAATGTATATTGTCCTTCTTTTCCTCACATAACAATTTTTCACTTGAATTCTGTTTTGTCTAACATTAACATAGTGACCACAGATCTGTTTTTGTTACTGCTTGAAAGGCGTGTATTTTTCTATCTTTTTCCTTTCAACTTAAATGTATCCTTGGATCTAAAGTGAGTTTCTTGTAGAGAGGATATAGTTTGATCATTTTTAAATGTAAACCCATTTTGCCTTTGTCTGCCTTTTGATTGAAAATTTTAATTAATTTCCATTTAAAGTAGTTACTAATAAGAAAGAACTTATATCCACATTAGATATTGGGTCTAAGTTTGTCTTATACATTTTTTGGTCTTTATTTTTCCATTATTGACTTCTGTTTGTTTACTTGTTTTTTGTAGTAAACTATTTTGATTTTCTTCCCATTCTTCTGCACATAATTTTTAAATCTAACAATTTTGTGGTTGGCGTATAAATGACATTTAACATCCTAAATTTATAACAATCTAGTTCAAATTGTCACTCACTGAATTTCCAGAGAATATACAAACTACGTTCCTGAAATTTTCATTCTACCCCTTTTTTATGTTGTGATTGTTATAAATTATATCTTTATACATTATGCACCCAATAACATACATTTATTTTTATTGTATATCCATCTGTCCTTAAAATTCTGTAGAAAAAAAGTTTAAAAATTTAAAACTGAAGTTACAAAGCAAAAATACAATATTGGCTTTTATATTTACTCATATATTTGTCTTTACTAGAAAATTTTATGTTTTCATATGAATTTGATTTATTATCTAGAGTTATTTCATTTCAATCTGAAGGACTCTCATCAGCATTTTATGTAGGGCAAATGCAATGGTAATGAACCAGTCCAGCTTTTGTTTTTCTGGAAATGTCTTAATTTCTCTAATTTTTTGAAGGATAGTTTTACTGAACATAGAATACTTAGTCGAGCATTTGTTTTTCTTTCAGCACACTAAATATATCATTCCACTGTCTTCTCAGCTTCCAGATTTCTGCAGAGAAATGAGCTGATTATCTTATTTAAGATTCATTTACATGATGAGTCTCTTCTATATTGTTCCTTTCTGTTATTGACTTTACATGTTTGATTATAATATGTCTTGTGGTGTTTATTTGAGTTTATCTTATTTGGATTTTTTGAGGTTCGTAAATTCATAGATTCATGTCTTTCATCAAATTTGGTAAGTTTTTGGCTATTTCTTCAAATATTCTTTTACCCTATCTCCCTCTTCTCTTATTATGATTCTCATGATGCATATGATGGTCTGCTTGATGACATCCTGCAAGCCTCTTAGGTTCTATTCACTTTTCTTCATTTTTTTCTATCTGCTCCTCAAACTCAATTTCAGTTGTCCTATTTTAGGTTCACTGATTCTGTTCATTTAAATCTACTTTTAATAACTTTTCTTGTTTTTCTGTTTCACAATTTTTATTTGTTTTTATAGTATCTATCACATCATTGATATTCTCATTTGGGTCATACATTATTTCTATAATTTAATGTGGTTATTTTTCCATGTTTTTATTTAGCTTTTTATGCATATTTAAGAGAGTTATTTTAAAATTTTTTTCTAGTAGATCTATGTTGGCTGCCTCAAAAATAAATTCTCTCAATTTATTATGTTCCCTTGAATGGGCCAAACTTTGCTGTTCCTTTGTATGCCTTGTCTTTTCTTGTTTAAAACTGGTCACTTGAATATTATAATGTTGTATCTCTGCAAATCAGAATCCCCCCTTTCCTAGGGTTTGCTATTTTTCTGATTGTTGAAGATTGTGGCCATCATTTGATTAGTGATTTTCTGAGTTTTTTTTTTTTTTTTTTTTTTTTTTTTGAGGCGGAGTCTCGCTCTGTCGCCCAGGCTGGAGTGCAGTGGCGCGATCTCGGCTCACTGCAAGCTCCGCCTCCCGGGTTCACGCCATTCTCCTGCCTCAGCCTCCCGCGTAGCTTGGACTACAGGCGCCCGCCACCTCGCCCGGCTAGTTTTTTTTGTATTTTTTAGTATAGACGGGGTTTCACTGTGTTAGCCAGGATGGTCTCGATCTCCTGACCTTGTGATCAGGCCGTCTCGGCCTCCCAAAGTGCTGGGATTACAGGCTTGAGCCACCGCGCCCGGCCTTTTTTTTTTTTTTTTTTGTAAGGACTATATTCCTTGATTTGTGCAGTCACTGAAGTCTCTGTTTCTTTGCTTGGGTTCAGCTAGTGTAATGATAGAACTCTCCTTGAATGCGAGGAGCTAAAAAACAAACAAACCCCCACCACCAATCTTTGTAGATTAGCTCTATGCCTGAGCACTTCTTTAACACTTAGCCAGGTTTGCACTTAGCCCAGGGATCAGCCCAATGTGAAAGCTTCTCTGATGTTTTCTGCATATGTCTCTCGCCTGGGACATGCGCATAGTCTTTTAAATTACTTGTAAATGTTATTGTTTTCAAATATTTTACAAAGAAACTCTTTCTAGGTTTTGTTTTCAGGCTGTAGATGATATAGTGCATGTCTCAACTATAATCTTTGTTTCAGGAGCCTTTGTGTTCAGTTGGTGGTGTTTTAAGCATTGCCCACTGCTTTTCTGGCCTGAGTTCCAGGTTAGTAAAGGCAAAGATGAACACCGTGTTTTAATCCTTAAGTTAGCCTCCAGACAAGTTAAAACAAAATAGTTTGCAAACAAAGTATTTACTGCTCCTTCTGGAACCAGGGATCAGGGTCTTAGTCTGGGCATGTGGACTTCCCTCTTCAAGACTGCTACTCTGCCACGGAAGAAGGTGGAAAGAGCAAGTAAAAATGCCACAAATCTTCCTGTCGCTTTGATTTTTATCATTTTTACTTCAACATTTACTTGGTGGCTGTAAAACTTTGACTATTTCCCAGAGTTTTTACAAAGTTGGTTCTGACAGTTCCTAATTATTTTTCAGTGATTTTGTGGGCAGATACAAACTTAAAGCTACTCTACCATTTTGCTGGTGTGATTCTTCTACAGTAGAGGTTTTTAATAACGTTTGTCTTAAAAAATATGTAGTATGTGGATCTACAACCATCTGATCTTCGACAAACCTAACAAAAACAAGCAATGGGAAAAGGATTTCCTATTTAATAAATGGTGCTGGGAAAACTGACTAGCTATATGCAGAAAACTGAAACTGGGCCCCTTCCTTACAACTTATATGGAAACAAACTCAAGATGGCTTAAAGACTTAAACATAAAACCTAAAACCATAAAAGCCCTAGAAGAAAACCTAGGCAATATCATTCAGAACATAGGCATGGGAAAAGAGTTCATAACTAAAACTCCAAAAGCAATGGCAACAGAAGTCAAAATTGACAAATGGGATATAATTAAACTAAAGAGCTTCTGCACAGGAAAAGAAACTATCATCAGAGTGAACAGGCAACCTATAGAATGGGAGAAAATTTTTGCAATCTATCCATCTAACAAAGGGCTAATATCCACAATCGACAAAGAACTTAAACAAATTTACAAGAAAAAACAACCCCATCAAAAAGTAGGCAAAGGATATGAACAGGCACTTCTCAAAAGAAGGCATTTATGCAGCCAACAAACACATGAAAGAAAAGCTCATTGTAACTGGTCATTAGAGAAATGCAAATCAAAACCACAAGGAGACACCATCTCACGCCAGTTAGAATGGTGATCATTAAAAAGTCAGGAAACAACAGATGCTGGAGAGCATGTGGAGAAATAGAAACACTTTTACACTGTTAGTGGGAGTGTAAATTAGTTCAACCATTGTGGAAGACAGTGTGGGGATTCCTCAAGAATCTAGAACTAGAAATACCATTCGACCCAGCAATCCCATTACTGGGTATATAACCGAAGGATTATAAATCATTCTACTATAAAGACACAAGCATACATATATTTATTGCAGCACTATTTACCGTAGCAAAGACTTGGAACCAACCCAAATGCTCATCAATGATAGACTGGATAAATATAATGTGGCACATATACACCACAGAATACTATGCAGCCATAAAAGGATTAGTTCGTGTCCTTTGCAGGAACACTGATGAAGCTGGAAGCCATCATTACCAGCAAACTAACACGGGAACAGAAAACCAAACACCGCATGTTCTCACTCGTAAGTGGGAGTTGAACAATGAGAACACATGGACACAGGGAAGGGAACATCACACACCAGGGCCTGCCAGGGGGTGGGGGCAAATGGGAGGGAGAACATTAGGACAAATACCTAATGCATGTGGGGCTTAAAACCTAGATGATAGGTTGATAGATTCAGCAAACCACCATGGCACATATATACCTATGTAACAAACCTGCACATTCTACACATGTATCCCATAACTTAAAGTAAAATTTTAAAAAAATTAAATCTACAAGACTATTACAATCCCAATTCTTTTGTTAGATCTAGCTAAAAAATGTAGTATGTGGATACATTACATTTTTCTGGTTTTAATTTTTATCTGATTACTAGCTTAGTGAATCTTTCATACGCCTTTCAGAAGGGGGATAATTATCTTCCCTCGACCATCTGGTTATCAGTCACACATGGATAGCTATCTAGGTATAATAGGCAAACATTCTGCTTTAGGACCACCAGTACCTACTTATTGTAGAAATGATTACACCACCAGGAAATCAGGTTGGTCAAGTCCTTAGTTAACACCTACTACATGCCTTAGTGACTGCCTTGGAGTCTTTCTTTGCAGAAACCATTATAGATTTAAACAAACTCGGGATTGTTTTACAAATTGTTAAATATAACAGTGGTAACTTTTTCATTATGTTAATATTAGATGTGTTTCTCACTGAAAATTTTGATGGCTAAGGTTTTGCAAATTAATCTTGTATATAAAACAACACGAGGTAGAGAATAATTTAGTAATTCTGGGGTATTTTAGGTGATTAGTCATTTTTATCACTTTTGGAACAAAACTCACGAAAATGATTTTTAAAATGACTAATTTGTAGTTTATGAATTTGGGCTGAATTGGTTTGAGCAGAATCTTGTAAAGTTTTAAATAAATATCATCTAAACCCATTCATCTAGAAAGCCAAATCAATTGTGTAAACTTGCCTGTACTCTGTACAGGTAAGAATACAGATTAATTAGACTGCTATAAAAATACTCAAAAAAATATGTGACAGTCTGAGGATAATTCGTCTATGGTTGGTGTGATAATTCCATGGTAACAGAGACCTAAAATCCTTTTATGTTGTTGCTCTAATGTCTAATTTAAGTACTGAACCCTGTCATTGTAGTGTAAATGTAGCCAGAGAGTGTGTAAATGTAACATATATCAATGAGTGTGTTTGTGTTCCAATAAAACTTTATTTTTGAAAATTGAAATTTAAATTTTATATAATTTGTACATGTCATGAAATACTTGTTTCTTAATTTTTTTAACCACTTATATATGTAAAAATAATTATTTGCTCTCTGATCAAACAAAAACAGATAGTAGACAAGCTTTGGCCCTTGAGTTGTAGTTCACTGGCCCCAGCTCCAACTCTAGTACCTCAGGTTATCATTTCCCTATCTTAGTCAGGTTGGATTACACTTTATGTTGTAAGCATACTTGTTCTAGATTTCTGAGGGGCTTACTCTTGTTTTCCGAGGACATTACAATCTTATCAGCTTCACAACACCATCATTGGACAAGATTTTCTTATCTGAAATACCTTGATGAAGTCTCTAGCAGTGGTCATGTATTTTATTTACTTCAGACTGAGACAGTAGTTCCGTGTGGGTTTACCTTTTAATTCTCCAATATTTTTTGTCTCTTATTACTAGTTTCAATCAATATTTATGTAGTACTTATGTGCCAGTCATTGTTGTAAGTTTATTTAATATGTTACTTTCTCACCACAAACCTATGAAATTAGTACTATTATCTCTATTTTACCTATGGGGAAACTGAGGCACAGAAGGCTTAAATAACTTGAGCTAATAACGCAGATAATAGATAGCAGAGCTAGGATCCAAATCTAGGCTGCGTGGATCCAGAGTCAGAGTCCACTTTGCCTTTCTAAACAACCTTGGTGTGTTGTTTTCTTAAATAAGAAATGTAGGAATGTTTCTCTCCAAACCCTGAAATATTTATGTCAGCCACAAAGGACACCTCCTTCTTGTACAGCTAAATTAGTATCACCAGTGTTCTTGGAGACCTAGGATTCCTGATTGAGGGATTCTTATGCTGCAATGTCTGTGTCCCATATTGTATTTGTTTATCAAACAGATCTTCTCATTGCCAGACATTGTTTTAAATGCCTTATACACATTGACTTGCTTAATTTAATCTTACAACAAGCAATTAACAGATGAAAAAGGTCGCATAACTTTGTAAAGGGCAGAGACAGATTTAACGTCTTCGATTGCTATTCTTAATCTTTCTGCAGGGTCTGAGTCTCTTTATTTCTTATCGGCATGGGTTTCTCTGTTTCTTGCTTCAGGGACTTTATGATTGGTCACAAGAAATTCTTGAGCTTGGTTGGTTTTGACATGGCTGCAACATGCTCTGTCTTTCTGACAGGAACGCATAGCAGAATATCAGGTTTTCCTAAGCCCTGTGACAATCATAGAGCACATACGGCATAGATTTTGTTTAAAAAAAACTCTTTTGGTGTGTGTATTCTTCTTGTTTAAAGTCTGAATTGATATTTGCACACTGCTATAACCTCTCTCATGAAGCATTACCTATTTTCAAAGCTACATAAGGTGCTGTTGTAATCATATGGTTTTGTTGTATACATAATCTCTCTTTAATTATTCATCATTATTTATTTTCCTTTTGTTAGTTTAATTATAAAAACAACGCATACTCATTTTAAGAATCCTAATAATACAGATCTGTGTGTTGTTGGTGGTGAAAAGTCTTCAGTTTTTTTCATCCCTTTTCTTCATAATTTCCTGCATAATGTCATAGAAATAGATGAAACTCTCAGCGGGCTTATTCTGCATTCACTGACCATGGTGGTTTGAGGGTTAACTTTAAGAAGCACTCTCTCCTTTTCAGCTGACTGCTACATCCGGGAGGAAAGCGCTATTGCCTGGGAAACTAAGTCACGTGAGAACCTGAGGTCTCTAGGTGCCAGAACCTGACCTGAGCTGGGGCCTGTGCTTCCAGTGGGTGGTGGGGAGCCTGGTGTGCTGGCATCAGGTAAGCGGACTGCCTCGGCAAAGGCTTAAGGACAAGAGACCGGCAGCCTGAACTGGCTGGGGCATCCGGAAAGCTTAGATCTTGTGGCCAAGAGGTCAGACCTGGCGAAGTGGAGAGTGACATGCAGTTGGATGGTGGTGACTGCGTGGTAAGTTGTATTTGAATACCTGGCAGGAGACAAGAAGTGGGGATGAGCTAGGACTCATCCTCCCTTTATTGTATAATTTGCCTTTTTCCAGAGGGAAGGAAGCCAGACCAGCTAGCAGGACGCCAGGGGTGCAGGAGTGGGAGTGCGGGCATGAGAATAGGTGTCTGGAACAGGACAGAGGGGGAGGGGGACCCTGAGGCGCAAATTCCGTTTCCTTACATGGCTTTTTCTTCTCGTTTTTCTCCTTCTCTCTCACCCTCTATGTCCCCATTATTCTTGTTCTTTCTTTTCCTGGTTATGCATTTTTATTCCTCCAGAGCCTTAATTCGAATGTAAACATTTTGGCTCCTGATCCAGTTCTCTGTTAACTTTCCTGGTATTTGTGATTTCGTGTTTGGTAGCATAACAGGACGACTATAGTTAACAATAATTTATTATATATTTCAAAATAACTAAAAACCGGAATTGAGATGATTCTAACACAAAGAAATGATAAATGCTTGAGGTGATGGATATACCAACTACTGTGATTTGATTATTACACGTTGTATGTTATAATCAAAATATCACATGTACCCCATAAATATGTACAACTATTATATATCCATAATAATTAAAACTTCAAAAACGTTAACCAAATGGCAAAAAATCAGAAGACGTTTTCCAAGTATGGTGAGTAAACGTTTAAAAAGTGACAGCTTCACTAATAAATGCACATGAAAAAATGGAATAGCAGATTATGATTGACAAGGGAATAAAAAGATTGTTTATGCCCTGTGTTGTGCAGAGTTTGGGGACACTGGCACTCAATTACAGTATTGTTAAGTGTGTAAATTAGTATAATCATTTATTGTTGGGCTATTTGGCATATGTAACAAACTTGAAAACTTCTTAGTCTTTGACCTAGAAATTCTACCCTTGGGAAATTTTTTTCAACACTGAAAATACACACAGGCATGCACATACATATGTAATGTGTTAATTGCAGCATTATTTGTAATAACACACTTTGGAAATAATCTAAGTGCCCATCAATAGTGAACTGGTAAAATAAATTGTGGTATAACAATATGATTGGATAGAATACAGCCCTTTTAAATGGCACTGATTTGGTGCCTGCGAAATAAGTTACAAAATAGGTTTTCTAGTAGTAATCATAATATTATCAAATGTTTCTTTACAATATATGTGAATACGTACTTCTATGTGAACAGAAAAAATACTGTAAGAAATTATGAACAAAACAACTAGCAATGAAAATCTCTGGGTAGTGGAAATGTAGCATTTGTTTTTCCTCCCCTCTTCTGCTTTCCTTCTCAACGTCCTTCCCCAACTTTCTCTCTTTCTTTTTTCTTAAAGATCCATGTACATTTATTTCAACATTAATTTTTATACTCCAAATACCATTTACTTTCTTTTTTAAGGTATTACTTATTAAGCAATACACAAGATTGTAAAGAAAAATTCAACCAATACCATTGTAGCCTTAGCTCAGTTTAACAAGTAAAAATTTGATCAATACAGCTGAGATCTTCTGTGTAACCTTCCTTAATTCCATTACTCCAATCATGAATTTGGTGTTTATTTTTTCTATGAATAATTTTTTAATTTTTTACCACATGTACATTTATATCTCAGAAATACATAGTAAGTATCATTTTACTTCCTTTAAAGTCTAATATAAATGGTATACTGCATATATTCTTCTAAACTTGTTTTTAGTCAAAATATGGTTGTGAGCTTTATGTTGATAACTTTTATTAACAGTTAATTTATTTTCCGTACTGTATTGTTTCTAATGTATACCTCTACCACAATTTATTTTTCCATTTTATGAATGACCACTTCGGTTATTTCAGTTTTTAGTACATGTATTTATGTTAATGGACATTGTAATGCATTTCCTTGCTCTATGAATTATTTGATGGATTACTTTGGAAAAGTTATTTCACTTTTTTTTGAGACAACGTCTCACTCTGTCACCCAGGCTGAAGTGCAGTGGCACAATCTCTGCTCACTTCAACCTCTGCCTCCTGGACTGAAGCAGTCCTCTCACCTCAGCCTCCTGAGTAGCTGGGACTACAGGCACCTGCCACCATGCCTGACTAATTTTTGTATGTTTTTGTAGAGACGGGGTTTCACCATGTTGCCAAGGCTGGTCTCAAAATTCTGAGCTCAAGTGATACACCTGCCTCGGCCTCCTAAATTGCTGTATGACAGGTGTGAGCCACCATGCCAGACCTAGCAATACTTCTATTTTATCAGTTGTAAAATGGGAATAATGGCTACCTAATTCTCAGGATATTGTGAGGCATGAATGAAGAAGGTGTGTAAAGAGTTTGAAATAAATTAACTTTCAACGATTGTACTCATTTCCCATCTTCCTGTCATAAAAGAGATGACTTTGGCCTAAACTGAAAAGCATAACTAGCATACATATTTTTAATTTTTTAATTTTATGTATACATAATAGTTGTATGTGTTTATGAGGTAAATGTGATATTTTGATACAAACATGAATTGAATAATGATCAAATCTGGGTAACTGGGATACCCATCACCTCAATCAACTATTATTTCTTTGTATTAGGAGCGTTCCAATCTATTCTTCTGCTTATTTTGAAATGTACAATAAATTGTTGTTAACTATACTGGCCCAATTGCACTACTGAACACTAGACTAGATCTTCCTTCTATCTAACTGTATTTTTGTTCCCGTTAACCACCTGTCTTTATTCCCTCTACCCAACTAAAATTCCCAGCCTCTGGTAACCACCATTCTATTCATTACCTCCATAAGGTGAATATTTTAGTTTCCATATATGAGTGAGAACATGTGACATTTGTCTCTGTTTGCCTAGCTTATTTCACTTAGCATAATTTCCTCCAGTTCCAGATATGCTATTGTAAATGACAGGATTCTATTATTTTTTGTGGTTCAATAATATTTCATTGTGTATATATGCCATATTTTCTATATCCATTCATCCACTGATGAGCACCTAGGTTGATTACATATCTTTGGTATTATAAATAGTGCTGCAATAGACCTGGGAGTGCAACTATCTGTTCAATAGCTAGCATAGAGATCTTTTTGAGAAAGTACAGGCAAGAAATAGCCTGTACCCAATGATGTTATTTATGGGCTTTATTGTTTTGTGCAGTGAGTTGTGGTATTAGAAGAAGCTGATCTAGTTTACTACATATATTGTTTAGTTTTCTGAGCCCTTACTTTACCTTCCATGTTAGCATCAGAGAAGATATATTTCCAAAATTACAAGGTACCACAGAACTAAGATAATGAAGGAACTATTGTGTACAGTCTTTTAGTGGGTGTTAGGTGATCTGATTCCCATTACTATCCCATAGCATCTTGGGTAAATTATTTCACCTCTGATCAATGATTGGTATCATTGTAGTTGCTAAGATTCTGTTTTGTTGATGTCTTAGTTTGTTTGGGCTGCTATAATTAAATACCACAAACTGAATGACTTATAAGGAACAGAAATTTATTTTTCACAGTTCTGGAGGTTGGGAAGTCCAAGATCAAGGTAGTGGCAGATTTGGTGTCAGGTAGAGGAAGTTCTAATTAGCTCTCAGAATCAAAGGAGTGAATACCCAAGCAGGAATAGGGCCCTTCTTTGTTTAAGGATGTTAGCAACAATAATTTTCTGTATTTTCTTTCTAAAGTGCTGCTATTAACATGATTTCTCTCTTTGTGTCTCCAAGTTTTAAATTTCCAGTGAAGAGATTCTGATTGCCTAGCTTGAGTCACAGGTGGCTGTGAAGGCAAGTTAGATAACGTAGACATAACCATTAGGTACTCCTTATGAGTCAGGAAGCCATCCTAATTGTTGTCTAGCAGCATCTACTGTTCTACTCACCATTTTTTGAGATGAATATATGTCAATTTTATTACCAGACGAAATATAATAATAAATTATTTCTGAAGTAGCGTATATGTGGTGGCACACATACGAAATGTTTTTCTTCATTTTTTCCTCATCTTAAAAATATATCTTTAAGGTACATAATAAACTATTTAAAAAATTTTTAGGTTGCCAGTCACAAGGTGCCTTTTAGTAAGGTACACAATACCTTCTATGAAATATTTTTGCCAGAAAAGTTCACTCAAATCTGATCAAGCCTCTAAATTTAATAATTTATGGGAAATGCAAAGCACAGAATTACATGACAAATGACATCATTGAATGCAGTCAGAAAAATCCAGCCTGTGGGAAACTCTACAATGCAGATATGGGTTTTTAAAACAAATACATTTAAATAAAAAAAGACAGACAGGGATTGGAGTAGTCCAGAACACCTACAGATTAAAAAAGAATTAAGAAACATATCAACCACTTGCAATGTATAGAGCTTATCAGGATCCTGATTTAAGCAAGCATATTGTTAAAGACAGATAAAACATTGCTGGTACCAATGCAAGCTAGTATAATGCTTTTGAAAGCATTGCTTCTAGGTCCTCTCAGAGAACAAAACTAGGAAATATATGCATGTATACACCCACGCAAATAACCACATCTACATTTATTTTTATATGTATCCTATCTATACCTAACAAATGATACGGCTTTATCGTTTGGCTTACCAATCCCATTTCTAGAAGTTTTCCCTGTAGATACACTTTCAACAATACAATACAAAAGTGAATATGCACAGTGAATATGCAACATTATTTATATTTGCAAAATGTTGAAAACAACATAAATACCCATATACACTGTGACACATTCATACAGTGTGGCAGCATGAAACTGTAAAAAAGAAAATGGAAGATCATTATGAGCTAATACAGAGTGATTTCTGGAACATATCATAAATTAAAAGTGTTAAAGGCAAAAGAATATCTGTAATATGTTACCCTTCATGTGATGAAGGAGGTGTAAAATATACACATATATCTGCTTAATTATGCAAAAGAAATGCAGGAAGCCAGAGACTTAATGAGAGGCTACCAGTAGTTAGTGTGTATGGGATGCAAAGAATGAGAGAATGAGAAGGGGATGGTAGAAATGAGGGGGGAGCAACAGTTCTGTGAATATACTTTTTTGTGTAGCCGTAACACTTAGAGCCATGAGACTGCTTCACATACCCTCCAAAAATAAACAAATAATTAAAATTAACCATGATTTTGCAAGAAACAAAAGTTCAATGCAATTCATTACAGGTGAACCTAGCTATATTACAAATGAGTAATATAACCACACTGAAGGGAGTGGGGAAGAAAAAAAGTAAGCTAACCAAAGTAACTATGGAAAGTACTATTAAAAATGCATACTGTAAGGCTAAAGACAAAAATAAATGTACACAGCAGTTGTACTCTAGTGAAGAAAGTTGTTTTTTACAATGGTGTGTGTTAACAATTTTATAATTACTTAATGGGTATATACTCACAAATGTTGTGAGTAACAAGAGGTTTCGTAAAAGGAGTTACAAACAAGGGAAAGGGAGAAGGCTGAAATGAACTATGTGAATTAGAATCAGAGATATCAGTATAACTGTGTGTATATATGTATATGTTGTATATATGTATATATAAATATAAATGTAAGAACATTATCAATATGTAAATATGTATATATTAGTATACATACGTGCACACATAAGGATAGATATAGAAATAAATGTAGATGTGGATATTTGTGTGGGTGTATACATACATATATTTCCTAGCTTTGTTAACTGAGAGGACCTAGAAACAATGACAAAACATTAGCTGTGATCATACTTAATGCCTGGATTGTGATTTCTAAATTTTTTTTTCAATAAAAATAATTAGGGCTTTTTGGAGTCACAGTTGATTTCAAGCCTGGGGTAGGGAACAAAACAAGAGTAGCCAGAAACATCTTATGTTGCCAAAACGTGAGGAAGGATCAATAAATGATGGGGGCATATTGAAAAGACACGGACAAAGCTTGAAGGATCTCCCAGTCAACAAATCTGTGATAATCTGAACAAAAAAGTAAATAGTAATAGTCTTGGATTATAATATAATACAATAGATACCCATAAATCTATAGTCATATAAATAAATAAATGAATAATAAAGTTAAGATTTGGGAAACAGCTCTTCTTGCAGATGAATTTCAATTAAAATGTACAAAAGTGGCCGGGTGTGGTGGCTCACGCCTGTAATCCCAGCACTTTGGGAGGCCGAGGTGGGTGGATCACGAGGTCAGGAGATCGAGACCATCCTGGCTAACACGGTGAAACCCCGTCTCTAATAAAAATGCAAAAAATTAGCCGGGTGTGGCGGCGGGCACCTGTAGTCCCAGCTACTTGGGAGGCTGAGGCAGGAGAATGGCATGAACCCGGGAGGCAGAGCTTGCAGTGAGCCAAGATCGCGCCACTGCACTCCAGCCTGAGTGACAGAGCGAGATTCCGTCTCAAAAAAAAAAAAAAAAAAAAAAAAAAAAAAAAAAAAAAAAAAAATGTACAAAAGTGATGGAAATAGCTACCATTAAGCACAAACCACAGCAACATTTTTTACAGACAAGAATCATCGATGGATGCTAAAATTAGTGCGTGCAAAGATGAGACATAGGATGTCTGTGTAGTCTCAGACTGTCTCCCCACAAGATGCGTATTAATTGCAAGGAAAATATAGTAACTTTACAATGGAGAAACCTGGCAGAAACCACTTTAAACCAAATTATTAAAGTCATCGTCACCAGTCACCAATAAAAGACATGTGAACCTTGTGTGCCTTCTGATACTATGCACTGAGAAGGAAATAACATCACCTCCGTGGTGTTCTTGCCAAAATTAACTCATGAGGCAACACCACTGTTTATTTATTTTTACAAAGACATTGTGAAAATAACTACTTGGCATACCATACTACTTTAGAGTATCAAGGTCATGAAAGATATAGAAAGACTGAGGGGCTGTCATTGACTGGAGGAGACTAAGGAGGTATGACAACTGAAAGCAATATGGGATCCCGGTTTGCAATTGAACCATGGAAAGAAAATCAGTGGGAAAACTGCTGAAATTCTGATAAGATCTGTTGATCAGTTAATAGTACTGTTTCAATTTTAATTTCCTGATTTAAGTAGTAGTTTAAATTATGATCCTACAGGTAATATTAGGAGAAGCAGAAAAGAGTATTCAAGAAAGTTCTGTACTTTTTTTACAAATTTTTTGTAATTTTCACCTAAGACAAATTTTCTCAATATTGAAAGATTAAAACATGAGACAATTGGGAATATCTGAACACTGGATATGTTATGATATTAAATAATTATTAATTTTTACCTGAGGTAATAGGATCATGGTTTTTAAAATCATTGTCTTTAGAGATTAATTCAGAAATATTTACATATGGTGTAATTGAAGCATGGAATTTGCTTGGAAATAATAAGTGTTGGCTAATGGGTCCAGGAATAGATGAATTAATAATTGTTGAAGCTCAGTAATGGGTATATGGGGGAGTTCATGAATATTATTGTCTCTAGTTTTGTATGAGTTCAAGACTTCCTACAATATGTTAAAAAAAAACTATTCAGTATAGAAAACTGGAAAATTGCAGAAGAATAAAACTAAACACCATCTGTAAATCATCTAGGTATTTATAATCAGTGTTACATTTTGATGTGTGTGGTGTATGCATGGGGGATTGGTACTCAACATTTTTTCTACCTTCTTACTATAACTTCATGCACTTCAGGAAAAGGAGTTAAAAGTACAAACTCAAGTCAGATTCCCTGGGTGAGTGTCCCATTATTGTCATTTACTAAATGTCTGATGTTGAATAGAGCACTTAAGTTCTCTGAATCTCAGTTTCCTCATTTATGAAATGAGAGCAATACTGTATGCTGCCACAACCAGTAACTAGAGGCTGAATATCCCTTATCTGAAATGATTGGGACAAGAAGTGTTTGGGTTTTAGATTTTTTTTTCCGAATTTTGGAATATTTGCATTATACTTACCAATTCAGCACCCCAATCCAAAAATCTCAAAAGATGTGAATCTTAGAATTTAGGAAATATGGCAGTGCCATCCTCACAGGCTTTTTTGTGACAAGTAAATAAGTTTATAAATGCAAAGTGCCAGACGTGGGTATTCAGTAAATATTAGTTACCATTATCATCCTCATTACCATCATCATCATCATAAATATGCTACTTAATAGTGCTCGTGAAGGCATCTCTGCATATTTGTCCCTTTCAAGCAAGGAAACCAAATTATCTGGACCTCATTGAGGATTTAATAGTCATTACTTATAGGAGATAGATTTTTTTTTTTTATTATACTTTAAGTTCTAGGGTACATGTGCACAACGTGCAGGTTTGTTACATAGGTATACATGTGCCATGTTGGTGTGCTGCACCCATTATCTCTTCATTTACATTAGGAATATCTCCTAATGCTATCCCTCCCCCTCCCCCCTCCCCACAATAGGCCCCAGTGTGTGATGTTCCCCTTCGTGTGTCCAGGTGATCTCATTGTTCAATTCCCACCTATGAGTGAGAACATGCGGTGTTTGGTTTTCTGTTCGTGTGATAGTTTGCTGAGAATGATGGTTTCCAGCTGCATCCATGTCCCTACAAAGGACATGAACTCATCCTTTTTTAGGGATATTTTTATAATATTCTACATTGATAATGTATAAGAATGTTCACTGTAGCATGGTTGGTAGAAGCTAAAATGTTTGACATAGCCTAAGTGCCCATCAATCGGAAATGGTCAAATACATTGTTGAGGTATTCCCACTGCAATACTATACAATGTTGCAAGAGAATGAGGGAGGAGTAGTAGTAGTGTAGTGACATGGAAAGATGTCTGTTATATTGACTAGTAAAGAAAGCAAATCATAGAACCAAATGATAGCACTCAAGTAGGAAAAAGCTTATTTATTTGTGTGTATTTGCAGACAGAGATAAATATGTTCCAAACGTTTAAAAGTGATTGCCTTTGAGGGATAGGATTCATATCAGAGGAAGTTGAAATGAGGCTTTCACATTTTCCCCTCGTATATCTAGGTATGATTTGATTTTTATAGTATGTATTATTTTGTATTTAAAACACAATTTTTCAAAGTTGGGCAAGACATTTTTTAAGAGTATGTAAATGTACTCACTAAATTTCCTTCTAAGTAAGATTTGTTCTTTTAGCGTCTTATTATAGGCATGTACCATGAAACTTAACAATGAAAGAATAAAGTGTGAAACTGTGTTTTTGTCCAGGCTACCTTTACAAATTGTGAAGTCCTTGTAGCCAGCACATTGTTGTCAGTCTTCATAGCTATTAGGCCTGTTCATAATGGTCCAAGCATACTATTAACATAGCAACATATTGCTATCATAGTAACCTTTTAAATCCATTTGTCTCAAAGTAAGATTTGATAAAAGATGTCATAAAAATTAGAGAATTAGAGTCTTCTCCTGCCTCAGCCTCCGGAGTAGCTGGGACTACAGGCGCCCGCCACCTTGCCCGGCTAGGTTATTTTTTTTTATTTTTATTTTTATTTTTTTTGTATTTTTTTGTATTTTTAGTAGAGACGGGGTTTCACCGTGTTAGCCAGGATGGTCTTGATCGAGACTCCGTCTCAAAAAAAAAAAAAAAAAAAAAAAAAAAAAAAAAAAAAAAAAAAAAATTAGAGTCTTTCACATTAAAGTGGAAAAAAAAAATCATTTCCAGTTATAGGGAATTAGGACAATTTATAAGTTACATATGTCCCACAGAATAGATTTTTAAAAGCCTTTTCAAATAATTCATTGTGAAATTTGAGCTCCCTCTATTCTGTTTCTCTCAAGTTGATAACTCCCACATACCTCATAAGCATATACCTCAAAAGTGTAGTTTGTACCATCAGAGAATACTCTAAACACCTCTATGCAAATAAACTAGAAAATCTAGAAGAAATTGATAAATTCCTGTGTACCTACACCCTACCAACACTAAACCAGGAAGAAGTCGAATCCCTGAATAGACCAAATCAAGTTCTGAAATTCAGGCAGTAATTAATAGCCTACCACCCAAAAAACAACCCAGGACCAGATGGAATTACAGGTGAATTCTAGCAGAGGTACAAAGAGGAGCTGGTACCATTCCTTCTGAAACTATTCCAGGCAATAGAAAAAGAGGGACTGCTCACAATCTCATTTTATGAGGCCAGCATCATCCTGATACCAAAACCTAGCAGAGACACAACAAAAAAAGAAAATTTCAGGCCAATATCCCTGATGAACATCGATGCGAAATTCTTAATAAAATACTGGCAAACTGAATCTAGAAGCACATCAAAAAGCTTATCCACCACGATCAGGTTGGCTTCATCCCTAGGACACAAGGCTGGTTCAACATATGCAAATCAATAAACTTAATCACATAAACAGAACAAATGACAATAACCACATGATTATTTCAACAGATGCAGAACAGGCCTTCAAGAAATATTAACATCCTTCATGCTAAAAACTCTCGATAAAGTAGGTATTCATGGAATGTATCTCAAAATAAAACAGCTATTTATATCAAACCCACAGCCAATATCATAGTGAATGGGCAAAAGCTGGAAGCATTCCCTTTGAAAACTGGTACTAGACAAGGATCCCCTCTCTCACCTATTCAACATAGTATTGGAAGTTCTGGCCAGGGCAATCAGGCAAGAGAAAGAAATAAAGGGTATTCAAATAGGAAGAGAGGAAGTCAAATTGCCTCTGTTTGCAGATGACATGATTGTATATTTAGAAAACCCCATCGTCTCAGCCCAAATCTCCTTAAGCTGATAAGCAACTTCAGCAAATTCTCAGGATACAAAATCAATGTACAAAAATCACAAGCATTCCTATACACCAATAATAGATAAACAGAGAGACAAATTATGAGTGAACTCTCATTCACAATTGCTACAAAGAGAATAAAATATCTAGGAATACAATTTAGAAGGGATGTGAAGGACCTCTTAAAGGAGAACTACAAACCACTGCTCAAGGAAATAAGAGAGGACACAAACAAATGGAAAAACATTGCATACTCATGGATAGGAGAAATCAATATCATGAAAATGGCCATACTGCTCAAAGTAATTTATAGATTCGATGCTATCCCCATCAAGCTACCAATGCCTTTCTTCACAGAATTAGAAAAACCTACTTTAAATTTCATAGGAAACCAAAAGAGGAGCCCGTATAGACAAGACAATCTCAAACAAAAAGAACAAAGCTGGAGGCATCACACTACTTGACTTCAAAATATACTACAAGGCTACAGTAACCAAAACAGCATAGTACTTGTACCAAAACAGATACATAGATGAATGGAAAATAACAGAGGCCTCAGAAATAATGTCAGTCATCTGCAACTATCTGATCTTTGACAAACCTGACAAAAGCAATGGAGAAAGGGTTCTCAATTTAATGAATGGTGTTGGGAAAACTGGCTAGCCATATGCAGAAAACTGAAACTGGACACCTTCCTTACACCTTATACAAAAATAAACTCAAGAAGGATTAAAGAATTAAACGTAAGACCTAAAACCATGAAAACCCCAGAAAACCTAGGCAATACCATTCAGGACATAGCATGGGCAAATACTTCATGACTAAAACACCAAAAGCAATGGCATCAAAACCCAGAATTGACAAATGGGATGTAATTAAACTAAAGAGCTTCTGCACAGAAGATATTATCATAGTGAACAGGCAACCTACAGACTGGCAGAAAAGTTTTGCAATCTATCCATCTGACAAAGGGCTAACATACAGAATCTACAAGGAACTTAAACAAATTTACAAGAAAAAAACAACCCCATCAAAAAGTGGGCAAAAGATAAGAACAGATACTTCTCAAAAGAAGACATTTATGCAGCCAATAAACATATGAAAAAAAAGCTCATCATCACTGGTCATCAGAGAAATGCAAATCAAAACCACAATGAGATAGTCTCTCACGCCATTTAGAATGGCGATCATTAAAAAGTCAGGAAAAAACAGATGCTGGAGAGTATGTGGAGAAATAGAAACACTTTTACACTGTTGGTGGGAGTGTAAATTAGTTCAACCACTGTGGAAGACAGTGTGGTGATTCCTCAAGGATCTAGAACCAGAAATACCATTTGACCTAGCAATCGCGTTACTGGGTATATAACCAAAGGATTATATATCATTCTCCTATAAAGACACATGCATATGTATGTCTATTGAAGCACTATTCACAATAGCAAAGACTTGGAATCAACCCAAATGCCCATCAATGATAGACTGGATGAAGAAAATGTGGCACATATACACCATGGCATACTATACAGACATTAAAAAGGATGAGTTCATGTCCTTTGCAGGGAAATTGATGAAGCTGGAAACCATCATTGTCAGCAAGCTAATACCGAAACAGAAGACCACACACTGCATATTCTCACTCATAAGTGGGAGTTTAACAATGGGAACGCATGGACTCAGGGAAGGAAACATCACACACGGGGTCTGTCAGGGAGTTGAGGGCTAGGGAAGGTATAGCATTAGGAAAAATACCTAATGTAGGTGACAGGTTTATGGGTGCAACAAACCACCATGGCACATGCATAGCTATGTAACAAACCTGGATCTGCACATGTATCTGTACATGTATCCCAGAACTTAAAGTATAATTTTTAAAAAGTGTAGTTTGGTAACAAGTCTTTTCCTAGTGATCTGAACCTGAAATGTGAGTTTACAATCCCCCTCAGGTCCCATACATCAAGCAGAGAATTTTAATTTTAAATCTAAACTTGAACAGTCTGGAATTTCTTTCAGTTCTCAACATGAATGTAATGTATAGTTTCTAAATATATTCTAAAACAGGTGTTACTATGATTAGTATTATGGTATTATTAGTTTTTGTTATTTTGTGCTTTGAGAACAAACAGCCCTAACAGCTCAGTGACTTACTACAACAAAGATTTGCTTCTTTTACACATTACTTGTTAGCTCTGGAGGTGTTCCCTATATCATTTTTGTTCCAGGATCTAGTTTGGAGGAGCCCCCCAATCTGAGACAAGCTATTTGTAGAATGAAAAGAAGAATGATGGACTCATGCAATGCCTCTTAAAACATAAACATGACATATGTCAATATCAAGCTTGACATCCACAGGGCAAGAAACTATAATCCTCTTATGGGGAGAGGTAACAAATAATTGGGAATATTAACACAATATATACTGCAATGATTTTGCCACATTATAATAATTTTGAAACATACTCAATCTTGTAAGTACGTATGCCTTAATATACATGAATATATATTAATAATAAAAATCATTCCAGATAATTTTACAATGTATTATTTCAAAATGAACTGTATATTAGGAAAACACAAATCAAATGAATTTTGACTATAAATTTCATAGACTGGTTTAACATGATATCATAATTATTGAGTAATTAGTAATAATCATTATTCAGATCAGTAAAATTGATATGATAATTCAACCATTTTTCAAAATATACGGATGTTTTTATCTCCTATTTATCTCTGAACTACAACTATTCCTGTGTATTAATATCTATTTAATGGAGTTTGAGAAAAAGAATAATTACTCAAGAAACACAATGTTAAGAGCAGGGACCTTGTTTTTTAAATTTGTTTCGTTTTGAAGTATTTCAAATTTACAGAAAAGCCAAAAGGAATAATACAAAGAATATTCTTAACAGGTTATCCCAGTCATCAATGAATATGCTTATCATGGGATACTACTCACCAGATTCACATTGTTAATCTGGTTTAATCTTGGCTAATCCACCCACAGATTTTCTGAACATATATATGGCCTTCCCTTTTGGGAAAATGTAGAATTTTCTTCATCTGAACATTCTTCATCATGCATTTATGAGAAAGAAGAACGTATTTTTAAATTTTACTTTAGGTTTGAGAGCACATGTGCAGGTTTGCTATACAAGTAAATTGCATGTCTCAGGGGTTAGATGTACAAATTATTTTGTCACCCAGATAATAAACATGGTACCCAATAGGTAGTGTTTCAATCCTTACCCTCTTCTCACCCTCCACCCACAAGTAGGCCCCAGTGTCTATTGTTCCCTTCTTTGTATACATATCTACTCAGTGATTAGCTCCTACTTATAAGTGAGAGCATGTGATATTTGGTTTCTTGTTCCTGTGGTACCTTGCTTAGGAAAACAGCCTTCAGATCCATCCATGTTCCTGCAAAGGATATGATCTCATTCTTTTATATGGCTGCATAGTATTCCGTGGTGTACATATACCACATTTTCTTTATCCAGTCTACTACTAATGGGAATTTAGGTTGATTCCATGTCTTTGCCATTGTGAATAGTGCTGCAGTGAACATATGCATGCATGTGTCTTTCTGGTAGAGTGAATTATACTTTTGGGGGAAATATACCCAATAATGGTGATTGCTGGGTCAAATGCTGATTCTGTTTTAAGTTCTTTGAGAAATTGCCAAACTGCTTTCCACACTAGCTGAACTAGTTTATATTCCCAGTAGCGGAGTGGATAAGTGTTCCCTTTTATCCACAACCTTACCAGCATCTTCTATTTTTTGACATATAATGATAGCCATTCTGACTGGTGTCTATTTGTGGTTTTGATTTGCATTTTCCTAATGATTAGTGATATTGAGCATTTTTTCCATAGCTTGTTAGCCACATGAATATCTTCTTTTGTAAAGTGTCTGTTCATGTACTTTACCCAGTTTATTAAAGTTGTTTGTTTTTTTGCAAATTTGTTTAAGTTTCTTATAGATGCTGTATGTTGTTATAGATGCTGGATATAGATGCTGGAAAGTATACTTTGCAAATATTTTCTCCTATTCTGTAGGTTATTTACTATGTTGATAGTTTATTTTGCTGTGCACAAACTCTTTAACTTAGTTAGGTATCTTAACATTTTTTGTTTTTGTTACAATTGCTTTTGGTGCCTTTGTCATAAAGGCTTTGCTAGGTGCTATGTTGAGAATGTCCAGAATGGTACTTCCTAGGTTATCTTTCATAGTTTTTCTACTATTTGGCTATACATTTAGGTTTTTAATCCATCTTGAGTTAAGGAGTCCAGTTTAAATCTTCTGCATGTGGCTACACAGTTTTCCCAGCAACATTTATTGAATATGGAGTCCTTTCCACATTTGTCATGCTTGTGTATTTTCTCAAAGATCAGATAATTGTAGGCGCATGGCAATATTTTGGGGCTCTCTATTCTGTTCCATTGATCTATGTGTCGGTTTTTGTACCAATGCCATGATGTTTTCATTACTGTAGCCTTGTAGTATACTTTGAAGTCAGGTAATGTGATGCCGCCAGCCTTGTTCTTTTTGCTTAGGATTGCCTTGGCATTCAAGCTCTTTTTTGTTGTTGTTGTTCCATATGTATTTTAAAATACTTTGATTTAATTCTGTGAACAATGTCATTGGTAGTTTGACAGTGAAAACATTGACTCTGTAAATTGGTTTGGACAGTATGGCCATTTTGACAATATTGATTATTCCTTTCCATGAGCATGGAATGTTTTTCCTTTTTTTTTTTTTTTTTTGACATCTCTTATTTCTTTGAGTAGTGTTTTGTAATTCTCATTGTAGAAGTCTTTTGCCACCTTGGTTAGTGGAATTTCTAGATATTTTATTCTTTTTGTGGCTATTGTGAATGGAATTACATTCTTGATTTGGCTGTCTGCTTAGATGTTGTCGATGTGTAGGAATTCTACTAATTTTTGCACATTGTTTTTGTACCGTGAAACTTTGCTAACCTTGTGTATCAGATCAAGGAGCGTTGGGCCACAGACTATAAAGATTTCTAGGAATAGAATCATAGTGTTTGCTAACAGGGTTAGTTTGACTCCCTCTATTCCTATTTGGATGCCTTCTATTTCTTTCTCTTGACTGATTGCTCTGCCTAGGACTTCCAGTACTGTGTTAAGTATGACTGGTGAGAGAGGGCATCCTTGCCTTTTTCTAGTTCTCAAGGGGAATGTTTCCAGCTTTTGCCCATTCATTATGACTTTGACTGTGAGTTTTTCATAGATGGCTCTTATTATTTTGAAACATTTTTCTTCAATGCCTTTTTTTGTTTATTATTGAGGGTTTTTAACATGAAGGATGTTGGATTTTATTGAAATCTTTTTCTGTATCTATTGAGATAATCATGTTGTTTTTGTTTTTAGTTCTGTATGTGCTGTGAACCACATTTATGGATTTACATATGTTCATCCAATCATGCATTCCGGGGATAAAGCCTACCTAATTGTGGTGGATTAATGTTTTATTTTTGTTTTTAATTCTGGGGTACATGTACAGGATGTGCAGGTTTGGTACATAGGTAAAACATGTGCCATGGTGGTTTACAGCATGTATCAATCCATCACCTAGGTATTAAGTCCAGCATGCATTAGCTATTTTTCCGAATGGACTTCCTGCCCCACCCCACCCTCTGGCAGGCTTCAGTGTGTGTTGTTCCCCTCCCTGTATCCATGTGTTCTCCTTGTTCAGCTCCCACTTATAAGTAAGAACATGTGGTATTTGATATTCTGTTCCGGCGTTAGTATGCAGAGGATAATGGCTTCCAGCTCCAACCATGTCCCTGCAAAGGACATGTTCTTGTTCCTTATAATGGCTGCATAACATACTATTCCATGATGTGTATGTACCACATTTTCTTTATCCAGTCTATCATTGATGGGCATTTGAATTGATTCCATGTCTTTGATATTGTGAATAGTGCTGCAATGAGCATACATGGGCATATATCTATGCAATAGAATGATTTATATTCCTTTGGGTATGTACCCAGTAATGGGATTGCTGGGTCAAATAGTATTTCCAGTTATAGATCTTTGAGGAATTGCCACACCATCTTCCACAATGATTGAATTAATTTACATCCCCACGAACAATGAAAAGCATTCCTATTTCTCTGCAACCTCACCAGCAATTGTTGTTTCTTGGCTTTTCAATAAACACCATTCTCACTGAGGTGAGATGGTATCTCATTGTGGTTTTGATTTGCATTTCTCTAATGATCTGTGATGTTGAGATTTTTAAAAAATATATGTTTGTGGCAACATGGCCAAATAGGAAAAGCTCCAGTCTCCAGCTCCCAGTACGAGTGACACAAAAGACTGGTGATTTCTGCATTTTCAACTGAGGTACTGGGTTCAACTCACTAGGGAGTGTCAGACAATCAGTGCTGGTCAGCTGCTGCAGCCCGACCAGTGAGAGCTGAAGCAGGGCGAGGCATTGCCTCACCTGGGAAGCACAAGGAGGAAGGGAATCCCTTTTCTTAGCCAGGGGAACTGAGACACACAACACCTGGAAAATTGGGTAGCTCCTACCCCAATACTGCGCTTTACCAAGGATCTTAGCAAATGGCACACCAGGAGATTATATCCCACACCTGGCCAGGAGGGTCCCACGTCCACGGAGCCTCCCTCATTGCTAGCACAGCAGTCTGCTATCTGATGGCAAGGTAGCAGCGAGGATAGGGGAGGGGCGGCAGCCATTGCGAGGCTTAAGTAGGTAAGCAGAGCCGCTGGGAAGCTCGAACTGGGTGGAACCCACAGCAGCTCAAGGAGGCCTGCCTGTCTCTGTAGACTGCACGTCTGGGGACAGGGCACAGCTAAACAACAACAACAAAAAGCAGCAGAAACTTCTGCAGATGCAAACGACCCTGTCTGACAGCTTTAAAGAGAGCAGTGGATCTCCCAACACATAGGATGAGATCTGAGAACAGACAGACTGCCTGCTCAAGTGGGTCCCTAACCCCTGAGTAGCCCAACTGGGAGACATCCCCCACTAGGGGAAGACTGACACCGCACACCTCACATGGCAGGGTACGACCCTGAGACGAAGCTTCCAAAGCAAGAATCAGACAGGTATACTCACTGTTCAGCAATATTCTATCTTCTGCAGCCTCTGCTGCTGATACCCAGGCAAACAGGGTCTGGAGTGGACCTCAAGAAATCTCCAACAGACCTACAGCTGAGTGTCCTGACAGTTAGAAGGAAAACTAACAAAAAGGAAGAATACCCACACCAAAACCCAACCAGTCCGTCACCATCATCAAAGACCAAAGGCAGATAAAATGACAAAGATGGGGAAAAAGCAGGGCAGAAAGCTGGAAATTCAAAAAATAAGAGCGCATCTCCCCCTCCAAAGGAACGCAGCTTGTTGCCAGCAATGGATCAAAGCTGGATGGAGAATGACTCTGACAAGTTGAGAGAAGAAGGCTTCAGTCCATCAAACTTCTCAGAGCTAAAGGAGGAATTACACACAGAGTGCAAAGAAACTAAAAATCTTGAAAAAAGAATAGAAGAATGGATAACTAGAATAATCAATGCAGAGAAGGCCATAAACGAACTGACAGAGATAAAAACAATGACAGGAGAAATACATGACAAATGCACAAGCTTCAGTAACTGACTTGATCAACTGGAAGGAAGAGTATCAATGATTGAGGATCAAATGAATGAAATGAAGTGAGACGAGAAGTCTAAAGAAAAAAGAGGAAAAAGAAATGAACAAAGCCTTCAAGAAGTATGGGATTATGTAAAAAGACCAAATCTACATCTGATTGGGGTGCCTGAAAGTGAGGGGGAAAATGGAACCAAGTTGGAAAACACTCTTCAGGATATCATCCAGGAGAACTTCCCCAACAGAGTAAGGCAGGCCAACATTCAAATTCAGGAAATACAGAGAACGCCACAAAGATACTCCTCGAGAAGAGCAACTCCAAGACACATAATTGTAAAATTCACCAAAGTTGAAATGAAGGAAAAAATCTTAAGGGCAGCCAGAGAGAAAGGTCGGATTACCCACAAAGGGAAGCCATCAGACTAACAGCAGGTTTCTCGGCAGAAACTCTCCAAGTCAGAAGAGAGTAGGGGACAATATTCAACATTCTTACAGAAAAGAATTTTTAAACCAGAATTTCATATCCAGCGAAATTAAGTTTCATAAGTGAAGGAGAAATAAAATCCTTTACAGATAAGCAAATGCTTAGAGATTTTGTCACCACCAGGCCTGCCTTACAAGAGACCCTGAAGGAAGCCCTAAACATGGAAAGGAAAAACCGGTACCAGCCATTGCAAAAACATGCCAAAATGTAAAGACCATCGAGGATAGGAAGAAACTGCATCAACTAATGAGCAAAATAACCAGTTAATATCATAATGGCAGGATCAAGTTCACACATAACAATATTAACCTTAAATGTAAATAGACTAAAAGGTCCAATTGAAAGAGACAGACTGGCAAACTGGATAAAGAGTCAAGACCCATCAGTTTGCTGTATTCAGGAGACCTATCTCACATGCAGAGACACACATAGCTCAATATAAAGGGATGGAGGAAGATCTACCAAGCAAATGGAGAACAAAAAAAAGCAGGGGTTGCAATACTAGTCTCTGATAAAACAGATTTTAAACCATCAAAGATCAAAAGAGACAAAGAAGGCCATTACATAATGGTAAAGGGATCAATTCAACAGGAAGACCTAACTATCCTAAATATATATGCACCCAATACAGGAGCACCCAGATTCATTAAGCAAGTCCTTAGAGACTTTCAAAGAGACTTAGACTCCCATACAATAATAATGGGAGACTTCAACACCCCACTGTCCACATTAGACAGATCAATGAGACAGAAAGTTAACAAGGATATCCCAGAATGGAACTCAACTCTGCAACAAGTGGGCCTAATAGACATCTACAGAACTGTCCACCCCAAATCAACAGAATATACATTCTTCTCAGCACCACATCGCACTTACTCCAAAATTGACCACATAATTGGAAGTAAAGCACTCCTCAGCAAATGTAAAAGAACAGAAATTATAACAAACTGTCTCTCAGACCACAGTGCAATCAAACTAGAACTCAGGACTAAGAAACTCAATCAAAGCCGCTCAACTACAGGGAAACTGAACAACCTGCTCCTGAATGACTACTGGGTACATAATGAAATGAAGGTAGAAATGAAGATGTTATTTGAAACCAATGAGAACAAAGATACAACATACCAGAATTTCTGGGACACATTTAAAGCATCATGTAGAGGGAAAATTTATAGCACTAAATGCCCACAAGGGAAAGCAGGAAAGATCTAAAATTGACTCTCTAACATCACAATTAAGAGAACTTGAGAAGCAAGAGCAAACACATTCAAAAGCTAGGAGAAGGCAAGAAATAATTAAGATCAAAGCAGAACTGAAGCAGACAGGGACACAAAAAACCCTCCAAAAATCAATGAATCCAGGAGCTGGTTTTTTTAAAAGATCAAGAAAATTGATAGACCACTCTATCTTTATTACAAGATTAATAAAGAAGAAGAGAGAGAAGAATGAAATAGATGCAGTAAAAAATGATAAAGGGGATATCACCTCTGACCCCACAGAAATACAAACTACCATCAGAGAATACTATAAAAACTTCTACCCAAATAGACTAGAAAATCTAGAAGAAATGGATAATTTCCTCAACACTTACACTCTCCCAAGACTAAACCAGGAAGAAGTTGAATCCCTGAATAGACCAATAGCAGGCTCTGAAATTGAGGCAATAATCAATAGCCTACCAACCAAAAAAAGTCCAGGACCAGATGGATTCACAGCTGAATTCTACCAGAGGTACAAGGAGGAGCTGGTACCATTCCTTCTGAAACTATTCCAATCAATAGAAAAAGAGGGAATCCTCCCTAACTCATTTTATGAGGCCAACATCATCCTGATACCAAAGCCTGGCAGAGACACAACAAAAAAAGAGAATTTTAGACCAATATCCCTGATGAACATCGATGCAAAAATCCTCAATAAAATACTGGCAAAGCGGATTCAGCAGCACATCAAAAAGCTTATCCACCATGATCAAGTTGGCTTCATCCCTGGGATGCAAGGCTGGTTCAACATTCGCAAATCAATAAACGTAATCCAGCATATAAACAGAACCAAAGACAAGAACCACATGATTATCTCAATAGATGCAGAAAAGGCTTTTGACAAAATTCAACAGCCCTTCATGCTAAAAACGCTCAATAAATTCGGTATTGATGGAACGTACCTCAAAATAATAAGAGCTCTTTATGACAAACCCACAGCCAATATCATACTGAATGGGCAAAAACTGGAAAAATTCCCTTTGAAATCTGGCACAAGACAGGGATGCCCTCTCTCATCACTCCTATTCAACATAGTGTTGGAAGATCTGGCTAGGGCAATCAGGCAAGAGAAAGAAATCAAGGGTATTCAGTTAGGAAAAGAAGAAGTCAAATTGTCCCTGTTTGCAGATGACATGATTGTATATTTAGAAAACCCCATTGTCTCAGCCCAAAATCTCCGAAAGCTGATAAGGAACTTCAGCAAAGTCTCAGGATACAAAATCAATGTGCAAAAATCACAAGCATTCTTATACACCAGTAACAGACAAACAGAGCGCCAAATCATGAATGAACTTCCATTCACAATTGCTTCAAAGAGAATAAAATACCTAGGAATCCAACTTACAAGGGATGTCAAGGACCTCTTCAAGGAGAACTACAAACCACTGCTCAGTGAAATAAAAGAGGACACAAACAAATGGAAGAACATACCATGCTGATAGATAGGAAGAATCAATATCATGAAAATGGCCATACTGCCCAAGGTTATTTATAGATTCAATGCCATCCCCATCAAGCTACCAATGAGTTTCTTCACAGAATTGGAAAAAACTGCTTTAAAGTTCATATGGAACCAAAAAAGAGCCCGCATTGCCAAGTCAATCCTAAGTCAAAAGGACAAAGCTGGAGGCGTCACGCTACCTGACTTCAAACTATACTACAAGGCTACAGTAACCAAAACAGCATGGTACTGGTACCAAAACAGAGATATAGACCAATGGAACAGAACAGAGTCCTCAGAAATAATACCACACATCTACAGCCATCTGATCCTTGACAAACCTGAGAGAAACAAGAAATGGGGAAAGGATTCCCTATTTCATGAATGGTGCTGGGAAAATTGGCTAGCCATAAGTAGAAAGCTGAAACTGGATGCTTTCCTTACTCCTTTTACGAAGATTAATTCAAGATGGATTAGAGACTTAAATGTTAGACCTAATACCATAAAAACCCTAGAAGAAAACCTAGGTAGTACCATTCAGGACATAGGCATGGGCAAGGACTTCATGTCTAAAACACCAAAAGCAACGGCAGCAAAAGCCAAAGTTGACAAATGGGATCTGATTAAACTAAAGAGCTTCTGCACAGCAAAAGAAACTACCATCAGAGTGAACGGGCAACCTACAGAATGGGAGAAAATTTTTGCAATCTACTCATCTGACAAAGGGCTAGTATCCAGAACCTACAAAGAACTCAAACAAATATACAAGAAAAAACAAACAACCCCATCAAAAAGTGGGCAAAGTATATGAACAGACATTTCTCAAAAGAAGACATTCATACAGCCAACAGACACATGAAAAAATGCTCATCATCACTCGCCATCAGAGAAATGCAAATCAAAACCACAATGAGATACCATCTCACACCAGTTAGAATGGCAATCATTAAAAAGTCAGAAAACAACAGCTGTTGGAGAGGATGTGGAGAAATAGGAACACTTTTACACTGTTGGTGGGATTGTAAACTAGTTCAACCATTATGGAAAACAGTATGGCGATTTCTCCAGGATCAAGAACTAGATGTACCATATGACCCAGCCATCCCACTACTGGGTATATACCCAAAGGATTATAAATCATGCTGCTATAAAGACACATGCACACGTATGTTAATTGCGGCACTATTCACAATAGCAAAGACTTGGAATCAACCCAAATGTCCCTCTGTGACAGACTGGATTAAGAAAATGTGGTGCATATACACCATGGAATACTATGCAGCCATAAAAAAGGATGAGTTTGTGTCCTTTGTAGGGACATGGATGCAGCTGAAAACCATCATTTTTAGCAAACTATCACAAGAAGAGAAAAGCAAACACCGCATGTTCTCACTCATAGGTGGGAACTGAACAATGAGATCACTTGGACTCGGGAAGGGGAACATCACACACTGGGGCCTATCATGTGGAGGGGGGAGGGGGGAGGGATTGCATTGGGAGTTATACCTTATATAAATGATGAATTGATGGGTGCTGACGAGTTGATGGGTGCAGCACACCAACATGGCACAAGTATACATATGTAACAAACCTGCACGTTATGCACATGTACCCTAGAACTTAAAGTATAATTAAAAAATAAATAAATAAATAAAAGAGAGAAATCCCAAATTAAAAAAAAAAAAAAAAAAAAAAAAAAAAAAAAGAGTGAATCTCTAGAACCAAGTTCATTTAAATCGGGAACTGTACAAGGATGATAATACCACCATTATTATTATTGAATATTGTCGTGGTTCCAGCAAACACAATAACATCAAAAGCCTATAAAACCATTCTGGGACCCTGGAAAACAAGAAATAAATCTGTCTATTTTTCTTGGAAAAAAAAAAAAAAAAAAAGGATAGTTTGCCCCTGTCTAAAACCTCTGTTTTTTTTTCCCCTGTGACTAATTTCTTGAGGTTATTTTAGAATTCCTGATCATTATAATTGTTAATGAAATGTTTAAAATGTATGTGTAATTGTGTATTTGTAAGAGTTAAACATACATATGGAATGCCAATTTTTGCTAAGAAGCTTTTTTTTTGAGATTACCCAGTAACAGCAGATGTTAGGCATGCTTGCCTGTAGGTAAAATATGAATGCTTTAAATTACTTGAATTTACTGTTAGCATGAGCACCTAAAATATGTAAAAGTGATTGACTCCCTCCTTCCCTGGATCCACATCTCTTCCTAAACGATTGAATGCAAGCTGCCACTGTGCTTCAGTTAAAATGGGGGCACTCACTGTAACAGAGCCTTGTGTCCTGATTGCAGTGGTATGTGGCTGCTGTACTCCATCTGGTGGGGCCCTTGCCCTCTCATGCAGGGAAACAGATGGCCCAGGGGCTAGAGGTTTTGGATACACATTCTCCTTGTTCTCCACATACTGTGCCAACATTTAGGATTAAAAGTGTGTGATGGTGTGTTTCCTCCTAAAATTCTCTATCTCTTCTTTGGGAGTCTGGAACTTAGGGATGGCGAGTGTTAGCAAAATAGAGTATATTTGCTTTTGTTCACTCAAGATTTAATACAGAGGAAACTTAATCTTCATACATTTTGTTTTCACATAACTCTAAATGGATTCCTTTGAGCTAGAATTAGCAGCTGTTTCCTGATATGTAATGGAAGCATATGCACCTTAAAGAGGATTTAGAAAGGAATCTGATGATATGAGGAAGATTCCCATTAAACAAGGTGAAATTTGACCATACATCCTTCATAGTATTTCATGAGGTAGAAAGAAAATATTGTTGAGAAGAGACCAATGTAGTAGCATAACATCTTTTACAGAGTAAACTTTTTAGGTTATTATTATGAGCACTCTTACTAAGTGAGAGTAATGCAGACTTAAGAATGTTTCTCTTATTATTCTTAATTAAACACTAGTGACAGCACTAAGGCTGATGGCGAACAAAGCAAAAATACCTAGTATTGCAATGTATTTTTTCCTATCCCTTCTTCTCTTCATTCCATCATTCTGAGTTGCATGGATCTTATGGAATAACATGATGGAGTAATGAAGGTCATCATGGGAGCCACAATTTATTGCTTAAATCAACGTAGAGCAGAATCACTGCAGGATTTGCCAATGTCAATATCCATGTCTTTAGTTACCATATATTAAGTTATAATGTCAGTGTCTTTAATTATTTCAGGTATGGAAGAAAATTCAGCTGAAATTTGCTAGAAAATGAGTTGTGTTGGAAAGAGACTGTAGAGACAGGCAAATGGAAGAAGAAAGCTTCTGTGCTCCCACAGAAACCGATTGAAAAGTGTTAGCATGAGCAAAAGTTCCTATCTAATATTATATGCTTTCCTTTGCTCCCAGGTAAGGTCCTACTGTTTTGAAAAGGTTCTTTTCTTACCCTTGTCTTGCATACATAAAAAACACTGCCTTTTTTTCTTGACTGTCCAGAATGGTGATACTGTTTTTAAAAGACTCTTTGTCCCCTTAGTTTTATCTTTAAAGTCTTTCACACTATTGGAAACTACACCAAATTTTCTATATACTGTTTTGTAGTGCAGTTTTTCACAAAAAAGAAGGAAAGCAGCTTGATCTTTTTGGACTTGAGGCACTGATTAAATGTTCCTGAAGATATTTATGATATAGATACCCAAAAGTAATATTCAGATTAAAAGCCACTCACCACTAATGAAATCTGGATTAAATGTTTAGTTTGTTCTAAATTTAGAATTGATATTAATGTAGCTGCTGTTTCTCTCTAGATATTTTTATAGTCAATTCAAATTACATTTGTTTGGCTTTTTTCTCTTTTTAAATTAGGGAATATCCCTCAAATGGGCATGTGCCGAGGTGAATATGACCATGTTTGCAAATAATCAGGGCAATTGTTTTTAAATTATTGCATAATATGATTTGGAAAATTTATTCATTAGTACAAAAATATATACTTGGTCTAGAAAACATTGTCAAATTCATTGTTATTCTCAACTGTCAAAGAGTCTAAGTTCTACTGAATTCTGCTGTGTATGTCTTGATCTACACTTAGCAAAACCAGCTAAAACAGGATATACTATTCTTTTTTCATCTTACATTTCTTTGATTTCCATAGAGGAAAAATAATTTTGATATGTTCTCTGATAACTACCGTCTCTCAGCAAAACAATTTTTTTTAAGTTCTTTCCTGTTGCTCTAGCAGCCCCTATTGCTTAGTGCTGCTCTCTGATATTCAGATATCCTGTTGTGCCAACCATTTTAAGGAAACATCCCATTGTATGCTATAATTAGCAAAAAATGTTCCCTTGGAACTTACAATGGTCATGTTAAAAGAATAAACTGAGATTCCAGTTTGTAAATTAGCTTTGTGGATAGGGTATACATGAATATATTTGGGGTTTGATCACAATAGCTTGAACTAAAACACAGGAAGGTGTTTTTTTGTTGTTGTTTTGTCTTGTTTTGTTTTGTTTTGTTTTGTTTTACAGTGCAAAGCTGAGGACAAAACTAGAGAAGCAGTAGTTGTGTAGTTAAGCCAACCCAGTTAAATTTACTTATCTTGGGTGACTGCATGCCATACATACTATACGTCCAATACTGCTAAACACTGAGGGTGTTCTGGAAGTACAAATCTTCTGCCTCAGGGAATTTATATTCTAGTTGGGAAGTTTAAGCACTTAGAGACAGCAATAAATTGAATGCTAATGCATGTAATAAATAAGTACTGAGGAATGTAGAAAAGAGAAAAACTCCACCTGAACTTTAAAAATAATACAATCTAAATGCTCATTTCATGCTTAGAAAAATTGAGGCCCAAAACTGTTGAGGAACATGGCCAGGATCACACAGTTTTTAGCCTCACAGAAGGAACTAGAATCCAGAACTCCTGGCTCTTTCCAGGCTTCTTTACACTAGAGGTGTCTCCTAATTTAAGCCTCAGTCATTTCTTTGACAATGATTTCAAGTCAATCCTTAACTCAGATGCTTATTTCCTGAAGGACTAAGTAATATTTTGACATAAAATTCCTAGAAACCCATTTAACACAATCAAATATCAAAATTGATAATAAAAAAATGAAAATTAAATAAAACATCTATATTCATTTACAGATGATTATTAAACATATAAAATTAATTAGTGTGAAAAAGCTGCTTATGTTTCTTCCAGATAAATATTCCGTATGAGCTATATCAACTCAGAATACTTAAATATTAATTCAGTGAAACTGGGAATGACAATGCCTTGGAGCAATTCATTGTTCAAGAATCTTTGGACTGAATTCATAATTAGAGATTTCTGCTTGAATTGTTATTTGCAATTTTATATATATATACATATTTGGAGAGAGGCAGTTTCCAAGACAATGTCTTCTTCCCTGATCTCTTGCTCTCCCATTTCTATAGTAGTTAGCTGAGTCACTGTAGTTGCAGACAGGCTTGTCAGTGATTGCAACTGATAGAGTAAGGAGGTATCTGGGCTTCAGTGTTAATATCAGCACAGTTATTAGGCAATCTAAGTGGAATTTTGGCCACAAGAGAGGGAGCACAAGTCAAAGTATTTTAAATCAGGAATTTCCAATATACTTTATTGAATGTGAGAGTTGAAGAAGAGGAAGGAATCAAATCCAGGCCTAAAGACATGGAATTACTGTGTCTTAAACAAAAGTGGGAAAAGTAGAAAGGAAATTCTACCTCTGCTACTGATACTAAGAGGCATGGATGTTTGCATTGAGGTGTATCGAGGCAATAGTGAATGCTTTTATTGGAATGGATCTTTGGCACACTTTACTTGATAGTGTATCTATGCCATTATGCTGACAGTCCACCTTGAACTCACACACATCACTCTCTTCCTTTCAGATATCATTCCGCAGAGGCCAGATCATGGCTTGCTCTGCCATGTGGAATGCTCTGAGCTTAAGCAGTTGTCTCAGTAATGCTTTTTATTTGTTTTTCCTTGAGGCCATGCCAAAGTAAAGCTCATTGAGATATAGCCAAAACTTCCAGATGTTGCTGGATGTTATTTTGTGCTCTCTGGGGAAAGCATTGTTTTCCAGTGAAACTCCTCAATTATTTTCTCCAAAAACCTTCTGAAAATTTTACTGAAATAAGTAAAAAATGGAAGAAACCTTCAGAGATATGAGATTCTATGAGACATTGTTTCTGTGTCTCAGAAACATCTGCATGGTGTCAATCCCCAAAGAAGAGGCTGAAGCACAAAATATGATTGAAAGAGTTTACCTGAGCCAAAGTAAGGAAAGCTGCCTGGAAGACTCAGACCCAAGTAACCCTGGATATGAGCTCCATTTGGCCTTTGTTACAAGCAGGTTTTTAAAGGCAAAAAAGGACAGGCAGTCGGCTGTCACAAAGTTGTTTGTCAGGAATTTTCACTGGTTTACAGAAATTACATTGATTATTAATTGGCTATATATTTTTATGGTATAGGGTGTTGGATATCGTGTCCAGTGTATCATTATTAGATTAATTTGTAGCTACTTGTGGCAAAAGTTTGCAGTTTTTCTAGCTAAATACATAGCTCAAAGTGGGGGGAAGTAGGATGTGATTGTTATTTCATTTGAATGCCTTTCTGGGCCTGATAATTTGAAAGGGCTCACATTCCTTAGATAGAAGTTCTTTTCTTTACTCGTTTCCCTTTTTTGACAAAAAATCTTTCTTCTTGAAAACATTGATGATCAAAATCTGTGTGTCAAGATTTCCCTCACTGCTGGAAAAGCTCATTCCTGGATAGTTCTTTCAAAGTCCCAGTGTCGAGATTGCAACTGATAGAGTAAGGAGGTATCTGGGCTTCAGTGTTAACATCAGCACAGTTATTAGGCAATCTAAGTGGAATTTTTTTGTGCTCTCATTGGGAAAGCACATTCGCTGGTAATCTCATTCCATGCTAGGTAGAGGGAAGGAAAGGAGACATCTCAGCAAGGAATTTAATCCTGTCTGGGTTTATGAACAATCCTTCCTTAGAAATAAAATATCCTAAGTATTTTACCTGTGTCTGGCAAAATTGGAGTTGCTTTTAGAAACTTTATGTCCCTTGGATGCCAATTATTTTAAGAAATGCATGCTATCATCCTTAGAAGCTTGCATATTTGGAGAGCAAAGGAAAAGATTATCCATATATTGGACAAGCATAGATCCCTCTGAGAAATATACATTGGCCAAGTCAGATTTCAATAATTGAAAAAAATTGGTAGCACTCTCAGTATAATCTTGGGGCATAATGGTCTGGGAATACTGGCAGTTGTCGTAAGTAAAGGCAAATAAATATTGACTCTCTGGCTCTACTGGAATGCTTTTTAGAAAAAAAAAAAAAATAAAATAAAAAAAAGCACTGCATAAATCAGCCACAGTAAATTTCTCACTTTCAGGAGGGACTGCTGCCAAAAGAATATGGGGGTTTTGTACCGTCGGATGTCTTGGGACCACAGCGTTGTTGACAGCTCTCAAATCTTACAGAAAATGCCAGCCCTTCCTGTCCAGCTTCCTATGGAAAGGGTCAGAATGTTATATGGGCTGGTGCAAGGAATAATTAGACCTTATTATAGGTCTGGTTCCTTTCATTGCTTTGGGCCCTACTGGGTATTGTCTGATATTGGGTAAATCTTAAGCAGATTTACTTTCACTTTAATGGGGGTATTGAATATATTTTTTTCTTTTCTTTATTTTTTGTTTTTGTTTTTGTTTTTGTTTTTGTTTTTGAGACGGAGTCTTATTCTTTTGCCTAGGCTTGAGTGCAGTGACGTGATCTCGGCTCACTGCAAGTTCTGCCTCCCGGGTTCATGCCATTCTCCTGTCTGAGCCTCCCGAGTAGCTGGGACTACAGGCGCCCGCCACCACGCCCGGCTAACTTTTTGTATTTTTAGTAGAGATGGGGTTTCACCGTGTTAGCCAGGATGGACTCGATCTCCTGACCTCGTTATCAGCCCTCCTCGGCCTCCCAAAGTGCTGGGATTACAGGCATGAGCCACCGTGCCTGACCAGTAGTTGAATATATCTTAACGTTAATGGAAGATTGGGACCATAAGTGGTCCAGCAAAATATGCAATAAATCATTAGTGTCATTTCCTATTCTTGGTTTAGAAAAAAAAAGTCAGATCTGTAGTTTTATAATCTCATTGGTTTAATTCTCATTCTGTAATTGTTCCATTAGCTCCTTCTATTCTAAATTTAACATTTCCCCTTTCTGAGAGAGGGGAATGTATGTATTGTGAAATTCCAAAAAAATATCTCTCTGAGAGTTGTATAGGAGCCAAGGGACCATGCAGAAAGGAATGAAGGTTACTCAATGAGCCTTCATGGAATTCTAAGGGTTTGGACTTATATACAGTCATAGGTTGATTAGATACCCCTACAGTTTATATAGTTTATTACTCTGAGGAAGGGGACAATTTAAGGGGTGTAGGGTTGAGGACATAAAGTGACTATGAGGGTGCATGTCTGTTCTCCATTTATGAACATTTCCACTTCTCCTAATGGGAAAATCCCATTTTGATCCTCAGAGCAACCCTGTTCATCTTATGGCATCCTGTGCTTTTGTTGTTCCTGCTATTATTTACGTTTTCTACAATCCTTTCCAAAATGGCCAGGCTTTTTGAAATAGAAACAGACACCTCTTTTATTATTAGAAGGAGGCATTTGTCTTTTCTTAAAAGGCCTGGTTTGACTAGCCAGTTGTTGAGGTGCAAATTAATAATCTTTAAGCCATTAGTTCTGTCTTTTTTCTGAATCATTTTGGTCTGAAAGCTTACTAATTCATGGGTTTGTATATTAATCCAGTTAAGAAGCTGGTGTCTTTTAACTAAGGTAACCAAGTCCTCATTTAAGCAATTGAAGAAAGTAGAGTTTATGAGAAAATTGTTCTGGTAATCTTGGAGGCTAGTGTCAACCATTTTGGAATATTGTTTAAAGCTTATCTCATTACCATTCCAAATAACTACACATTCATCTGGGCTTTTGAGTACATTGCTCAACTCCCCTCCAATATACATTTTTTTTTTTAAAGGAAAGACCTGGGGAATGGCATCATGGAGAGACTTGGATAAAATGCAGGCCCCTTCATGGTCTGCTTCAGTCTGTTTTTGAAAATCCTCTAAAGGATTATTTCAGTTTGCCTTTTTTAACAACCCAATGGCCTTGCCTTCTGAAACCAACATATGAATTAATTGATATAGGTCAGAATATCCAGGCTCATAAGTTCAAAGTGTCAGTTCAAATTCTTTCAAAACCGTATAGAATCTTGGATCAGGTCAAGGAAGGCTTTGATAACACTCTTAAATTCAGTTTTTGCCCGAGGGGTGTTAGACCCACCTCTTCCTGTACATCACACCTTGGAAAAGGCTGCCAGAATAGAAGTTTCAGGGAGGGGATCAGAGACATGGAAAGTTTCCTCAGGTGCTGGTGCTAGAAGAAGAAGTAAAGAAGAAGAAGTAAAGCAGGACAGAAAGGTTCAGATAAAGGAGAAGATGAAGATGCAGGGGTGGGAGAAGAAGGAAAAGTTAGAGTTGAAATTGAAAACGTGTTTCTAATGGCAGTTGTTTCTTAAAAGAGTATTCAGAGTTTGAAGCTTGATTTCCCATAATTTAGGAGCTTTTCAAAAGTGAGCAAGGTCATGAATATGTTTTGTGTTTGAAGTATGCTTCTTATGAACATCACTCCTCTAGATGTCACCCAAGAGTCAAGAATAGCTCTCTTATGTTTTCCATAATGGTTGAACTAGTTTACAATCCCACCAACAGTGTAAAAGTGTTCCTATTTCTCCACATCCTCTCCAGCACCTGTTGTTTCCTGACTTTTTAATGATTACCATTCTAACTGGTGTGAGATGGTATCTCATTGTGGTTTTGATTTGCATTTCTCTGATGGCCAGTGATGACGAGCATTTTTTCATGTGTCTGTTGGCTGTATGCATGTCTTCTTTTGAGAAATGTCTGTTCGTATCCTTTGCCCACTTTTTGATGGAGTTGTTTGTTTTTTTATTGTAAATTTGTTTGAGTTCTTTGTAGGTTCTGGATATTAGCCCTTTGTCAGATGAGCAAATTGCAAAAATTTTCTCCCATTCTGTAGGTTGCCTGTTCACTCTGATGGTAGTTTCTTTTGCTGTGCAGAAGCTCTTTAGTTTAATTAGATCCCATTTGTCAATTGTGGCTTTTGTTGCCGTTGCTTTTGGTATTTTAGACATGAAGTCCTTGCCCATGCCTATGTCCTGAATGGTATTACCTAGGTTTTCTTCTAGAGTTTTTATGGTATTAGATCTAACATTTAAGTCTCTAATCCATCATGGCGATTCCTCAAGGATCTAGAACTAGATGCACCATATGACCCAGCCATCCCATTACTGGGTATATACCCAAAGGATTATAAATCATGCTGCTATAAAGACACATGCACACGTATGTTCATTGCGGCACTATTCACAATAGCAAAGACTTGGAATCAACCCGAATGTCCATCTGTGACAGACTGAATTAAGAACATGTGGCACATATACACCATGGAATACTATGCAGCCATAAAAAAGGATGAGTTTGTGTCCTTTGTAGGGACATGGATGCAGCTGGAAACCATCATTCTCAGCAAACTGTCGCAAGAACAGAAAACCAAACACCGCATGTTCTCACTCATAGGTGGGAACTGAACAATGAGATCACTTGGACTCGGGAAGGGGAACATCACACACCGGGGGCTATTATGGGGAGGGGGGAGGGGGGAAGGATTGCATTGGGAGTTATACCTGATGTAAGTGATGAGTTGATGGGTGCTGGCGAGTTGATGGGTGCAGCACACCAACATGGAACAAGTATACATATGTAACAAACCTGCATGTTATGCACATGTACCCTAGAATTTAAAGTATTAAAAAATATATATATATAGCTCTCTTGTGTATCCTAGACTCTTTCTAACTGCCGGGTGGCAGCAGGGTACTCAACACATAGGGGACCAGCTCCTCATATTATGTCCTAATGGAAGAGCAGAAAAGGGAGTTCATAAAGATGTTCTTCTCGGGAGAGGGGCCCATGAGGCTACTTCATGTTGCATCATGGTTAATGACCCTGACAGTTTGGTGTAGTCTCCAGTCACCTACAGCACCCAAATGGGCCAGAGGAAGCAAATCACCTCTTTTCTTTGGGGTAAGAGAACTCATCCTCTGCATTTTTCGGTTAGGAACTAACAGGAATTTGTCACAAATGAAAAGGTAGGTCTGAATTTCTAAGCGACAGCTGCAATATTAAAAAGCGTACTATTAAAATGAAACTACCAGTGCCTAATTTCCAATACCTTGACCCAGATCTTACTTCTGTGGGACAGAGGTAGAAAATGCTGAAGTTCTCTGGGGAGATCTTTGCCTGACTGTGACCCAGACCTCCTGTCATGAGTCAGAGGCAGAAGAGTCAGTTTTGTTTATGTTTTGCTTGTAACCCAGATATCTGACCTTTAGGGTAAAGATAGAAAACCTCAATTTTGAGGTTTGGAAAGTAAGGTTTGGAAAAAAACACCTCAAGCAGAGTCTAAACCTTCAACCAAAAAGTGGGAAGGACCAGATTTCATTAGGCCTCAGCACTTCACATTCAATAATTTCTCCAAGAGTCAAAATAAATCAAGAGGTTCAGAGCTGACCAAATGCTGAGTCAAGGAGGAATGTCAGATGGTCAGGGGTGTGTTCCTCTGAATCCTGCTCACAGCACCAGATATGTCACCCTAAAAGAAGGAGAGTGAAGGACAAAATATGATTGAAAGTTTATTTCAGACAAAGTAAGAGTAGCTGCTGGGAAAACTCAGAGCCAAGTAACCTAGGATAGGAACTCCATTGGGCCTTTGTTACAAGCAGGTTTCTAAAGGCAAAGAAGAGGCGCGTGGAGTTGGCTGATACAAAGTTGTTTGTCAGGAATTCTCATTCGTTTACAGAAATAACATTGATTAGTGATTGGCTATACATTGCTAAGCTATAGCGTATGGGATATAGTGTCCAGCGCCACATTATTAGGTTAATTCATAGCTACTTCATAGCTACCAAGCAGTTTTAATAGATGAATAAATGACTCAAAAGTGGGGAGTAGGATGTGATTGTTGTCTTACTTGAATGCCTCTCTGAGTCTGATAATTTGAAAGGGCTCATATTCTTCTACAAAAGTGCTCACTTTTCTTCTGTAGGTAGAAGCATATTGATGAGCAGATGGTGGGCAGGATTTATGCAAAGAATAGTGACACTTGGTGTTACTGTGTTTTGTTTCTCTCCATTCCCACTCCTGACAAATTATTTGATTATGAACATTGAATTAAACATAATCCTCCCAATAGGATCATAGGTCTTCCAGAGTTTGCCTGCATTATATAGAGCTTGCTCTAGTCTTTGACTCCACCTGTCTTATTCCCTTTCTGAGACAGCATGAGCTCTTTAAGGGCTATTTCTTATTCCTTACTATGCCTAAGAAGTCCCTAGGATAGGCAGTTGCATAAAGTTACAGCTCAATCATTGTTTGTTGAAATGATTTACATGTTTTCCATGAGGATAAAGCAAGGTACGAAAAAAAATAGGAAAGGAAGTAATAATGGAAAGGTAGTCAGAGGACAAACATCTACAGGAATAATGGCATTAGAGTGAAGCAGGTTTTGAGAAAATTTAAATAGTAAAGGAGATTAGAGAAAATTATCAAGGGGAAGAAAAAAAAAACTAAAGTAAGAGTCTAACATCAGTTATGGAAGGGCTGTGAGAGTAAGGATTCATTTCTTGTATGTGATGCATAATTTCAGCTTTTTCCATCTTGTTTTTAAAACTAGTAGTCACAATTTAATTTTAAATATTCACAGAATAATTAACTGTGTATTTTAACATATATAAAAGTATCTTTCAGGCTGGGTGTGGTGGCTCACACCTGTAATCCCAGCGCTTTGGGAGGCTGAGGCTGGTGAATTACCTGAGGTCAGGACTTCAAGACCAGCCTGGCCAACAGAGTGAAACCCCATCTCTACTAAAAATACAAAACTTAGCCAGATGTGGTGGCATGTGCCTGTAACCCCAGCTATGTGGGAGTCTGAGGCAGGAGAATCACTTGAACCCGGTAGGCGGAAGTTGCAAGGAGCCGAGATGGTGCCACTGATCTCCAGCTTGGGTGATGGAGTAAGACTTGCCCCTCCCTCTAAAACAAAAAAGGTATCTTTCAAATGCAAGTTTCAGGAGAAAAGAATATTTTTATACACAAAAATAGGCAGATTGCAATTATTAGTGTTTAAAATACAATTTTATTTTATATTTGTCCATGATTTACAAATAGAAATAAATTTTCAGATGGCAGAGAACATGATTTATAATAATGGTGATGATTAACAAGAAAAATAGCTGGGCATAGTGGCTCACGCCTGTAATCCCAGCTCTTTGGGAGACTGAGGCTGGCGGATCACAAGGTCAAGAGGTGGAGACCATCCTGGCCAACATGATGAAACCCCATCTCTACCAAAAATACAAAAATTAGCTGGGCGTGGTGGTGCATGCCTGTATTCCCAGCTACTTGGGAGGCTGGGGCAGGAGAAGCACTTCAACCCGGGAGACAGAGGTTGCAGTAAGCCGAGATCATGCCACTGGACTGCAGCCTGGCGACAGAGCGACACGTTGTCTAAAAAAAAAAAAGAAAAAAATGAAAATGAGAAAAGAAAAGAAAAATAATACAGGAATGTGACTTTTCATCATTTACTTCAGTACATGCTAGAAGCCTCTCCAGAAATATTTATTTAGCACCTAATATGACCCAGGCCTATGTTAGGCTCTGTGGATACAAAAATAAGTGAGCTGGTTGTTTAGTAACTACCTCAGTAAATATTTGTTGGATGAATGAATGAACAAGCTAGCTGAGTTCCAGTTAACTTAGATGATTTATAGCAAACATTTTGTCCCCAAGTGACTGGTATTTCTTAGTATTTTTCTGTCTTGGTATTTTTTCATCTCTTTTCCTTACAGTTTTAACTTTCTTATTTGTATAGTATTTGTATGGACAGTTAACAAATAATAGATTATTAAGATAAAGAATATAAAGAAATAACTTGCAAACTGTGAAGTGTTACACAAGACATGTTTAAGTTACTGATATGTCAGGGATTATTTAACTGATAATGACTTAAATAATTTCTTAGAAGCAATAAGCAAAAATTGAGCTCAAGTTTTTATATTTTATAAGATATATCTAGAAATTTTACCAATGTTGTCACTTCTAGAGAAACCCCTTCATATATCAGTTTAGTGATGTCAATTGGAAATTATTTAATGCCTCTCTGACAGAAGAAAGTTACTATAAATGTGGATGCATTCACTACCACAAATATTATCATGTGTATTGGTTCTGACCAGAGGAAATGTCATTGAGGGTGGAGGAGAGGATGAGTGAAGAGTGTTTTTTGAAATCCTTTCATCTTGGGAGCATAAAAGAGCATTGCAAATTTGATGAATGAATTGTTGCACATATTTGCCTTAAGTGTTGCTTCTTTGTACTTTGCTGGGCCGGAAGCCTTATTTTGAAACCAAGCTCTTAATTGATTTTGATTTGGAAATATGCCTTTTGATCATTGGTTTTAGTGTAGACTAGAAACAGTGTGTTTATAGTAAATATTACATGTCCCAAAATAACACCAATATTAGTGACGTGTCAAGTCTTTCTCATCTTTCTCTGCTTCCCTCTATTATACGTTATTTATCTTACTGCTCTATTAAGATTTGATTCAGAAATGTATTTTTAAAGTCAGTAATTATATGTAGATGCACACCTATATCAACAAGGTAAACCCAATTATTTCCCCTCAGAATAATTCATGATAAAGGTGAACTACAATGAATAAGGCAATTATTAACAAAAAATAATCATTCATCCAACTAAAATTTCACCATAGACTTTCTTTAAACCACCAATCTCCATAATCAATTCTTAGTTGAAGATTTCTGAAAACATCCTTTAAGATTTGAAGCTTCTCAATAATATGGCTGCTTATATCAAGTTCTATAATTTTTCTGTATTGTAATCAGGAAGCTGGAGGACTTTCTCAGAGTTATATAGAAATTAAAATGTCTGTCACTTTACTTGACCTGTTAAATAATTGAAGATCTACACTCATCCTAAGCCACAGTATTCTCAATGTATAATTCATTAAAGCTATTAAATTCTTTCAGAAAATAAAAAATAAAAAATAAAAATAAATAAAAAATAAAATAAAATTTTATAAGACTATTAAAATAATCACTTACATTCAGAGACATGCTGTGCCTTCAACAGATTTTACATGAGTTTCAGAAATTGATTTTAGCTTGTGGTAGGACAAATAATGGCTTCCAAAGATATCCAGGACCTAATCCCTGGAATCCCATGCATGTTACCCTATAAGGTAACTGAGACCTTGCAGATGTGATTAATTAAAGGATCTTGATTTGTTGAGATTATTCTGAATTATCTGGGTGGGCCTTGAATGAAATTATAAGTGTCCTTATAAGAAGAAGGCAGAGGCAGATTTGAGACAGAAGACAGCATGCTACCAGTGAAGCAAGATGTTATTTTGTTGGCTTTGAAGACAAAGGAAGGGGTGACTAGCTAAGGAATGCAAGGAATGCAGCTCTAGAAGCTGCAAAGGCAATGTCTTTTATCCCCTAAAGCCTCTAGGGAAAGTGTGGTTCTGCCTACATTTTGATTTCCCTCCCGTGAAGCTGATTTCAGACTTCTAACCTTCAAAACTGTAGGAGAATAAATGTGCATTGTTTAAGTCACTGAGTTTGTGATAAGTTGTTAGAGCAGCCATAGAAAAGTAATACATAGCCCTTTTAGTTACTATTTAAATTATCCCAGAGTCTCTGAGATATTCTTTGAAAGTGGCTTAACTGTAGAAATATATTATCTAATATAATTCTTCAAAACTTCTGGAAATATATTTTTTTAGGCTTATTTAATCTCTTTGAAAACAAAATTTATTCTTCTAAATATTTTCAATCTTAAATATCTTGAATATGTAAAGATTATCAGTGATTTTTATTACTGTTTACATTTTAAAATTAATCAAAAATACAAGCATAACAGTTTATGTGTAATAAAATGTATCTAAACCTAAGTTGTGTGAATACTGTAATACTGTTATCTAATCTGAAGAGTCTTACTCTCTCTCCAACTTCAATTTGTCTTTACGAAAAGGCACTAAGTTAAGAAAGAAAGAATAAAAAAACTTTAACATTGTCTCAATATATGTAATAAATTGTGATAGAGAAAGAGGAAAATATGAGAATAAAGAGTAAGGATGTTAAAGTAGCTTCAGTTTTTAAAAAAATAATTTTTAGGCCAGGCGTAATTTTTAGGCCAGACTCATGCCTGTAATCCCAGCACTTTGGGAGGCTGAGGCAGGTGGATCACAAAGTCAGGAGCTCAAGACCAGCCTGGCCAATATGGAGAAACACCATCTCTACTAAAAATACAAAAATTAGCTGGGCGAGGTGGTGGGCACCTGTAGTCTCAGCTACTTGGGAGGCTGAGGCAGGAGAATCGCTTGGACCTGGGAGGCAGAGGTTGCAGTGAGCTGAGATCCCACCACGGCACTCCAACCTGAGCCACAGAGCGAGACTCTGTCTCAAATAGTAATAATAATAATAATTTTTAAAAACTTATTTTTGAGGATACCTCACAGTATATCCTGGGTATAGATAAGAATAAAGTTCCTCGAAAGGTGAATTATAAAACACATTTTGGTACAACAAATTTAGCTATTATCTATTTAGCTTTTATGAAATAATGTAAATTTTTACAAATATTTTAAATTTGTTATTATGTAAATAAAAAATTTAGTTATTATGTAATTGGAAGTGCATCCTTGTTTAAAGTATTTGGTAAAAGATGGAAATAAACATTAGTTACCTCACATTTTCTCTTCACTAATTGAGAGTATTTCTCCCAACTCTTTACACCTCAAGCCATGCTCTTTCAGCTAGAGCAAGAAAATTTTACCCAATCTCTTCTTTTAAAATTTTCTAAGACCTTTACCTCCATAGCAGCAGATAAATTTATGAAGTTTTTATTTTTTCATTGACAAGTAAAAATTGAATATATTTATAGTATGCAACACGAACTCTTGAAATATGTGTACATAGTGGAATGGCTCAATTGACCATGCATATATATATATATATATATATATATATATCCTACTTTTTTGTGAGAACACTGTAAATCTACTGTTTTAACAATTTTCAAAACATTAAAGCTATATTAACTACTTTATATAATAGATCTCTTAAACTTATTCTCCCTATCTAGTTGAAATCTTGTATCCTTTGAAAAAAATTCCTCTAACACCCCGTCCCGGTAACCATTCCAAGTCTCAGGTAACCATCATTCTACTCACTACCTATATGCACTCAACTCTTTTGGATTCCACATACAAGATAATGCAGTATTTGTCTTTCTGTGCCTGCCTTATTTCACTTTACCTAGTGTTATCTAGGTTGATCCATGTTATCGCAAAAGACAAAATTTCCCTCTTTTTAAAACTGAATAGTATTTCACTGTGTGTGTGTGTATAAATATAAAATACATTCTAATATATATAATATATTCTTCATTCATCAATAGATACTTAGATTGATTCCATCTCTTGGCTATTATGAATAATGCTGCAATGATCATGGGAGTACAGACATCCTTTTGAAATATTTATTTCATTTCCTTTGGATATACCTAGAAACGAGACTTCTGGATCATAAAGTAGTTTTATTTTTAATTTATTGAGGAACCTCCATATTGATTTCCATAACGGCTGTACTAATTTACATCTCCACCAACAGTGTGCAGGGGTTCTTTTTTCTCCACATCCTTGTCAACAATTCTTTTACCTTTTTGATAAAAGACATTCTAAAAAAATGTGAGGTCATATGTCATTGTGGTTTTAATTTGCACTTCTCTGAGGACTAGTGATTTAGAACATTTTTTCCATATGCAAGTTGGCCATTTATATTTCTTCATTTAAGAAATGTCTCTTCACGTCCTTGTCCCATTTTTTATTTACTGTTTTTTTTATTTTATGTTTGTGTATACTTAGTAGGTGAATGTATTTCTGCAGAACATGAGATATTTTGATACAAGCAAACACTGCCTAATAATCACAGCAGGGTAAATGGGATATGAATCATTTAAGCATTTATATTTTCTTTGTGTTACAAACAATCCAATTATAATCTTTTATTTTTATTTTTTATTTTTATTGTTATTTATTACAAAAGAAAGAAGTTTAATTGGACTTACAGTTCCATGTGGCAGGTTTGTTACATACGTATACATGTGCCTTGTTGGTGTGCTGCACCCATTAACTCATCATTTACATTAGGTATATCTCTTAATACTATCCCTCCCCTCTCCCCCCACTCCATGACAGGCCCCAGTGTGTGATGTTCCCCTTCCTGTGTCCAAGTGTTCTCATTGTTCAATTCCCACCTACAAATGAGAACATGTGGTGCTTGGTTTTCTGTTCTTGCAATAGTTTGCTAAGAATGATGGTTTCAAGCTGCATCCATGTCCCTACAAAGGACATGAACTCATCCTTTTTTATGGCTGCATAGTATTTCATGGTGTATATGTGCCACATTTTCTTAATCCAGTCTGTCATTAATGAACATTTGGGTTGGTTCCTAGTCTTTGCTATTGTGAATAGTGCCACAATAAACATACATGTGCATGTGTCTTTATAGCAGCATGATTTATAATCCTTTGGGTATATACCCAGTAATGGGATGGCTGGGTCAAATGGTATTTCTAGTTCTAGATCCTTGAGGAATCGCCACACTGTCTTCCACAACAGTTGAACTAGTTTACAGTCCCACCTGCAGTGTAAAAGTGTTCCTGTTTCTCCACATCCTCTCCAACAACTGTTGTTTCCTGACTTTTTAATGATTGCCATTCTAACTGGTGTGAGATGGTATCTCATTGTGGTTTTGATTTGCATTTCTCTGATGGAGAGTGATGATGAGGATTTTTTCATGTGTCTGTTGGCTGCATAAATGTCTTCTTTTGAGAAGTGTCTGTTCATATCCTTTGCCCACATTTTGATGGCATTGTTTGTTTGTTTTCTTGTAAATTTGTTTGAGTTCTTTGTAGGTTCTGGGTATTAGCCCTCTGCCAGATGAGTAGATTGCAAAAGTTTTCTCCCATTCTGTAGGTTGCCTGTTCACTCTGGTGGTAGTTTCTTTTGCTGTGCAGAAGCTCTTTAGTTTAATTAGATCCCATTTGTCAATTTTGTCTTTTGTTGCCATTGCTTTTGGTGTTATAGACATGAAGTCCTTGCCCATGCCTAAGTCCTGAATGGTATTACCCAGGTTTTCTTCTAGGGTTTTTATGGTATTAGGTCTAACATTGAAGTCTCTAATCCATCTTGAATTAATTTTCGTATAAGGAGCAAGGAAAGGATCCAGTTTCAGCTTTCTACTTATGGCTAGCCAATTTTCCCAGCACCATTTATTAAACAGGAAATCCTTTCCCCATTTCTTGTTTTTGTCAGGTTTGTCAAAGATCAGATGGCTGTAGATGTGTGGTATTATTTCTGAGGACTCTGTTCTGTTCCATTGGTCTGTATTCTCTGTTTTGGTACCAGTACCATGCTGTTTTGGTTACTGTAGTCTTGTAGTATAGTTTGAAGTCAGGTAGCGTGATGCCTCCAGCTTTGCTCTTTTGGCTTAGGACTGTCTTGGCAATGTGGGATCTTTTTTGGTTCCATACAAACTTTAAAGTAGTTTTTTCCAATCCTGTGAAGAAAGTCATTGTACAAGAAATTATTGTAGACCATAGTTACCATGATGTGACATCCAATACTAGTTCTTACTCGTTTTATCTAGCTTTATTTTTATAACCATTAACTTTCCAACTGCACTATTCTTTCTGGCCTGTGGTAACCATTGTTTTACTCTCTATCTCCGTGAGTTCAATTGTTTAATTTTTAGCTCCTACAAGTAAGTGAGAACATAAGAAGTTTGTCTTTCTCTGCCTGGCTTACTTCACTTAACATAATGATGTCCAATTCTACCTAAGTTATTGCAAAGGACAGAATCTCAATCTTTTTATGGCTCAATAGTGTTCCATTGTGTATATTTACCACATTTTCTTTATATATTCATCTGTTGATGGACATGTAGATTGCTTTCAAATCTTGGCTATTCTGAATAATGGTACAATAAGCATGAGAATGCAGGTATTTTTTTCAATATACTGATTCCTATTCTTTTGAGTATATACCTTACAACAGGATTGACGGATCATATGGTAGCTTTTTTTTTTAGTATTTTGAGAAAACTCCAAATTGTTCTCCATAGTACTGTACCAATTTATATTCCCACCAGCAGTGTATGAGGGTTCCCTCTTCTCCACATCCTCACCAGCATTTGTTATTGCTTGTCTTTTGGCTATAAGTCATTTTAACTGGTGTAAGATAATATCTCATTGTAGTTTTGATTTGCATTTCTCTGATAAGCATTTATGATGAGTAACTTTTCATATACCTCCTACCATTTGTATGTCTTCTTTTGAAAAATTCAGATCTTTTGCCCATTTTTTAATGAGATTATTAGATTTTTCCCAATAGAGCTGTTTGAGCACCTTAGATATTTTAATTATTAATCCCCTGTCAGGTGGAGAGATCGCAAATATTTTTTTTTTCCCAACCTGGATTATCTCTTCCCTTTCCTCATTGTTTCCTTTGCTCTGCAGAAGCTTTTAAATATTTTTTTTTTTTTTTTTTTTTTTTTTTTTTTTTTGAGACGGAGTCTCACTCTGTCTCCCAGGCTGGAGTGCAGTGGCGTGATCTTGGCTCACTACAAGCTCCACCTCCCAGGTTCACACCATTCTCCTGCCTCAGCCTCCCTAGTAGCTGGGACTACAGGCACCCGCCACCACGCCTGGCTAATTTTTTCATATTTTTAGTAGAGACGGGGTTTCACAGTGTTAGCCAGGATGGTCTCAATCTCCTGATCCACCCACCTCGGCCTCCCAAAGTGCTAGGATTACAGACTTGAGTCACCGTGCCCAGCCAAGCTTTTTAATTTTAACATGATCCCATTTGTCCATTTTTGGTTTTGTTGCCTGTGCTTATAGGGTATTACTCAAGAAATCTTTGCCTATTCCAATGTACTGGATAGTTTCTCCAAGGTTTTCTTTCAGTAGTTTCATAGTATGAGGTCTTAGATTTAAGTATTTAATACATATTCATTTGAATTTTGCATATAGTGAGTGATAGGAATCAAGTTTCATTCTTCTGCATATGGGTGCACGGTTTTGCCAGTGACGTTTACTGAACAGACTGTTCTTTCCATAACATGTGTTCTTGGCACCTTTGTTGAAAATGAGTTCACTGCAGATGTCTGGATTTGTTTCCAGGTCCTTGTTCTGTTCCATTAATTTATATGTCTGTTCTTATGTCATTACCACGCTGTTTTGGTTACTATGGCTCTGTAGTATAATTTGAAGTCAGGTAATGTGATTCCTTCAGTTTTGTTCTTTTTGCTCAAAACAGTTTTTAATATTCTGGGTTGTTGCTGGTTCCATATAAATTTTAGGGTTGTTTCTTCTATTTCTATGAATAATGTCCTTGGTATTTTGATAGAGATTACATTGAATATATAAATGGCTTCTGGTAGTGTAGACTTTTTAACAATATTGATTCTTTCAATCCATGAACATTGAGTATATTTCCTTTTCTGTATACTCTTCACTTCTTTTATCAAAGTTTTATAGTTTACATTGTAGAGATCTTTCACTTCTTCAGGTAAGTTTATTTCAATGTTTTAGATTATATTTGTTGCTGTTGCACATGGGATTACTTTCTTGGTTTCTTTTTCACATTGTTCACTGTTTGCAATAGGAGATGTTACTGATTTTTGTATGTTGATGTTGTATTCTGGAACTTTACTGAATTTGTTTATTAGTTCCAACAATTTTCTGTCGAGTCTTTAGGTTTTGCCAAATGCAAGATCATATTATTTGCAAAGGAGGATGATTTGATTTATTTATTTTCAACTTGGATACCCTTTAGCTCTTTCTTTTTTCTGATTGTTCTAGCTAGGACTTTCAATATTATGTTGAATAAGAGTGATACAATTTGGCATCCTCATGTTCCAGATTTTAGGGGAAAGGCTTTCAGTTTTTCCCCATGCAGCACAATAATAGCTATCAGTCTGTCATTTAAGGCTTTTATTGCCTTGAGGTATGTTCCTTCTATGCCTATTTTTTGAGAGTTTTTATCATGAAGGCATGTTGAATGTTGTCAAATGTTTTTTTTCTGCATCAATTGAAATGATCATATTTTTCCTTTATTCTGTTCATATGATGTAACACAATGATTGACTAACATATGTAGATACATCCTTCCAGCCCTGGAATGAATCTCACTTGGTCATGATGAATAATGTTTTTAATATGTTGCTGAATTTGATGTGCTAGTATTTCGTCGAGGATTTTTGCATTAATGTTTATCATATATTGGCCTGTGGTTTTCTTTCTTTGATGTGTCTTTTTCTGTTTCTGATAGCAGGGTAATACTGGTCTCATAGAAAGTTTGGAAGTATTCACTCCTCATTGTTTCAGAACAGTTTGAATAAGATTGGTATTAACTCTTTAAGTGCTTGGTAAAATTGAGCAGTGAAGCCATCAGGTCCTGGTCTTTTCTTTGCTGAGAGACTATTTATTTTGGCTTCTATCTTGTTGCTTCTTAGTGATCGGCTCACATTTTGGATTTCTTCATGGTTCAGTATTTGTAGGTTATAAGCATTTTGGAATTTATCCATTTCTTCTGAGTTTTCCAATTTATTGCTCAGAGGGACCTCTAATAATTCTTTGATTTCTGCAGTATCAATTTTAATGTCTTTTTTTCATCACTGATTTTATTTATTTGGACCTTCTCTCTCTTTTTTTCTGGGTCTGGGTAAAGATTTATCCATTTTGTTTATATTTCTAGAAACCAAATTTTCATTTGATTGATCTTTTATTAATTTCAATTATGTTTCTGCTCTGATCCTTATTATTTCCTTTTTTTTCTTCTACTAATTTTGAGTTTTCATTGTTCTTGCTTTCCTAGTTCCTTAAGACACCTCATTAGGTTATTTACAATTTTTCTACTTTTTTGGTAAAGGCACTTATAGCTATATATTTTCTTCTTTGTACTGTTTTCACTGTATCCCATAAGTTTTGATATCTTGTGTTATCATTATCACTGGTTTCAAGAAATTGTTCATTTTTCTTCTTAATTTCTTCATTGACCCACCAGTCTTTCAGGAACATATTGTTTAATTTCCATGTGTTTTTATAGTTTCCAAAATTCCTCTTGGTATTGATTTCTGGTTTTATTTCATGATGGTCAGAGAAGATACTTGATATAATTTCAATTTTTTTAATACTTTAAGAATTGTTTTGCAACCTAATGTATGTTCTCTCTGTGAGAATGATACATGTGCTGAGGAGAGGAATGTGCTTTCTGTACCCATGAATCCAATGTTCTATAAATATCTATTATGTCTATTTAGTCTGTAGTGCAGATTAAGTCCAATGTTTCTTTGATTTTCTGTCTTTATGACAGACTGCTGAAAATAAGCTGTTGAAATCTCCAGCTATTGTATTAGAGTCTATCTCTAGGCGTAATAATATTTTCTTTATATAAGCACGTGCTCCTGTGTTGGGTGCATGCATATTTATACTTCTTATATCCTCTTACTGAATTAATTGACCCTTTTCTCATTGTAGAGTGACATTCTTTGTCTCTTACAGTTTTTTTTTTTTTTTTTTTTTTTTTTTTTTTTTTTTTTTTTTTTTTTTTTTTTTTTTTTTTGGTCTGATATGAGTATGGCGGTTTGTCCTCTTTTTCGGTTTCCATTGCCATGGAATATTTTTTCATCCCTTTATTTTCAGTCTCTGTGTGTTGTTTATATGTAAAGTGTGTTTCTTGTAGGCAAGGGATCGTTGGGTCTTGTTTATTTATCCATTTAGCCACTTTATGTATTTTGATTGGAGAGGTGAGCACATTTACATTCAACATTGTTGTTGACAAGTAAAGACTTACCCTTGCCATTTTGTTATTTGTTTTCTGGTTGTTTTGTGGTCTTCTTTACCTTCTTTCCTTCCTTCCTGTCTGTCTTTAGTGAAGGTGATTTTCTTTGGTGATTCATTTTAATTTCTTGCTCTATTTTTTTATGTATCATATGTTTTTAAATTTGAGGTTACCTTGTGGTAATAGTGTCTTATAAACTGTTACTTTAAACTGATGACAACTCAATACTGATTGCATAAACAAACAAGCAAACAAGCAAAAATAAAATTAATAAAAACTCTACCCTTTAACCTTTTTTTTCACTTGTTAACTTTGTGTTGTTTCCATTTATATTTTGCTGTACTGCCTCTCTTAAAAAGTTGTTGTTTATTACTTTTGATTTTTTTGTCTTTCTACTAAGATGTAAGTAGCTTACATACCATAATTACAGTGTTACAATATTCTTTATTTTCCTGTGTACTTACTATTACCAGTGATTTTTTACACTGTCAGGTGATTTCTGATTGCTCATTAGTTTTGTTCTCTTTCAGAATGAAAAACTCTTTAGCATTTCTTGTAGGACAAGCTTGGTGTTAATGAAATCCTTCTACTTTCGATGGCTGGGACAGTATTTCTCCTTCATGTTTAATGGATATTCTCGGTGGATAAAATATTTTTGGATAAAAAGAGTTTTTTGTTTGTTTGTTTTTCTTCAGCACATTATATATGGCATGCCACTCTCCCTTGGCCTATAAGGTTTCCACTGAAAAGTCTACTGCCAGACGTATTGGAGCTGCATTGTATATTATTCGTTTTTGTATATTACTTGTTTCTTTTATCTTGTTGCTTTTAGAATCATTTTTTATCCTTGATTTTTGAGAGTTAGATTATTAAATGCCTTGATGTAGTCTTTGCATTAAATCTGCTTGGTGTCCTATAACCTTTTTGCACTTGTATATTGATATCTTTCTCTAGTTTGGGGAAGTTATCTCTTATTATCTATTTCTGTAAATTTTCTACCCCTTATCTCTTTCTCTATGACCTCTTTAAGGCCAGTACCTCTTAGAAATGCTTTTTTGAGGCTATTTTATAGATCTCATAGGTGTGCTTCATTCTGTTCTTGTCTCCCCTGACTATATTTTCAAGTAGCCTATCTTGAAGCTCACTAAATTTTTCTTTCTCCTTGATCAGTTCTGCTGGTGAGAGACTCTGATGTATTCTTCAGTATGTCAATTGCATTTTTTCAATTCAAAATTCTTCTTAATTCTTTTTAATTATTTTAATCTCTCTTAAATTTATCTATTAGGATTCTTAATTTCTTCTCTATGTTATTTTGGATTTAGTTGAGAATCTTCAAAACAGCTATTTTGAAATCCCTGAAAGGTAACCTATCTCTGTCTCTCCAGGATTAGTTCCTGGTCTTTTATTTAGTTCATTTGGTGAGGTCGTGTTTTCCTGGATGGTTTTTTTGGATGTTCATCCGTGTCTGGACATTAAAGAGTTAAGTATTTATTGTAGTCTGTACAGTCTGGGCGTGTTCATACTCATCCTTCTTGGGAAGGCTTTTCAGGTATTCAAAGGGACTTGGGTGTTGTTATCTAAGTTTTTGTTTTCTGCAGCCGTATCTACATTAGGAGACACCACAAGCCCAGTTAAGCTCTGGCTCTTATAGACTTGAAGAGGTATTGCCTTGGTAGTCTTAGATAAGATTCGGAATAATTCTCTGGATTACCAAGCATGGACTCGTGTTCTCTTCCCTTCCTATCTCCCAAACAAATAGAGCCTCTCTCTCTCTCTTTCCCTCTGTGATTAGCCACCTGGAGCTGGATGAGGGGTGACACGAGCACTACTGTGGTCCCCACCACTGGGACTGTGATGGGTCAGACCTGAAGCCAGCATGGTACTTGGTCTCGCTCAAGGCCTCGGGTAACCACTGCCTTGTTCGCACAAGGTCCTAGGCCTCTGCAATCAGAAGGTGGCAAAGCCAGCTAGGTTTGTGTCTTTCCATTTAGGATGGCAAGTTTCCCGCAGCCCCAGTCGGGTCCAGAGATGCCATCAGGGAGCCAGGTTCTACAGTCAGAAATCTGAGGAATCTAGCCAGTGCTCTTTCTACTGCAGCTGAACTGGCACCAAAAAGGCCCAAAGGCTCTGCCTTCAGCTTGTGATGAATGCTGCCAGGCCTGTAATTCTCCATTCAGGGCAGTGGACTCCCCTTTGGCCTGAGACAGGTGCTTCAGGACTCTACATGGTGCCCTGTCCTACTGTGGCTGAGGTGGTATCCAAGTTGCAAGACAAAGTCGTCTTTACTCTTCCCTCTCCCCTCAAGCAGAGGGAAGGAGTTTCTCCTGGAGTTGCTATTTGTGCTTCCTGGGATTAGGGAAGGGGTGGAACAAGCACTCCTTTTGCAACTCAAGTGGTGTCTCACTAGGTCATATTCCCCTCAAGTCCACTGGCTCTGAGCCAAGCACAGAACCAGAACTTGCCCAAGAATCACAATTATTATTGCCTAAACTGCCTTTCCAGTTTATTTAGGGTTCAAGAGGATTTTATCCCATGGTGAGAGGCTTGCTGGAACTCAGTTTCCTACTGCTGGGATTCGTGATTTCTAGAGCTGATCTAATTGCTTTCTCTGTGGACACAATGTGAGTTCTGCCTGGTGTTACTTTCTGCTGGGACAGGACAGCACTGAGTTCCAATGGAAAGTTCCACAATCAGTGCGCTCTCCCTCCCCCAGATGCACAGATTCTAAATGCCACGCAGCTGCTGTGATGACATCACAACACCATATCAAATAACATTTCAAATTAATATTCAATTTTCTATGGTGTTTCATAATCCTCTAAGAATTTTATATCTTTGTCCTATTAATGTAATTTATTAACCTTGTTCTGTCAGTGTCAACTGGAAATGAAATATCTCTAGTTTGGCCAAGTATAAAGGCAAAAAATGCAATGTTTTTCATTAAAGGTACAATTGTTAAATGTATTCTAATTATTGAATCTAGGGCAAACCGGAGAAAAACATTTATTTTTATGCTGTTAGCTGAAGTTATGCCACTGTAACTAAATCATACATTATAAAGTCATAAACTATGTATCTGATTTCATTTTTCTCCTCACCACTTTCATCAGTTAGTGGACAGTCTGTCTGTCTTATAGCCACAAATAAGGTGCTTTCCGACTCCTACAATTAAGATCCATTGCTAATTAACACAGTGTTCCTCTTGAGTGCAGTGCTCGTCATAGAATTCAGAAAAGAATCTGAGTGACTGGGGAAGTTTGATAAGGATGATACAGGAGTCTGGACCCATGGGTACTGCTTGCACCACAACCATATCTGTTTCCTCTGCAAATTTTAGCATAATTGAAAATTCTTTTTCCAATTGTCAAAATTTTATTCTCAAAAAAAAAAAAAAGCAAATGCCGGCTGGGCGTGGTGGCTCATGCCTGTAATCCCAGCACTTTGAGAGGCCAAGGCAGGCGAATCACCTGAGGTAGGGAGTTCGAAACCAGCCTGACCAACATGGAGAAACCCCGTCTCTACTAAAAATACAAAAATTAGCTAGGCGTGGTGGCACATGCCTGTAATCTCAGCTACTCGGGAGGCTGAGGCAGGAGAATCACTTGCACCCCATAGGCGGAGTTATGGTGAGCTGAGGTCACACCATTGCACTCCAGCCTGGGCAACAAGAGTGAAACTCTGTCTCAAAAAAAAAAAAAAAAAAAAAAAAAAAATGTCAGTTTGATTTGAAATTTTTCTTATCCAAAAATATTATTATATCAGAAAGTTAGCATACCTCAGAGAGATTGCACCTTGTTCAAATTGGCTACAAGGATCATTTGTTCAACTGGACAGCCATAGTGTGTTCACTCAGAATGAGGATATTTATCTGCATTTCTGCCAATCCCAATTTGTAAAGAGGGCATGATAAGATAGATTTGTGAGATATTTGCAGTAAACAAGATGTGAACCATACAAGGTAATAATTAACTGACTTTGGCCTGCAGATAAGATTCCACGGAACAGTAAGAATGTCCAGAGTTCCCTATGTGAGTAAAGGGCAAATCATTGGAGACCCAAGATCTCATATATGTGAGATAAAATTTCAAACTTGTACTGTAACTGCTAATCTTATTCTCAATTTGGTTTGAGTGTAATCACTTTATCTCTTTGATCAAGCCATGCCAGAGGCAAGTCTTCCCTGGGACTTTGCAGTTAAGGGAGACAAAATTCGATCTTTTTGGCCAGGCTAGGGGGCTCACGCCTGCAATACCAGCACTTTGGGAGGCTGAGGCAGGTGGATCACTTGAGGTCAGGAGTTCAAGACCAGCCTGGCCAACATGGCGAAATCCTGTCTCAACTAAAAATACAAAAATTAGCCAGACATGGTAGCATGTGCCTGTACTCCCAACAACTTGGGAGGTTGAGGCATGAGAACTGCTTGACCTTAGGAGGTAGAGGTTGCAGTGAGCTCAGATCATGCCACTGCACTCCAGCCTGGGCAACAGGCCAAGACTTTGTCTAAAAAAAAAATAAAAAAAAATAAAAAAATTTAAAAAAAAAATCTTTTTACTTAGATCATTTGTGATTGGGTTTCCTGTCATTTGAAATCAATATAATCTTAATACAAAAAGGAGGATAATTATCATTTTTTTCAACTTTTATTTTAGAACCAGTGGGAACATGTGCAGGTTTATTACAAAGGTTTATTGTGTGATGCTGAGGTTTGGGATATGACTGAACCCGTCACCAAGGTAGAGCATACTACCCAAAAGTCAGTTGTTCAGCCCTCCCCCTCCCCCTTCTCTCACACCCTAGTAGTCCCCAGTGTTTATTGTTCCCATCTTTATGTTCGTGTGTACCCAGTGTTTAGCTCTCACTTATAAGTAATAACACGTGGTACTTAGTTTTCTGTTTCTGCATTAGTTTGCTTAGGATAATGGCCACCAGTTGCATCCATGTTGCTGCAAAGGAAATGATTTCATTCTTTTTTATGACTGTGTAATATTTCATGGTGTAGTATTACATTTTCCTTATACAATCCACCATTGATGAGCACCTGGGTTGAATAGTATTTCTGCTATTGTGGACAGAGCTGTGATCAACATACAGGTGCACTCATCCTTTGGGTAAAATGATTTATTTTCCTTTGGTTATATACCCAATACTGCGATTGCTGAGTGGAATGGTAGTTCAAATCTTGGTTGTTTGAGAAGTCTCCAAAATGCTCTACTCAATGGCTAAATTAATTTACATTCACACCAAAAAGGTATGTGTCCCCCTTTCTCCACAGCCTTGCCAACATATTATGTTTTTAGTTTTCCACAAAAGAAATTCTGACTGGTTTGAGATGGCATATCATTATGGTTTGATTTGCAATTCTCTTATGATTAATGATGACATATTTTCATATGTTTGTTGGCCACTTGCATGTCTTCTTTTCAGAAGTGTCTGTTCATGTCCTTTGCCCAATTTTAAATGGAGTGGTTTTTTGCTTATTGATTTGTTTAAATTCCTTATAGATTCTGCATATTAGACCTTTGTTGGCTGCATAGTTTGTGAATATTTTCTCTCCTTCTATAAGTTGTCTGTTTACTTCCTTGATAGTTTCTTTTGCTATGTGGAAGCTCTTTAGATTAATTGTCTTATTTAATCAATTTTTATTTTTGTTGCAATTTATTTTGAGGACTTAGCCATAAATTTGTTGCCAAGGCCAATATCAAGAAGGGCATTTTTTAGGTTTTCTTTCAGAATTTTCATAGGTTGAGGTCTTACATTTAAGTCCTTAATCCTTCTCACACTAATTTTTGTATATGGTGGCAGGCAATGGTCCAGTCTCATTCTTCTGCATATGGATAGCCAGTTCTCACAGCACAATTTATTGAATAGGGAGTCTTTTTCCTATTTCTTGTTTTTCTTAAGTTTATTGAAGATTAGATGGTGGTAGATGTGCACCTTTACTTCTGGGTTCCATTTTCTCTTCCCTTGATATATGTGTCTTTTCTGTTTTTGTTTTTTTGTACTTGTACAATGCTGTTTTCATTACTGTAGCCTTGTAGTATAGTTTGAAGTCAGAAAAAGTGCTGCCTCCAGCTTTTTTTTTTTTTTTTTTTTTTTTTTTTTTTTTGCTTACAGTTGCTTTGGTTATCCAGATTCTTTTTTTGGTTCCATATGAATTTTAGAAGTCTTTTGTTCTAATTCTGTGAAAAATGATATTGGTAGTTTAATAGGAATAGCATTGAATCTGTCAATTGCTTTAGGAGCTATGGCCATTTTAACAATATTAAATCTTCTGAACATGATCATGGAATGTTTATTTATTTATATCATCTCTAATTTATTTCAACAGTGTTTTGTAATTCTTTTTGTAGCAATTGTTCACCTCCTTGGGTAACTGTATTCCTAGGTATTTCTTGTTTTGTTGTTTGTTTGGATTTTTAGAAATAATTCTTTTTATTTTTTCTATTATACTTTCCATTCTAGGGTACATGAGCACAATGTGCATTTTTGATACATAGTTATATATGTGCCATGTTGCTTTGCTGCACCCATCAACTCATCATTTACATTAGGTATTTTTCCTAATACTCTCCCTCCCCCAGCACCACCCCCACCCCCGACAGGCCCCAGTGTGTGATGTTTCCTGCCCTGTGTCCAAGTGATCTCATTGTTCAATCCCAACCTATGAGTGAGAACATGCAGTATTTGGTTTTCTGTCCTTGTGATAGTTTGCTGAGAATGATGGTTTCCAGCTTCATCCATGTCCCTACAAAGGATATGAACTCATCCTTTTTTTTTTTTTTTTTTTTTTTTTATTATACTTTAAGTTCTAGGGTACATGTGCATAACGTGCAGGTTTGTTACATATGTATACTTATGCCATGTTGGTGTGCTGCACCCATCAACTCGTCAGCACCCATCAATTCATCATTTATATCATGTATAACTCCCCAATGCAATCCCTCCCTCCTCCCCCCTCCCCCCTCCCCATGATAGGCCCCAGTGCGTGATGTTCCCCTTCCCGAGTCCAAGTGATCTCATTGTTCAGTTCCCACCTATGAGTGAGAACATGCGGTGTTTGGTTTTCTCTTCTTGTGATAGTTTGCTAAGAATGATGGTTTCCAGCTGCATCCATGTCCCTACAAAGGACACAAACTCATCCTTTTTTATGGCTGCATAGTATTCCATGGTGTATATGTGCCACATTTTCTTAATCCAGTCTGTCACAGATGGACATTTGGGTTGATTCCAAGTCTTTGCTATTGTGAATAGTGCCGCAATAAACATACGTGTACATGTGTCTTGTAGTAGAATAATTTATAATCCTTTGGGTATATACCCAGTAGTGGGATGGCTGGGTCATGTGGTACATCTACTTCTAGATCCTTGAGGAATTGCCATACTGTTTTCCATAATGGTTGAACTAGTTTACAATCCCACCAACAGTGTAAAAGTGTTCCTATTTCTCCACATCCTCTCCAACACCTGTTGTTTCCTGACTTCTTAATGATTGCCATTCTAAGTGGTGTGAGATGGTATCTCATTGTGGTTTTGATTTGCATTTCTCTGATGGCGAGTGATGATGAGCATTTTTTCATGTGTCTGTTGGCTGTATGAATATCTTCTTTTGAGAAATGTCTGTTCATATCCTTTGCCCACTTTTTGATGGGGTTCTTTGTTTTTTTCTTGTAAATTTGTTTGAGTTCTTTGTAGATTCTGGATATTAGCCCTTTGTCAGATGAGTAGGTTGCAAAAATTTTCTCCCATTCTGTAGGTTGCCTGTTCACTCTGATGGTAGTTTCTTTTGCTGTGCAAAAGCTCTTTATTTTAATTAGATCCCATTTGTCAATTTTTGCTTTTGCTGCCATTGCTTTTGGTGTTTTAGACATGAAGTCCTTGCCCATGCCTATGTCCTGAATGGTACTACCTAGATGTTCTTCTAGGGTTTTTATGGTATTAGGTCTAACATTTAAGTCTCTACTCCATCTTGAATTAATCTTCGTATAAGGGGTAAGGAAAGGATCCAGTTTCAGCTTTCTACTTATGGCTAGCCAATTTTCCCAGCACCCTTTATTAAATAGGGAATCCTTTCCCCATTTCTTGTTTCTCTCAGGTTTGTCAAAGATCAGATGGCTGTAGATGTGCGGTATTATTTCTGAGGACTCTGTTCTGTTCCATTGGTCTATATCTCTGTTTTGGTACCAGTACCATGCTGTTTTGGTTACTGTAGCCTTGTAGTATAGTTTGAAGTCAGGTAGCATGACGCCTCCAGCTTTGTCCTTTTGACTTAGGATTGTCTTGGCAATGCGGGCTCTTTTTTGGTTCCATATGAACTTTAAAGCAGTTTTTTCCAATTCTGTGAAGAAACTCATTGGTAGCTTGATGAGGATGGCATTGAATCTATAAATAACCTTGGGGAGTATGGCCATTTTCACGATATTGATTCTTCCTATCCATGAGCATGGTATGTTCTTCCATTTGTTTGTGTTCTCTTTTACTTCACTGAGCAGTGGTTTGTAGTTGTCCTTGAAGAGGTCCTTTACATCCCTTGTAAGCTGGATTCCTAGGTATTTTATTCTCTTTGAAGCAATTGTGAATGGAAGTTCATTCCTGATTTGGCTCTCTGCTTGTCTGTTACTGGTGTATAAGAATGCTTGTGATTTTTGCACATTAATTTTGTATCCTGAGACTTTGCTGAAGTTGCTTATCAGCTTAAGGAGATTTAGGGCTGAGACGATGGGGTTTTCTAAATATACAATCATGTCATCTGCAAACAGGGACAATTTGACTTCTTCTTTTCCTAACTGGATACCCTTGATTTCTTTCTCTTGCCTGATTGCCCTGGCCAGAACTTCCAACACTATGTTGAATAGGAGTGGTGAGAGAGGGCATCCCTGTCTTGTGCCAGTTTTCAAAGGGAATTTTTCCAGTTTTTGCCCATTCAGTATGATATTGGCTGTGGGTTTGTCATAAATAGCTCTTATTATTTTGAGGTACGTTCCATCAATACCGAATTTATTGAGGGTTTTTAGCATGAAGGGCTGTTGAATTTTGTCAAAAGCCTTTTCTGCATCTATTGAGACAATCATGCGGTTTTTGTCTTTGGTTCTGTTTATATGCTGGATTACGTTTATTGATTTGCGAATGTTGAACCAGCCTTGCATCCCAGGGATGAAGGCCACTTGATCATGGTGGATAAGCTTTTTGATGTGCTGCTGAATCCGGTTTGCCAGTATTTTATTGAGGATTTTTGCATCAATGTTCATCAGGGATATTGGTCTAAAATTCTCTTTTTTTGTTGTGTCTCTGCCAGGCTTTGGTATCAGGATGATGTTGGCCTCATAAAATGAGTTAGGGAGGATTCCCTCTTTTTCTATGGATTGGAATAGTTTCAGAAGGAATGGTACCAGCTCCTCCTTGTACCTCTGGTAGAATTCAGCTGTGAATCCATCTGGTCCTGGACTTTTTTCGGTGGGTAGGCTATTAATTGTTGCCTCAATTTCAGAGCCTGCTATTGGTCTATTCAGGGATTCAACTTCTTCCTGGTTTAGCCTTGGGAGAGTGTAAGTGTCCAGGAAATTATCCATTTCTTCTAGATTTTCTAGTTGATTTGCGTAGAGGCGTTTATAGTATTCTCTGATGGTAGTTTGTATTTCTGTGGGGTCAGTGGTGATATCCCCTTTATCATTTTTTATTGCGTCTATTTGATTCCTCTCTCTTTTCTTCTTTATTAGCCTTGCTAGCGGTCTGTCAATTTTGTTGATCTTTTCAAAAAACCAACTCCTGGATTCATTGATTTTTTGGAGGGTTTTTTGTGTCTCTATCTCCTTCAGTTCGGCTCTGATCTTAGTTATTTCTTGCCTTCTGCTAGCTTTTGAATGTGTTTGCTCTTACCTCTCTAGTTCTTTTAATTGTGATGTTAGAGTGTCAATTTTAGATCTTTCCTGCTTTCTCTTGTGGGCATTTAGTGCTATAAATTTCCCTCTACACACTGCTTTAAATGTGTCCCAGAGATTCTGGTATGTTGTATCTTTGTTCTCATTGGTTTCAAAGAACATCTTTATTTCCGCTTTCATTTCGTTATGTACCCAGTAGTCATTCAGGAGCAGGTTGTTCAGTTTCCATGTAGTTGAGCGGTTTTGATTGAGTTTCTTAGTCCTGAGTTCTAGTTTGATTGCACTGTGGTCTGAGAGACAGTTTGTTATAATTTCTGTTCTTTTACATTTGCTGAGGAGTGCTTTACTTCCAATTATGTGGTCAATTTTGGAATAAGTGCGATGTGGTGCTGAGAAGAATGTATATTCTGTTGATTTGGGGTGGAGAGTTCTATAGATGTCTATTAGGTCCGCTTGGTGCAGAGATGAGTTCAATTCCTGGATATCCTTGTTAACTTTCTGTCTCGTTGATCTGTCTAATGTTGACAGCGGAGTGTTGAAGTCTCCCATTATTATTGTATGGGAGTCTAAGTCTCTTTGTAAGTCTCTAAGGACTTGCTTTATGAATCTGGGTGATCCTGTATTGGGTGCATATATATTTAGGAGAGTTAGCTCTTCCTGTTGAATTGATCCCTTTACCATTATGTAATGGCCTTCTTTGTCTCTTTTGATCTTTGATGGTTTAAAGTCTGTTTTATCAGAGACAAGGATTGCAACCCCTGCTTTTTTTTGTTCTGCATTTGCTTGGTAGATCTTCCTCCATCCCTTTATTTTGAGCCTATGTATGTCTCTGCATGTGAGATGGGTCTCCTGAATACAGCAGACTGATGGGTCTTGACTCTTTATCCAGTTTGCCAGTCTGTGTCTTTTAATTGGAGCATTTAGTCCATTTACATTTAAGGTTAATATTGTTATGTGTGAACTTGATCCTGCCATTATGATATTAACTGGTTATTTTGCTCGTTAGTTGATGCAGTTTCTTCCTAGCCTCGATGGTCTTTACATTTTGGCATGTTTTTGCGATGGCTGGTACCGGTTGTTCTTTTCCATGTTTAGGGCTTCCTTCAGGGTCTCTTGTAAGGCAGGCCTGGTGGTGACAAAATCTCTAAGCATTTGCTTATCTGTAAAGGATTTTATTTCTCCTTCACTTATGAAACTTAGTTTGGCTGGATATGAAATTCTGGGTTGAAAATTCTTTTCTTTAAGAAGGTTGAATATTGGCCCCCACTCTCTTCTGGCTTTTAGAGTTTCTGCCGAGAGATCTGCTGTTAGTCTGATGGGCTTCCCTTTGTGGGTAACCCGACCTTTCTCTCTGGCTGCCCTTAAGATTTTTTCCTTCATTTCAACTTTGGTGAATCTGGCAATTATGTGTCTTGGAGTTTCTCTTCTGGAGGAGTATCTTTGTGGCGTTCTCTGTATTTCCTGAATTTGAATGTTGGCCTGCCCTACTAGGTTGGGGAAGTTCTCCTGGATGATATCCTGAAGAGTGTTTTCCAACTTGGTTCCATTTTCCCCCTCACTTTCAGGCACCCCAATCAGACGTAGATTTGGTCTTTTTACGTAATCCCATACTTCTTGCAGGCTTTGCTCATTTCTTTTTCTTCTTTTTTCTTTTGGTTTCTCTTCTCGCTTCATTTCATTCATTTGATCTTCAATCGCTGATACTCTTTCTTCCAGTTGATCGAGTCGGTTACTGAAGCTTGTGCATTTGTCACGTATTTCTCGTGTCATGGTTTTCATCTCTGTCATTTCGTTTATGATCTTCTCTGCATTAATTAGTCTAGCTGTCAATTCTTCCACTCTTTTTTCAAGACTTTTAGTTTCTTTGCGCTGGGTACGTAATTCCTCCTTTAGCTCTGATAAGTTTGATGGACTGAAGCCTTCTTCTCTCCTCTCATCCAAGTCATTCTCTGACCAGCTTTGATTCGTTGTTGGCGATGGGCTGCGCTCCTTTGCAGGGGGAGATGCACTCTTATTTTTTGAATTTCCAGCTTTTCTGCCCTGCTTCTTCCCCATCTTTGTGGTTTTATCTGTCTCTGGTCTTTGATGGTGGTGACGTACTGATGGGGTTTTGGTATAGGTGTCCTTCCTGTTTGATAATTTTCCTTCTGACAGTCGGAAGGACTGTCTGTTGGTCTGTTGGAGATTGCTTGAGGTCCACTCCAGACCCTGTTTGCCTGGGTATCAGCAGCAGAGGTTGCCGAACATAGAATATTGCTGAACAGCGAGTGTACCTGTCTGATTCTTCCTTTGGAAGTTTCCTCTCAGGGGTGTACTCCACCCTGTGAGGTGTGGGGTGTCCGACTGCCCCTAGTGGGGGATTTCTCCCAGCTAGGCTACTCAGGGGTCAGGGACACACCTGAGCAGGCAGTCTGTCCGTTCTCAGATCTCAACCTCCGCGTTGGGAGATCCACGGCTCTCCCCAAAGCTGTCAGACAGAGTCGTTCGCGTCTGCACTGGCTCCTGCTACTTCCCCTGTTGGTCTTCAGCTGTGCGCTGTCCCCAGAGGTGGAGACTACAGAGACAGGCAGGCTTCCTTGAGCTGCTGTGAGCTCCACCCAGTTCGAGCTTCCCAGCGGCTTTGTTTACCTACTTAAGCCTCAGCAATGGCGGGCGCCCCTCCCCCAGCCTCGCTGCTGCCTTGCGGATAGATCGCGGCAGACTGCTGTGTTAGCAGTGAGGGAGGCTTTGTGGGCGTGGGACCCTCCCGGCCAGGTGTGGGATATGTTCTCCTGGTGTGCCTGTATGCTTACAGCGCAGTGTTGGGGTGGGAGTTACCCAATTTTCCAGGTGTTGTGTGTCTCAGTTCCCCTGGCTAGGAAAACGGATCCCCTTCCCCCTTGTGCTTCCAGGTGAGGCGATGCCTCGCCCTGCTTCAGCTCTCGCTGGTCAGGCTGCAGCAGCTGACCAGCACCGATTGTCCGGCACTCCCTAGTGAGATGACCCCAGTACCTCAGTTGAAAATGCAGAAATCACCGGTCTTCTGTGTCGCTCGCGCTGAGAGTTGGAGACTGGAGCTGTTCCTATTCAGCCATCTTGCTCCGCCCCCGAACTCATCCTTTTTTATGGCTGCATACTATTCCATAGTGTATATGTGTCACATTTTCTTTTTTTTTTTTTTTTTTTTTTTTTGAGATGGAGTCTCGCTCTGCCGCCCAGGCTGGAGTGCAGTGATCAGATCTCAGCTCACTGCAAGCTCCACCTCCCGGGTTTATGCCATTCTCCTGCCTCAGCCTCCCGAGTAGCTGGGACTGCAGGCGCCCGCCACGTCACCCGGCTATTTTTTTGTATTTTTTAGTAGAGACAGGGTTTCACCATGTTAGCCAGGATGGTCTCAATCTCCTGACCTTGTGATCCGCCCGCCTCGGCCTCCCAAAGTGCTGGGATTACAGGCATGAGCCACCACGCCCGGCCATGTGCCACATTTTATTAATCCTGTCTATCATTGATGGACATTTGGGTTGCTTCCAAGTCTTTGCTATTTTGAGTAATGCCACAATAAATATACAAGTGCTTGTGTCTTTATAGTAGCATAATTTATAATCCATTGGGTATACACTCATTAATGGGATGGCTGGGTAAATGGTATTTCTAGATCTAGATCCTTGAGGAATCTCCACACTGTCCTCTACAATGGTTGAACCAATTTACACTCCCACCAACAGTGTAAAAGCATTCCTATTTCTCCTCATCCTCTGTAGCATCTGTTGTTTCCTGACATTTTAATGATTACCATTCTAACTGGCATGAGATGGTATCTCATTGTGGTTTTGATTTGCATTTTTCTGATGGCCAGTGATGATGAGCATTTTTTCATGTGTCTGTTGGCTGCATAAATGTCTTCTTTTGAAAAGTGTCTGTTCATATCCTTTGCCCAATTTTTGATGGGTTGTTTGTTTTTTTCTTGTAAGTTTGTTTGAGTTCTTTGTAGATTTTGGATATTAGCCCTTTGTCAGATGGGTAGATTGCAAAAATTTTCTCTCATTGTGTAGGTTGCCTGTTCACTGCAATGGTAGTTTCTTTTCCTGTGCAGAAGCTCTTTAGTTTAATTAGATCCCATTTGTCTATTTTGGCTTTTGTTGCCATTGTTTTTGGTGTTTTAGTCATGAAGTCCTTGTCCATATTTATGTCCTGAATGGTATTGCCTTGGTTTTCTTCTAGGGTTTTTATGGTTTTAAGTCTAACATTTAAGTCTTTAATCCATCTTGAATTAATTTTTGTATAAGCTGTAAGGAAGGGATTCCGTTTCAGCTTTCTGCGTATGGGTAGCCGGTTTTCCCAGCACCATTTATTAAATAGGGAATCCTCTCCCCATTTCTTATTTTTGTTAGGTTTATCAAAGATCAGATGGTTGTAGTGTGGCATTATTTCTGAGGACTCTGTTCTGTTCCATGGGTCTATATATCTGTTTGGGTACCAGTACCATGCTGTTTTAGTTACTGTAGCCTTATAGTATAGTTTGAAGTCCAGTAGCATGATGGCTCCAGCTTTGTTCTTTTTCCTTAGGATTGTCTTGGCAATGGAGCTCTTTTTTGGATCCATATTTAATTTAAAGTAGTTTTTTTCCAATTCTGTAAAGAAAGTCATTGGTAGCTTGATGGAGATGACATTGAATCTATAAATTGCTTTGGGCAGTATGGCCATTTTCATGACAATTGATTCTTCCTATCCATGGGCATGGAATATTCTTCCATTTGTTTGTGTCCTCTTTTATTTCATTGAGCAGTGGTTTGTAGTTCTCCTTGAAGAGGTTCTTCACATCCCTTGTAAGTTGGATTCCTAGGTATTTTATGCTCTTTGTAGCAATTGTAAATGGGAGTTCACACATGATTTGGCTCTCTGTCTCTTAATGGTGTGTAGGAATGCTTGTGATTTTTGCACATTGGTTTTGTATCCTGACACTTTGCTGAAGTTGCTTATCAGCTTAAGGAGATTTTGGGCTGCAATGATGGGGTTTTCTAAATATACAATCATGTCATATGCAAACAGGGACAATTTGACTTCTTTATTTCCTAATTGAATACCCTCTATTTCTTCCCTTGCCTGATTGCCCTGGCCAGAGCTTCCAACATTATGTTGAATAGGAGTGGTGAGAGAGGGCTTTCTTGTCTTGTGCCGGTTTTCAAAAGCAATGCTTCCAATTTTTTTCCTTTCAGTATGATACTGGCTGTGCGTTTTTCATGAATAGCTCTTATTATTTTGACATATGTTCCATCAATATCTAGTTTATTGAGAGTTTTTGGCATGAAGGGCTGTTGAATTTTGTCAAAGGTCTTTTCTGCATCTATTGAAATAATCATGTGGGTTTTTTTTTTTTATTGGTTATATTTATGTGATGGATTACATTTATTTATTTGCATTTGTTGAACCAGCCTTACATCCCAGGGATGAAGCTGACTTGATCATGGTAGATAAGTTTTTGATGTGCTGCTGGATTCAGCTTGCCAGTATTTTATTGAGGATTTTCACATCGATGTTCATCAGGGATATTGGTTTAAAAATCTTTTTTGTTGTGTCTCTTCCAAGTTTTGTTATCAGGATGATGTCAGCCTCTTAAAATGAGTTAGGGAGGACTCCCTCTTTTTCTATTGATTGGAAGAGTTTTAGAAGGAATGGTACCAACTCCTCTTTGCACGTCTTGTAGAATTCTGCTGTGAATCCATGTGGTCCTGGACTTTTTTTGGTTGGTAGACTATTATTTACTGTCTCAATTTTAGAGCCTGCTGTTGGTCTATTTAGAGATTCAACTTCTTCTGGTTTAGTCCTGGGAGAGTGTATGTGCCCAGGAATTTATCCATTTCTTCTAGATTTTCTAGTTTATTTGCATAGAGGTGTTTATAGTATTCCCTGATGGTAGTTCATGTTTCTGTGTGATCAGTGGTGATATCCCCTTTATAATTTTTTGTTGCATCTATTTCATTCTTCTCTCTTTTCTTCTTCTTTACTTTTCCTACTGGTATATCAATTTTGTTGGTCTTTTCAAAAAACCAGCTCCTGGATTCATTGATTTTTTGAAGGATTTTTTGTGTCTCTGTCTCTTCAGTTCTGCTCTGATCTTACTTATTTCTTGCCTTCTGCTAGCTTTTGAATTTGTTTGCTCTTGCTTCTCTAATTATTTTAATTGTGATGTTAGGGTGTCGATTTTAGATCTTTCCTCCTTTCTCTTGTAGGCATTAGTGCTGTAAATTTTGCTCTACACACTGCTTTAAATGTGTCCCAGAGATTCTGGTATGTTCTGTCTTTGTTCTCATTGGTTTCAAAGAACATCTTTATTATTGCCTTCATTTTGTTATGTACCCAGTAGTCACGCAGGAGCAAGTTGTTAGGTTTCCATGCAGTTGTTCAGTTTTAAGTGAGTTTCTTAGTCTTGAGTTCTAATTTGATTGCACTGTGGTCTGAGAGAGAGTTTTTTGTGATTTCTGTTCTTTTACATTTGCTGAGGAGTGCTTTACTTCGAACTATGTGGTTTGGAATAAGTGCAATGTGGTGCTGAGAAGAACGTATATTCTGTTGATTTGGTGTGGAGGGTTCTGTAGATGTGTATTAGGTCTGCTTGTTGCCGAGGTGAGTACAGGTCCTGGATATCCTTATTAACCTTCTGTCTTGATCTGTCTAATATTAACAGTGGGGTGTTAAAGTCTCCCATTATTATTGTGTGGGAGTCTAAGTCTCTTTGTAGGTCTCTAAGTTCTTGCTTTATGAATCTGGGTGCTCCTGTATTGGGTGTATATATATTTAGGGTAGTTAGCTCTTCTTGTTGAATTGATTCCTTTACCATTATGTAATGGTCTTCTTTGTCTCTTTTGATCGTTGTTCATTTAGAGTCTTTGTTATCAGAGACTAGGATTACAACCCCGTTTTTTTTTTTTTTTTTTTTTTTTTTTTTTTTTTTTTTTTTTTTTTTTTTTTTGCTTGTTTGTTTGTTTTCCATTTGCTTGGTAGATCTTCCTCCATCCCTTTATTTTGAGCCTACGTGCATCTTTCAATGTGAGATGCGTCTCCTTAATACAGCACCCTGGTGGATCTTGACTCTTTATCCAACTTGCCAGTCTGTGTCTTTTAATTGGGGCATTTACCTTATTTATATTTAAGGTTAGTAATGTGTGAATTTGATCCTGTCATTATGATTTTCACTGGTTATTTTGCCTGTTAATTGATGCAGATTCTTCACAGCATCAATGATCTTTACAATTTGGCATGTTTTTGCAGTGACTGGTACTGGTTGTTTCTTTCCATGTTTAATGCTTCCTTCAAGAGCTCTTGTAAGGCAGGTCTGGTTGTGACAAAATCCCTCAGCATTTTCTTGTCTGTAAATGATTTTATTTCTCCTTCACTTTTGGAGTTTACTTTGGCTGGATATGAAATTCTGGATTGAAAATTCTTTTCTTTAAGAATGTTGAATATTGGCCCCCACTCTCTTCTGGCTTGTAGGGTTTCTGCTGAGATATCTGCTGTCAGTCTGATGGGCTTCCCTTTGTGGATAACCTGACCTTTCTCTCTGGCTGCCCTTAACGCTTTTTCCTTCATTTCAGCTTTGGTAAATCTGACAATTATGTGTCTTGGGGTTGTTCTTCTCGAGGAGTATCTTTGTGTTGTTCTCTGTATTTCCTGAATTTGAATGTTAGCCCATCTTGCTAGGTTGGGGAAGTTCTCCTGGATAATATCCTGCACAGTGTTTTCCAACTTGGTTCTATTCTCCCCATTACTTTCAGGTACGCCAATCAAACGTAGATTTGTTCTTTTCACATAGTCCCCTATTTCTTGGTGACTTTGTTCATTACTTTTTATTCTTTTTTTCTCTAACCTTGTCTTCTCACTTTATTTTATTAATTTGATCTTCAATCATTGATACCCTTTCTTCCACTTGATTGAATTGGCTGTTGAAGCTTGTGCATGCATCATTAAATACTCATGCCATGGTTTCCAGCTCCATCAGGTTATTTAAGATCTTCTCTACACTGTTTATTCTAGTTAGATATTCATCTAATCTTTTTTTCAAGGTTTTTTAGCTTCCTTGCAAAGGGTTGGAACATCATCCTTTAGCTTGGAGAATTTTGTTATTACCGACTTTCTGAAGCCTACTTCTGTCAACTCATCAAAGTCATTCTCCATCCAGCTTTGTTCCGTTGCTGACAAGGAGCTGCAATCCTTTAGAGGAGAAGTGGCACTCTGATTTTTAGAGTTTTCAGCTTTTCTGCTCTGGTTTCTCCCTATCTTTGTGTTTGTATCTACCTTTGGTCTTTGATGTTAGTGACCTACAGATGGGGTTTTTGTATAAATGACCTTTTTGTTGATGTTGATGCTATTCCTTTCTGTTTCTTAGCTTTCCTTCTAAGAGTCAGTTCCCTCAGCTTCAGGTCTGTTGGAATTTGCTGGAGTTCCACTCCAGACTCTGTTTGTCTGGGTATCACCAGCAGAGGCTGCAGAACAGCAAATATTGCTGCCAGATCCTTCCTCTGGAAGCTTTGTCCCAGAGGAGCAGCTGCCTATGTGAGGTGTCCATCAGCCCCTACTGGGATGTGTCTCCCAGTTAGGCTACACGGGGGTCAGGAACCCACTTGAGGAGGTAGTCTGTCCATTCTCAGAGCTCAAACACCGTGCTGGGAGAACACTGCTCTCTTCAGAGATGTCAGACAGTTATGTTTAAGTCGCTGAAGTTGTCTGCTGCCTTTTGTTCAGCTATGCCCTGCCCACAGAGGTGGAGTCTAGAAGCAGTAGGCCTTGTTGAGCTTTGGTGGGCTCCACCCAGTGCGATCTTCCCAGCTGCTCTGTTTACCTACTCAAGCCTCAGCAATGGCAGACGCCCCTCCCCCAGCCAGGCTGCCATCTCGCAGATAGATCTCAGACTGCTGTGCTAGCAGTGAGCAAGGTTCCATGGACATGGAACCTGCCGAGCCAGGCATGGGAGAGAATCACTTTGTCTGCTGATTGCTAATACCTTGGGAAAAGTGTAGTATTTGGGTGGGGAGTGTCCCGTTTTTCCAAATAGTCTGTCATGGCTCCCCTTGGCTAGGAAAGGGAAATCCCCTCACCTCTTGTGCTTCCCAGCTGAGGCGATGCCCCTCCCTGCTACAGCTTGCCCTCCGTGTGATACACCCACAGTCCAACCAGTCCTAGTGTGATGAACCTGGTGCCTCAACTGGAAATGCATAAATCCCCCATCTTCTGCATTGATCACACTGGGGGTTGCAGACCAGAGCTATTCCTATTCGGCCATCTTGGGAACCCCCCCACCCCCCACCCCGGGTATTTCATTTTCTTTGTGGCTATTGTAAATGGGATTGAATTGACTTTCTTGAATTGACTTTCAGCTAAGGTACTGTTAGTGCATAGTAATGGTACTGATTTTTATGCTTTAATTTTGTATCCTGATACTCCACTGAAGTCATTTTGTGGTTCTTGGAGCCTTTTGGCAGAGTCTTTAGGATTTTCAAGGTATATAATCATATTGTCAGCAAAGAGAGAGTTTAACTTATTTTCCTATTTGGATGCCCTTTCTTTCTTTCTCTCGCTTGATTGCTCTGTCAAGGACTTCCAGTACTATGTTGAATAGGAGTGGTGGGAGTAAGCATCTTATCCCAGTTTTGTCTTTTTCCAGCTTTCAAGGGGTATGATTTCAGCTTTTGCCCATTTAGTATAATATTGGCTGTGGGTTTATCCTATATGGCTCTTATAATTTTCAGATATGTTTCTTTATTTATTAAGGGCTTTTATCACAAAGAATGTTGGAGTTTATTGAATGCTTTTTCTACGTCTATTGAGATGATCATATGGTTTTTGTATTTAATTCCATTTATGCATTGAATCACATTTATTGATTTGCATATGTCGAACCAACATTGCATCCCAGGAATAAAGCCTACTTGATCACAGTGAATTCACTTTTTGATGTGCTGAAGGATTTGGTTAACATTTTGTTAACATTTTATTGAGAATTTTTGCATCTATGTTCATTGAGAATGTTGGCTTAAAGTTTTTATTTTTCTCTGTGTCTTTGCAAAATTTTGGTATCAGGATGATGCTGTATTCATAGAAAGAGCTAAGGAGGAGTTCCTCCTCAATTTTTTGGAATAGTTTCAGTAAAACTGATAACAGTTCTTTGTATGACTGCTAGAACTCTGCTGTGAATCCATCTGTTCCAGACCTTTTTTTTTAATTGACACCTGTTTTTGTTGTTGTTGTTGTTCTCATTGTTTTGTTTGTTTGTTTGATTGTTTTTCTGATTCAATTTTGGAAGTCATTATTGGTCTCTTCAGGTTTTCACTTTCTTCCTGGTTCATGTTTGGGAGGTTGTTTGTTTTGAGGAATTTTTATCCATTTCCTCAAGATATTTTAGTTTGTGTGCATTTAGGTGTTCATAATAGTCTCTAAGGATCTTTTATATTTCTGTGGGATTAGAGTGTCATCTTTGTCATTCCTGATTGTGCTTATTTGGATGTTTTATTTATTAATTTATTTTTTGTTAATCTAGCTAGCAGTCTATCAATCTTACTTACTCTTTCAAAGAACCAAATATTGTTTTTATTGATTTTTTGCATAGCTTTTTACACCTTGATTTCATTCTGTTCTTGTCAGATTATAGTTATTTCTTCTTTATGATAGCTTTGGGGTAATTTTGTTTGTTTTTTTCCTTTTAATTTCCTCTAGGTGTGATACTAGATTGTTCATAAGACCTTTCTAACTTCTTGATGTTTGTATTTAGCACTATTAACTTTCCTCTTCACTCTGCTTTAGCTACATTCCAACCATTTTCGTATATTGTGTCTCCATTTTCAGTCATTTCAAATAATTTTTAATTTTTACCTCAATTTAGAATTTTTTAAATTTCTATGTACTTATGTAGTTTTGCAGGATCTTGGTATTGCTTTCTATTTTTTTTTTTTTTCACTCTAGTCTGAAAGTATTTGGTATGATTTCATTTTTTTAATTTATTGAGATGTGCTCTGTGGCCAAGCATGTGGCTGGTTATAGAATATCTTCTGTGTACAGTTGAGAAAAATGTGTAATTTGCATTTAGTGGGTGCAGTATTTGTTGATGTCTGTTGGGTTCAATAGGTCATATATTGAGTAAAAGTCCAGTATTTCTTTGTAAATTTTCTGCCTCAATGATCTGTCTAACACTGCCAGTGGGCTATTTAAGTCTTCCACTATTATTGTGTGGTTGCCTGAGCCTTTTCATATGTCGAGAAGAACATATGAACCCCAGACCTCAGGTGATCCACCTTCCTCAGCCTCCCAAACTGCTAGGATTACAGATGTGAGCCACCACACCCAGCCCATTAAGGACATTCTTGATTCAAGGGAGGAGATCAAAATATCAACATTAAAAGGAGTTTGGAAGATGCTGATTTCAACCCTCATAGATGATTTTGAGGAGTTCCAGACTTCACTGCAAGAAGTAACTGAAGGTGTAGTAGCAATAGCAAGGTAACTGTAATTAGAAGTGGAGCCTGAAGATATGACTGAATTACTGCAATCTCATGATAAAACTTTGATGAATGAGAAATTGTTTCTTATGGATGAGCACATAAAGTGGTTTCTTGATTCGGAATTTACTTCTGGTGAAGATTCTGCAGACATTGTTGAGGTGACAACAAATTATTTAGAATATTACATAAACTTGGTCGATAAAGCAGGGGCAGGTTTTGAGAGGACTGACTCCAATTTTGAAAGAAGTTCTGCTGTGGGTACAGTGCTATCAAACAATATCACTTTCTATGGAGATACATTTCATGAAAGGAAGAGTCAGTTGATGTGGCAAATTTTATTGGTGTCTTATTTTGGAAATTGCCACAGATATTGTGGGAATCAGGAGGACTAGAGAGACCTCAGGGTAAAGCAGGAGGATTTATGGAGTGCACTCAGACCTACTGGATTAACATCTTGGGACTGGGCCTTAGAACAAAGACAGCACATGACCTTTATACACACCTCAAAAACGGGGTGGGCTAGACTGAAATAAGCTTACAGTGGCTCAAAGTGTACTGGCACAAAAGCAAGGATACAGAGGCAGAGCAAAGGCAGTTAATTAAATTGTGATATCTGCAGAACTCAGGATTACACATGACTATTGCTATGCAGCCTAGATGGCTGTCATCTAGGATTGCTCAAAAGAGCCTGGCACTGGCTTATCTCATAACCTTCATTATGATGCCCAGATGGCTGTAGCTCAGGCCTGCTCAGACGGCTCATGACATTCATTGTACTGCTTAGATAAAACAGAATACTTTAAGTCAATAGTGATAGATATCAGGAATCTATAAACTCATACTATAAGAGAAAGGAAAATTTGGTTTTTTTCTTCCTTATATAGAGGGAATGCTGGGAGTCTCTAGAGCACATTCTTTTGTGTCTTAGCTTCTCAGATAGTGTTTATCGAGGCTTTTCTCGGGTCTGGGCTGTGCCTGTTGCCACCCCTGGGATAAGTCAGCCTAATGCAGGAAAGCTTATTTATTTTTCTTTTTAATTTTATTTTTCTTTCTTTAATTTCTACTCACAGACACTCTAATTTTCAATAGCCACCATGCTGATCAGTCAGCAGCCATCAACATCAGTGTAAGACTCTCCACCAGCAAAAAGAAGGCTTAATCATTAGCAACAAAGTATTTTTAAATTACAGTGTATACATTGTTTTTTAGATATAATGCTTTTGCACTCTTAATATACTATGGTATAATGTAAACAAAATGTTTATATGCACTGGGAAACCTTGTGTAACTCACTTTATTGTGATATTCCCTTTATTGTAATGGTCTGAAACTAAGCCCATCATATCTCTAAGGTACTGAAAAAAATGGCAGTTTTGCTAATTACCTCTACCTCTAATCTGATATTTAAAAATTCAGTATTGATGAAGGATAAAGGGACCTATTTGTAAGACCTTTCAATTTTAGAAGAGTATATTGATTATTTAAAAATTAACATTGAAGCATATTGCAGTGCTCAAGTTTGTCCATGTTAAGAATGTTTTCCTGGAAAATAAGTAAAAATGTGCCCATAAATAAATTCAATTTTATTAAAGCAACACTACTTGGCTAGAGAGATAAGATAGGACCTTAGATGATATTTTATATCTTCATTGTTGTGTTGAAATTTAGAGTTTTTAAGATTATGCATGAGTTGTTGATTTATGTACATCTGTAATCTTTATATAACTATGTTAGTTTCATTGTGGAAAGAGATAATGCATGCATTCTGCTAAAACCAGAAGGAAGTTGTTTATTTGTTGCAAGAAAAGGGTGATGGGGAAAGGAACTGTTACATAGTAAACATTGAATGTCTGTTCAAAATCCATGGCTATTCTGTAAGGGTTAAGTCATTGCTATTTCAGTCTTTTAAAACAGTTTTCAGAGGTTGTAAACATTTATAGAGTCAACATTCAAGCCATTTTTATTGTTTTGGAACAAAATCTGAATAAAATTTTAAGGTAGAGAATCCAAGGATTTTGAAAGTTTGGAAAGCACTTTTATGCTTAGATTTTTTCTTGTATGCTGTTTCTTACTTAATGTGCATGTAGACTTACTCAGCTTGGAGACAGAAAACCTTTTAAAAATTTGTGTAGAAAAAAATGCTTTATTCAGATTTTCTACATTTTTACAGGTTTACCATTTCATAGTTCTATCACTTTTTTGAATTATTTTGAAGATTTTTTTTTTTTTTTTGCCTTTACTTTTTAGGAGTTTAATTATGGTATGTTTTTGTGAGAATTTCCTTCAGCTTACTTTTACTTCTGTAGGGTTCTCTCACTTTCTTGTATCTGTAAGTTTGTGTCTTCTCGAAGTTGTGGAGTTTTCAGCCGTTCTTTCTTTCAATATTTTTTCAACCCCAATGTTTTTCCTCTCTTTTTGGGCCACTGATGGTTTAAATATTGTGTCTTTGTTATTTCCCCAGAGGTCTTGAGTTTCTCTTATTATTATATTTGTTTCTGGGTTTGTGTGTGTGTGTGTGTGTGTGTGTGCGCGCACACACATGTGTGCGTGCATGTGTGTGTGTGTGTTTTGTTTTGTTTTTCCTTTTGTGTTTTTGAGACGGAGTTTCACTCTTATCACCCAGCTGAAGTGCAGTGGCGTGATTTTGGCTCACTGCAACCTCTGCCTCCCAGGTTCAAGCAATTCTCCTGCCTCAGCCTGCCAAGTAGCTGGGATCACAGATGCCCACAACCACTCCTGGCTAATTTTTGTATTTTTAGTAGAGATGGGGTTTCACCATGTTGGCCACGCTCGTCTCGAACTGCTGACCTCAAGTGATCCACCCACCTTGGCCTCTGTTTTTAAGATTTTATATATGTGGCCAGGTGTGGTGGCTCATGCCTGTAACCCTAGTATGTTGGAAGTCTGAGGTGGGTGAGTCACTTAACCTCAGGAATTCAAGACCAGCCTGGGCAACATTGTGAAATTCTTCCTCTACAAAAAATAGCCAGACATGGTGGCTCATGCCTGTAGTACTAGCTTCTTGGGGGGCAAAGGTGAGAGGATCACTTGAACCTGAGAGGCAAAGGTTGGCAGTGAGCTGAGATTGCACCATGACATTTCAGCCTGGACAACAGAGGAATACCCTGTTTCAAAAAAAAAAAAAAAAAAAAAAAAAAAAAAAAAAATCTACTTTGTTGATCTTTCTTCAAGATCACTGTTTCTATCTTTTATCATTCTCCCTCTTCCTTTTTGTCTGTCCAATAAAGTTTATTTTTATTTCTCTTATTGTATTTTTCAGTTCCATAGTTTACATTTGATTCTTTTTAACATCTATTTATTTGCTGAAGTATTTTAATTTTTTGTTCTCACAAAATAACTTGTAATTGCTTTTTAAAACATTTTTTATAAAGGCTGATTTAAAGTCCTTGCCAATTAATTCTAGCATCCAATTTCTCTCAGTGTTGGAGTGTGTTGATTGTTTTTTGTCATTCAAGTTGTTGTTTTTCTGCTATTTGGTGTGATGGGTAATATTCAATTTTGTTATAGACATTTGGGATATTGTGATAGGAAACATGTGGTCACATTTAGATCTTTAATTTTACCAGTATGTGATTCTGTTAAGGTGTATCATACAGATTCTGGCATACTTTTATAAATTGGTTTGCTACTACAGTTCAGGCTGTCTGGTATCTCTAGGTGGAGGAAAAGAGTCTCTGGTTTGGGGGGATAAAGAGATTTCCTACACTAGGCCACTTATAGGCCCAGTATTCCCTTTTCCAAATCAGCCTTGTTGCCAACTTTCTCTTGATGTGAGAAGGGAATCTCTCGCCTGTGACAAGAGGCTTTTCAGTCCAGGTTACTTGTTGTGGCAGGGTCCTCTTTGCTCATAACACCTGTCTACCAGGTGCATATTAGAGAGGGAGGGAGTTTCAGTCCCAGGTGGAGAGAACAATTCCACTGACTACTTATTCTCAGTGGTGGTTTTCATGGCTTTTTTTTTTTTTTTTTTTGCCATTCCTATTGCTATTACTATTGTTGTCAGCTGGTAATTTGCTTTATCAGGTGGAGAGTTGAGCCTCCTCAGATTGCAACCTTCTATTGCTTATTGAGATGTCAGAAAATGCTAGTCTTGAGTCACCTTCTTTTGGTTGGAGGTTCTAAAACACCCAATTGTGTTGCAATTTCAGTACTTGGGTCCCTAACCAGTTCACCTTCCTCTTTACACCTCTCAGAGGTTTTTGTTTTTTGTTTTTGTTTTGTTTTTGTTTTTGTTGTTGTTGCTCATATTAATGCAAAAGTTTCTCAATATACATTTGGGAGAGAAGTGGCAAGAAAGGAGTCCATGCAATCTTGTCTGCAACAAAGACTCAAATAATTTTAAAGAATATTTAATTTCTTGAACCTGAAAATAAGACTCACTGAGGAAAACAATCTAAAAACTTATGAAATGCAAAGAATTTAAATTATAATATTTTTCTTATGTTAAAGTGAGACAGGGAAGTATAAAAGGGTCCCCAGAGAACCTTTGATCACCCTATGCACTGGAAGGAATGCACACTGGGTTGGAGCCTCAGGAAGTTTGCACCATTTGCAGCAGGGAGGAGCCTGGCCCCTCCTCTTCCTGGGAGGAACCTGGGATTCAATCTGCAAAGTGGGAAGCATATACTAGCAGGAATCTCACTCTGCTGAAAGTTCCTGTTTCTCTTTTTGCCCAATAAATTTCATTTTTCTCACTTTTCAAAGTGTCTTCCAGCCTAATCTCTCATGGTCATGTGACAAGGACCCAGCTTTTAGCTGAACTAAAGAGAAAGCTCTACAACAGCTTTGGTGCCCAATGTGGGGCTTGAGAAGGGGAGATGCAAACCAAGATATCTCTTTCCCTCTCATTTCTAAGCCTTTTCATCCTCAGACATCTGAGGGTAAGGCAAACTGCCACCCACCCCGTTGCTTCAAGGGGTCAGGGGCCTTTCCATGGATATTTCCTTCCTTTTTCATGACAGACAGGCAAGCAGTGTCTCCTCACCACCATCCCCTCCTTGATGGGGCTGGGGCACATGGCCCAAAGCACTCCAGGTGGCTTGCTGGCATTCCCTGTGACATGCCTATAAAGTCTCCCAATCTCCCAGCCAGGGAGTCTAACTCCATCCCACAACAGTTAAGCTTTTCTTCCTGGTGGAGGAACCGGTTGCATAAGGATAAGAGGTTCTTCCCCCAGGCATCCTTTTTTCTTCTCCACATTGTCAGCAGTTAACTTTTAAATAAGTGGGGTTTTTTCCCCCTGGAAGATGTTTTACTAGGCTAGGAATGATAAGAATCACTGTTTATATTCTCTGTAAAGTTTTGGTTGTGTAAAAGGATCTTATGGAGGGTTGGGTTTTCTCCTGCCTGTTTATGTAGTTATAGATGTCTTGTGTGTGTAATTTCTATAAAAAGAGCCCTAATTAGGCCTAAAGGAAGGCAAGCACTTACATCAAATATTTCTTAAAGGGAAGGTAGAAGCTGTAGTAGCTTTCAGTTCACATGACTGTAATCTTTGAGAAATAAAAACAACCTTAAATATTATTGGTAAAAAGCAGATGCCATCCAAATATAAATAGATGGACTAAATTATGCAGGTTAGGTACTAGACTTCCTAAATGTTTTCAGGTTATAAACTTCCCTTTGGATTTTAAGAACTATTTAACTTGCCTGCTTCACAACTGGTAAGGCCTGGGGACATATGAAACTAACTATGCTCTTAATTATGCTGGAAGGAGTAAAACCTTGACTGCACCTAGCAGACAATTAAAACAACTTACCAGGTTTTAGATTACAGATAAAAATTGCTAGGACTTACCATTATGACATGTAATTAAGACTACTGGAAATAGATTTATATGCAAGGTTTGTAAGAACAGTAAGATGTATTCTTTAGTTAAAGATTATAAGAAGGCATACAAATGTAAATTTTTTGCCTAGGGTTGAAGAATTGTTTTGAATTAGAAAGAAAAAAGCTAAAAGCTCAAACAAGTGATGGAAGGATTATAAAAATTAATGTTGAAAAATTCTGTGTGTGAGCATATTGAATAAATTCAAAACAGTATTATATGGTTTTTATGTAAATTGAGCATTAAAACAAAAGGTTATTTGCTTATTTAAAATTTCCAAGGCATTTTGGCAAAATAAATAATTTATTGTAATCTGTAATTTTATTTCATAACATCAAGTGTTTTAATCCTCTAACATATTTAACAGGCTTCCCAAAATCAAACTTCATTTTCAAAACTGTCTTTCCTGACACTTGGCTTTTTGGAAGCTCTAGAAGGGCCACTGCAGTGTTCAGAAAAGAGGGGTAAACAGGATTATTTAACATGTTTAGGTACATGGGAATGGCAAAATGGTGTTCAATATCCTTTCTGTTATATTTTGTTGAATAATACTAATATATGTTCCAAAATTGTATGGAATTTCTAAAATTCCAATGTCTAAGTATCTGCTATCAACCATAATTAAAGTTGTTAAGTAATTGTAAACCACTGATATAACCAAACTACTTTGTCAATTGTGTTTCTAACTGTAATTACACTGGACATTGTGTTATACACAGACAATTGTCTTGTTTTAATCTTTTTCAAAAGATGGTTTATAATAAGTGACAAGATTGACAGGTGCTCTCAAATACCGGTTTCTGATATCTTTTGAGATTGTGACATTGGAGTAAAGGAAAATGTAGAGCACTCATTAAGACCTGAAATGTTCACAGATATCAAGCAAAATGAGATTTAACTAAGTAGACTGAACTCAGGAAGCTGAACCAAACATTTTTAACTTTTGCTTGGAATATTGCTGATCCTTGTTTAGTTTTTCAGAGTTGAGGAAAATTATTTTGAACTATATATGACCTTTAATAATTGAATAAGGTATACTCCTGTGAACAAAATTTAGAGCATGTTTTTCTCTGCCTGATTCTTCTATAATTGGGAAATTATCTGTAAGTATTCTTAACTTATGGTAATAGAGTTGTTTGCATCAGTGCAATAAGAATCCATTTTTCTTTTGCAACAGCACACAATTGAAGAAACTGGTTATTTTACCAAGGCTTTAATTGGAATCATATGCTTCCCTTTAAGGAGTCAATCTCGACTTGCAGAGTGGGTAAAAGCCCTGTGGGAGAAACTGGCCTCATGCCCTTGCCTAACATATTCCCTGTACAGGCTTCCTGACCTGTGGTCAGTAACAAATGTCACTTTCTAACAGGCCTAGCAGCTCCAAGTTTATCTTGGGAAATTAGGAGGTGAGGATTACCCACTCGCAGGTACTTGAGTATACAAACATATGGTTGGGCTTGGCTTTAAAAGGTCTTATTGGGGTGGTTCCAAGATGGCCGAATAGGAACAGCTCTAGGCTACAGCTCCCAGCATGAATGATGCAGAAGACAAGTGATTTCTGCATTTCCAACTGAGGTACTAGATTCATCTCACTGGGGCATGTCGGACAGTGGGTGCAGGACAGTGGGTGCAGCCCACTGAGCGAGAGCTGAAGCAGGGCGAGGCATCACCTCACCCAGGAAGCACAAGGGGTAAGGGAATTCCCCTTCCTAGCCAAGGGAAACCATGACACACAGCACCTGGAAAATCGGGTCACTCCCACCCTAATACTGCACTTTTCCAAGGGTCTTAGCAAATGGCACACCAGGAGATTGTATTCTGTGCCTGGCTCAGAGGGTCCCACACACACGGAGCATCCCTCATTGCTAGCACAGCAGTCTGATATCTAATTGCAAGGTGGCAGTGAGGCTGAGGGAGGGGTGCCCACCATTGCTGAGGCTTGAGTAGGTAAACAAACTGGCTAGGAAGCTTGAACTGGGTGGAGCCCACCGCAGCACAAGAAGGCCTGCCAGCCTCTGTAGACTACACCTCTGAGGGTAGGACATAGCCAAACAAAAGGCAACAGAAACTTCTGCAGATTTAAGTGTCCCTGTCTGACAGCTTTGAAGAGAGTAGTGGTTCTCCCAGCATGGAGTTTGAAATCTGAGAACACACAGACTGCCTTCTCAAGTGGGTCCCTGACCCCCAAGTAGCCTAACTAGTAGGCACCCCCCACTGGGGGCAGACTGACAACTCACACAGACAGATAACCCTCTGAGATGAAGCTTCCGGAGGAACGATCAGGCAGCAACATTTGCTGTTCAGCAATATTCACTCTTCTGCAGCCTCTGCTGCTGATACCCAGGAAAACAACCTCTGGAGTGGACCTCCAGCAAATGCCAACAGATCTGAAGCTAAGGGTCCTGACTGTTAGAAGGAAAACTAACAAACAGAAGGGACATACACCAAAACCCCATCTGTACATCACCATCATCAAAGACCAAAGGTAGATAAAGCCACAAAGATGGGGAAAAAACAGAGCAGAAAAGGTGAAAATTCTAAAAATCAGAGTGTCTCTCTCTGTCCAAAGGAATGCAGCTCCTTGCCAGCAATGGAAAAAAGCTGGATGGAGAATGACTTTAATGCATTGAGAGAAGAAGGCTTCAGACGATCAAACTTCTCCGAGCTAAAGGAGGATGTTCAAACCCATCGCAAAGAAGGTAAAAACCTTGAAAAAAGATTAGATGAATGGCTAATTAGAATAACCAATGTAGACAAGTCCTTAAGTGACCTGATAGAGCTGAAAATGATGGCACAAGAACTATGTGACGAATGCACAAGCTTCAGTAACAGAGTCGATTGACTGGAAGAAAGGGTATCAGTGATTAAAGATCAAATGGATGAAATGAAACAAGAAGAGAAGTTTAGAGAAAAAAGAGTGAAAAGAAATCAACAAAGCCTCCAAGAAATATGGGACTATGTGAGAAGGCCAAATCTAAGTCTGATTGGTGTACCTGAAAGTGGTACCTGAAAGCACTCTGCAGGATATTATCCAGGGGAAATCCCCCAACCTGGCACAAGGCAGGCCAACATTCAAATTCAGGAAAAACAGAGAATGCCACAAAGATAATCCTTAAGAAGAACAACTCCAAGATACATAACTGTCAGATTCACCAAAGTTGAAATGAAGGAAAAAATGTAAAGAGCAGCCAGAGAGAGAAAGGTCGGGTTACCCACAATGGGAAGCTCACCAAACTAACAGCTGATGTCTCAGCACAAACTCTACAAGCCAGAAGAGGGTGGGGGACAATATTCAACATTCTTAAAGAAATGAATTTTCAACCCAGAATTTCATATCCAGCCAAACTAAGTTTCATAAGTGAAGGAGAAATAAAATCCTTTACAGACAAGCAAATGCTTAGAGATTTTGTCACCACCAAGCCTGCCCTACAAGAGCTCGTGAAGGAAGCACTAAACATGGAAAGGAACAACTGGTACCAGCCAATGCAAAAACATGCCAAATTATAAAGACCATTGATGCTAGGAAGAAACTGCATCAACTGATGAGCAAAATAACCAGCTAACATCATAATGACAGGATCAAATTCTCACATAACAGTATTAGCCTTAAATGTAAATGCACTAAATGCTCCAATTAAAAGACACAGACTGGTAAATTGGATAAAGAGTCAAGACCCATCAGTGTGCTGTATTCAGGAGACCCATCTAACATGCAGAGACCCACATAGGCTCAAAATAAAGGGATGGAGGAAGATCTACCAAGCAAATGGAAAACAAAAAAAGACAGGGGTTGCAATCCTAGTCTCTAATAAAACAGACTCTAAACCAACCAAGATCAAAAAGAGACAAGACCATTACATAATAGTAAAGGAATCAATACAACAAGAAGAGCTAACTATCCTAAACATATATGCACCCAATACAGGAGCACCCAGAGTCATAAAGCAAGTCCTTAGAGACTTACAAGGAGTCTTAGACTCCCACACAATAATAATGAGAGACTTTAACACTCCACTGTCAACATTAGACAGATCAATGAGACAGAAAGTTAACAAGGATATCTCAGGAATTGAACTCAACTCTGCACCAAGCAGACCTAAGAGACATCTACAGAAGTCTGCACTCCAAATCAACAGAATATACATTCATTTCAGCAGCACTGCATCACACTTTTTCCAAAATTGACCACATAGTTGGAAGTAAAGCACTCCTTACCAAATGTAAAAGAATAGAAATTATAACAAACTGTCTCTCAGACCACAATGCAATCAAACTATAACTCAGGTTTAAGAAACCATTCAAAACCGTTCAACTACATGGAAACTGAACAACCTGCTCCTGATTGACTACTGAGTACATAACAAAATTAAGGCAGAAATAAAGATGTTCTTTAAAACTAATGAGAACAAACACAGAACATATCAGAATCTCTGGGACACATTTAAAGCAGTGTGCAGAGGGAAATTTACAGCACTAAATGCCCACAAGAGAAAGCAGGAAAGATCTAAAATTGACACCCTAACATCACAATTAAAAGAACTAGAACAGCAAGAGCAAACACATTTAAAAGCTAGCAGAAGGCAAGAAATAACTAAGATCAGAGCAGAACTGAAGGAGATAGAGACACAAAAATCCCTTAAAAAAATCGATGAATCCAGGAGCTGGTTTTTTGAAAAGATCACCAAAATTGATAGACCACTAGCATGACTAATAAAGAAGAAAAGAGAGAAGAATCAAATAGATGTGATAAAAAATGAAAAAGGGGATATCACAGCCCATCCCACAGAAATAAAAACTACCATCAGAGAATACTATAAATACCTCTATGCAAATAAACTAGAAAATCTAAAAGAAATGGATAAATTCCTGGACACATACAGCCTCCCAAGACTAAGCCAGGAAGAAGTTGAATCCCCGAATAGACCAATAGCAGGCTCTGAAATTGAGGCAATAATTAATAGCCTACCAACAGAAAAAGTCCAAGACCAGAAGGATTCATAGGCAAATTATACCAGAGGTACAAAGAGGAACTGGTACCATTCCTTCTGAAACGATTCCAATCAATGGAAAAAGAGGGAATCCTCCCTAACTCATTTTATGAGGGCAACATCATCCTGATACCAAAGCCTGGCAGAGACACACACAAAAAAGAGAATTTTACACTAATAACCCTGATGACCATCGATGCAAAAATCCTCAATAAAATACTGGCAAACCCGATCCAGCAGCACATCAAAAAGCTTATTCACCACGATCAAGTTGGCTTCATCCGTGGGATGCAAGGTTAGTTCAACATACACAAATCAGTAAACATAATCCATCGTATAAACAGAACCAAAGGCAAAAACCACATGATTATCTCAATAGATGCAGAAAAGGCCTTCATTCAACAGCCCTTCATGCTAAAAAGTCTCAATAAATTCGGTATTGATGGAATGTATCTCAAAATAATAAGAGCTATTTATGACAAACCCACAGCCAATACCATACTGAATGGGCAAAAACTGGAAACATTCAACTTGAAAACTGGCACAAGACAGGAATGCCCCCTCTCACCACTCCTATTCAACATAGTGTTGGAAGATCTGGCCAGGGCAGTTAGGCAGGGGAAAGAAATAATACCCATTCAATTAGGAAAAGAAGAAGTCAAATTGTCCCTGTTTGCAGATAACATGATTGTATATTCAGAAAAGCCCATCGTCTCAGCTCAAAATCTCCTTAAGCTGATAGGCAACTTTAGCAAAGTCTCAGGATACAAAATCAATGTGCAAAATTCACAAGCATTCCTATACACCAATAACAGACAAACAGGGAGCCAAATCATGAGTGAACTCCCATTCAAAGAGAATAAAACACCTAGGAATCCAACTTACAAGGGATGTGAAGGACCTCTTCAAGAAGAACTACAAACCACTGCTCAATGGAAGAACATTCCATGCTCATGGATAGGAAGAATCAAAATCGTGAAAATGGCAATACTGCCCAAAGTAATTTATAGATTCAATGCCATCCCCATCAAGCTACCAATGACTTTCTTCACAGAATTGGAAAAAAAACTATTTTAAAGTTCATATGGAACCAAAAAAGAGCCCACATTGCGAAGACAATCCTAAGCCAAAAGAACAAAGCTGGAGGCATCATGCTTCCTGACTTCAAACTGTACTACAAGTCTACAGTAACCAAAACAGCATGGTACTGATAGCAAAACAGAGATACAGAGCAATGGAACAGAACAGAGCCCTCAGAAATAATACCACACATCTACAACCATCTGATCTGTGACAAACCTGACAAAAACAAGAAATAGGGAAAGGATTAACTATTTAACAAGTGGTGATGGGACAACTGGCTAGCCATATGTAGAAAACTGAATCTGGATCCCTTCCTTACACCTTATACAAAAATTAATTCAAGATGGATTAGAGACTTAAATGTTAGACCTAAAACCATAAAAACCCTAGAAGAAAACCTAGGTAATACCATTCAGAACATAGGCATGGGCAAGGGCTTCATATTTAACACCAAAAGCAATGTCAACAAAAGCTGAAATTGACAAATGGGATCTAATTAAACTAAAGAGCTTCTGTATGGCAAAAGAAACTACCATCAGACTGAACAGTCAACCTACAGAATGGGAGAAAAGTTTTGTAATCTACTTATCTGACAAAGGGCTAATATCCAGATTCTACAAATAATTCAAACAAATTTACAAGAAAAAAACAACCCGATCAAAATGTAGGTGAAGGATTTGAACAGACACTTCTCAAAAGAAGACATTTTTGCAGCCAACAGACACATGAAAAAATGCTCATCATCACTAGACATCAGAGAAATGCAAATCAAAACCACAATGAGATACCATCTCACACCAGTTAGAATGGCAATCATTAAAGAGTCAGGAATCAACAGGTGCTGCAGAGGATGTGGAGAAATAGGAACACTTTTACACTGTTGATGGAACCGTAAACTAGTTCAACCATTGTGGAAGACAGTGTGGCGATTCCTCAAGGATCTAGAACTAGAAATAGCATTTGGCCCAGCCATCCCATTACTGGGCATATACCCAAAGGATTATAAATCATGCTGCTATAAAGACACATGCACATGTATGTTTATTGCGTCACTATTCACAATAGCAAAGACTTGGAACCAGCCCAAGTGTCCATCAATGATAGACTGGTTTAAGAAAATGTGGCACATATACACCATGGAATACTATGCAGCCATAAAAAGGGATGAGTTCATGTCCTTTGTGGGGACATGTATGAAGCTGGAAACCATCATTCTCAGCAAACTATCGCAAGGACAAAAAACCAAACACCGCATGTTCTCACTCATAGGTGGGGATTGAACGATGAGAATACTTGGACACGGGAAGGGGAACATCACACACCGTGGCCTGTCATGGGGTGGGGGGCGGGGGGAGGGATAGCATTAGGAGATATACCTGATGTAAATGAGTTAATGGGTGCAGCACACCAATATGGCACATGTATACATATGTAACAAACCTGCACGTTGTGCACATGTACCCTAGAACTTAAAGTATAATTTTAAAAAATTCTAGAAAGTAAAAATCCATTCCATTAAAAAAAAATACTATATTAGTAAATGTACATGTTTCCTGAGTTCCACAAGCTGTCCTGCCCAATTAAACCTAAGTTGGGAGCTATGAGAATTCTGATACATAGCTGGACACTCAGAAGTACAGGTTAAAGCAGGGAGATTCCTGTGAGATAGAGGCCTCAACCTGTGAGGGCTCCATCTCACAAGATTTAGCACACTAGATCTTGTGAGATATGATCTTGTGCTATCTCATAAGATCTGACACTATCTAGCCCAACTAAATACTCTCAGAATTGAATTGAATAATAGAATACCCAGTTTGTGTCCACTGAAGAATTGCTTGGTGTGTGCAGAAATAATCCTCACCTATTAATAGTAGATGTGCAGTGTTCTGTGCTGTGTTAGGTGAGCATAGAGGGAAAAAAAGTTTTTCTTTTCCTCTAAGTTTCTCTGAAATCCCTTTCAAAACCACAACAGTCTTTTCTTTGCAGAAACATGGAAGCTGATCATAAAATTGGAAAAGTGGGGCTCAGTATTGCCAAAACAATCTAGACAGAGCAGAGGAAATTTGGAGAACCACACTTCCTGTTTTCACAAATTACTACAAAGCTATAGTAATTAATACAAAGTGCTACTGTCATAAGGGTAGACCTATATAAGGTAATATAATAGAATTCAGAGTCCAGAAATTAACCCATACATTAATGTTCAATTGATCTTAGAAAGGATTTGCCAGGACCATTTAATGGGGAAGGAATAGCCTTTTCAACAAATAGTCCTGGATCAAATGGATATGCACATAAAAAATAATGGAGTTGCACTCATATTTCAAATGTATAGAAATTAACTAAAAGTAGATCAAAGACTTGAATGTGAGAAATAAAAGTATAAAATTTTTAGATTAAAAGTGAAAATTTTAATGACATTTGATTAGGCACATTTTTTTCTAAACTATGTTATTTTCAATTATGCAGTAATCATTTTGTCCTACCATTAAATATTATTTTAAAATATTATTTTAATGACAGTATACTAGTCCTTCCTCTTAATATAAATTATTTAATCATTTCCCTATTATTGGGCATTTAGAAATTTTTGAAAATTTTCCTATCATAGTGTTTTGATGAACAATGATACACATCAAACTGTTTGTATTTCCATTTATAAAAATTTATAAAAGATTCCCAAAAGCGAAATAACTTACATTAACTTTTTTTTAAGGTGGAGGTAGTATAGGAAAAAATATATTTTTTTTATTTTTTTAAATTATATTTTATGTCACTCATAGGTGGGAATTGAACAATGAGAACACTTGGATACAGGAAGGGGAATATCACACACCGGGGCCTGTTGTGGGATGGGGGGAGGGGGGAGGGATAGCATTAGGAGATATACCTAATGTAAATGATGAGTTAATGGTTGCAACACACCAACATGACACATGGATACATATGTAACAAACCTGCACGTTGTGCACATGTACCCTAGGCACCTTTTTAAAGTATGACACAAAGATCAAGCAAGAAATGACAAAATAGATAACTTTGACTTAAAAATTTATTTTGTACATTGAAGGACACTATCATGAAAAGACAATCCACAGAATTAGAGAAAATATTTTCAAACCATCAATATATCTGATTAGAGTCTAGTGAACATAACATATAATGAACACTTAAAACAACAATAAAAAGAGAAAAACAAAAATAATTTAGTCAATTAAAGAATAACCAAATTATTTGAATAGATGCTTCTCCAAAGAAGACATATATATATGAGACAAATGAACACACAAAAATATGTTCAACATCATTAATCATATAGGGAAATGCAAACCAATAAGATGCTCTTATATCTATTGGGATGGCTAGAAATATTTTAATAAGGAAATAAATGGCATTGGTGATTTGGCAAAATTTGAATCCTCATATATTGAAGGAGGGAATGTAAAATAGTGCAGCTGCTATGGAAAATACTTTCACAGTTTATAAAATAATTCACTGTAGGATGCCAATGTGACCTATCAATTCTAATCCTAACTCTATAACCATAAGAATTGAAACCATATGTTCAAACAAAATCTTGTACACAAAAAATATGTCTATCAATGGTTAAACAAAATGTGATATAGCAAAACAATAATATATTGGGCCATAAAATTAAATTAATTACTGCTATGTGCTCCAAAATGGATGAATGTTGAAAAGATGCTCCCTGGAAGAAAAAGGATGTCAAGAGTAGGCAATTTCATGGAGACAGAAAGTAGATAAATGTTTGCCAACGACTTAGAGATGAAGATTATTGAGAGTATATGTTAATGAACATGAGAGTATGGAAATATTCTCTAATTAGATTGTGGTAATAGTTGCACAACATTGTGAATATACTGAAAACTGCTGAAGTTCACATTTTAAAATAGTAAAATCTATGTTACATATCAATAATAGAAAAGAGAAAAATAATATACTCTAATATATTTCACATTGTACATGCATACCAGTAGGCTGTATGACTGCATTCATTTTATTTTATTTGTATAAACTTATGGGGTACCAGTGTAATAATATTACATGGATATGTTGTATACTGGTGAAGTCAGGGCTTTTAGTATATCCATCACCAGAATAATGTACATTTTATCCATTAATTAATGTTTCATCTTCTAAATCCCCAACCTTGAGTGTACACTGTGTATTATTCTACACTCTAAGTCCGTGTTTACATGTCATTTATCTCCTGCTTATAAGTGAGAACATGAGGTGTCTGTCTTCCTGTGTCTTACTTCCTGGGCCTCTTGAAGACAGCATAGTCTTAGGTCTTGTTTCTTTATTTACCTTGCCACTCTGTGACTTTTAATTGGGGCATTTAGCATATTTACATTCAAAGTTAGTATTCATGTGTGGATTTGATTCTGTCATCATAATATTAGCTGGTTATTTTGCAGACTTATTTATGTGTCACTTGCTTATAGTGTCACTGGTGTGTTTTTACATCAGTGTCTTTTTTTTGTGACTGGTAACTGATTTTCTTTTCTACATTTAGTGCTTCCTTCAGGAGCTCTTATAAGGCAGGTCGGCTGATAACAAACTCCCTCTGCATTTGCTTGTCTGAAAAGGATTTTATTTCTCCTTCACTTATGAAGCATAGTTTGGATGGATATGAAATTCTGGGTTTGGAATTTTTTTTAAGAATGTTGAATATTGGTCCTCAATCTCTTCTTGTTTGTAGGGTTTCTGCTGAGAAGTCTGCTGTTAGTCTAATAGACTTCTTTTTGTAGGTGACCTGACCTTTCTCTCTAGCTGCCATTAACATTTTTTTTTTTTTTTTGACCTTGGAGAATTCAATGATTATGTTTCTTGGGGATGATCTTCTTGTAAAGTATCTAACTGGTTCTCTGCATTTCCTGAATTTAAATGTTTGTCTTTCTATCTAGGTTAAGGAAGTTCTTATGGATGATATCCTGAAATATGTTTTCCAAGTGATTCCATTCTCCCTATCTCTTTCATTGCATCATAGATTTGGTCTCTTTACGTAATCCCATACTTCCCAAAGGTTTTGTTCATTCCTTTGCATTCTATATTTGTATGTTCTTGTTTGCCTGTCTTATTCCAAAAAGATAGGCTTCATGCTCTGAGATTCTTTCTTTCCACTTGGTCTATTCTGCCACTGATACTTATGATTGCATTGTGAAGTTCTCATAATGTGTTTTTCAGCTCTATCAGGACAGTAATGTTATTTCCTATACTGGCTATTTTGTCTGTCAACTTCTTAATTGTTTTATTATGATCTTTAGCTTCCTTGGATTGGGTTTCAGTGTACTCCTGTAGCTCAATGATCTTCATTCCTATTCATATTCTGAATTATATTTTTGCCCTTTCAGCCATCTCAACCTGGTTCAGAATTCTTGCAGGAGAGGTGATGTGGTCATTTGGAGGACAGAAGGTACCCAGGCTTTTTGAGTTGTCAGGATTCTTGGGTTGATTCTTTCTCTTCTTTCTGTGCTTATCTTCCTACAATCTTTGCTGTTGCTCTCTTTATTTTATCCTATCTAATTACTTTGAGGGCTTGATTGTGGTATAAGTTGGATGCAGCTGTTGATTAAAAGAGTCAAACTCCATAAAATATTTGAAGAGATTTGTCCTGAGCCCAATATGAGTGACCATGGCCTGTGATACAGCTCTCAGGAGGTCCTGAGAACATGTGTCCAAGGTGGTTGGGGTGCAGCTTGGTTTTATACATTTTAGGGAGGCATGAAACATCAATCAAATACATTTGAGAAATACTGTGGTTTGGTCAAGAAAGACAGGAAAATTCGAAGAAGGGGCTTCCAGGCTATAGGTAAATTTAAACATTTTCTTGTTTACTATTGGTCGAGTTTGTGTAAAGACCTGGGATTAGTAGAAAGGAAATGTTCAGGTTAAGATAAAAGATTATGGAGAACAGGGTTTCTGAAGTCTCATAGTGGCTGCCCTTAGAGACAATAGATGACAAATATTCCCTATTCAGATCTTTAAAAGGTGCTAGAATCTCAGTTAATATCTTCAGGATTGGGAGGGCCTGGAAGAAAAAGATCTAGCTGTATTATTAGAGAGTTTTTACATATTCAAATTTCCACCATAAAGGATGGCTTTGAAGGGCCATTTCAAAATATGACAAAGAAGCATTTTGGGGTAAAATATTCTGATTTTCTTCTTTGTCACATAAGGTTATGTGAGAGTCAGATTGGAAAGTAAGTCACGATATATAGGGTTAAATAAAGCCCATCAGATGATAATTTATGTAGGGTATGACTCCTCAGATCCCTTACATAGGAATTTGGACAAGATTAAGAAAAAAACCAGATCTTAGTCCTTACAGCCAACTGGCTTCATTTCTGAAAGATTTTAGGTGGCCAGCGCTTACCTCCCAACTTTTGGACTGCATTCTCTAACTGTGGGGAACTTGTATTCATTCTCAACTTTGTTCCCTGCCTCCTTGAATTTAGGAATTTACTGCATAATGAGGGCCAACGTGCTCCTAGACTGCTGTTCACTACACTCCAATGGGTAGTGTCAGCCAAACCTTTTTATAGTATGTTTACAGCCAGATTCTTCCTCATTCACACATGCCAGCAGCAGCAGTAGCAGCAGCTGCAGCAGTGTGGTAAGGTGGTCCCAGGGTGCCTGCCTCCCTGCAAATATTTACCACAGTGGTGAAGGCAACGCAGGGTGGGAGGGAGGTACAGGCAGCGCCTGATGGTGGCCGTGGTCATGCTGGCAATGTTGTTGGCTCAGATGTTAGTTCATGGGGCACGTGGTCATGCTAGAGATGGTGCTGGCTCAAGGGTGGGCTTCTGGCAGGCACAAGTCTGGGTGCCTTCTCAGTGCTCCACAATCAGGAGTGGCTGCTCAGGGCAGGGAAGTATCCACTGTTTTCTGTTCAATGTTAGTGCAAGAGTAAGTTACTGGCAGGGGTGGGAGTGGCTGGCTCTGTGTCTGCCAAGGCTCTATTTACAATGGTGTTTGGTGAGTGGAGGGGGTCATACTGCACTCCTGCACACTGGCAGGGCAAGGAAACCTGTGCAGAAGCTTTTTAGTTTAAGTGCCATTTGTCTCTTTCTGATTTTGTTGCCCATCCTATTGATGTCTTAATCATTAATCATTTGCCTAAACTAATATCCAGAAGAGATTTTCCTGGATTCCCTTCTAGTATTTAATCGTTTCATTCATGTCTCATATTTAAGTCTTTTTTTTTTTTTTTTTTTTTTTTTTTGAGACAGAGTCTCAGTCTGTTGCCCATGCTGGAGTGCAGCAATTTTGGCTCACTGCAACCTTGACATCATGGACTTATGTAATCCTCCCACCCCAGCCTCCCAAGTAACTAGGACTACAGGCGTGCACCAACATGCCTGGCTAATGTTTGTATCTTTTTGGTAGAAATGGAGTTTTGCCATGTTGCCCAGGCTGGTCTCAAACTCCTGGACTCAAGCAATCTTCTCCCCTCAGCCTCCCAAAGTGCTAGGATTACAGGCATGAACCACTGCACCCAATTATATTTAAGTATTTAATCCACCCTGAGTTGATTTTTGTATATAGTGAGAGATTGGACTCCAGTTTCATTCATCTAAATATGACAATCTAATTCTTCCATCACCATTGATTGAAAGGAGTGTCATTCTTCAATGTATGTTCTTGTCAACTTTGTCAGAGATCAGTTGGCTATAGACATGTGGCTTTATTTCTGGGTCCTCTATTCTGATCCATTAACATATGTGTCTATTTCCATACCAGTTTCATGCTGTTTGGTTACTATAGCCTTGTAGCATAATTTAAAGTCAGGCAATGTGATGCTTCCACCTTTGTTCTTTTCACTTAGGATTCCTTTGGCCATTTACACACTTTTCTGGTTTTGTGTGAATTTCACTATTGTTTTACTAATTCTGTGAAAGAATAACATTTATATTTTGACATGATTGGATTTAATCTCTAGATTGTTTGGGTCAGTATGGTCATTTTAACTATATTATTTTTTCCAATTCATGAGCATGAGATGTTTTTCCATTTGTATTATCTATAATTTATTTTGTCAGTGTTTTGCAGTTTTTCTTTCACCTTCTTGGTTAAATATATTCCTGAGTATTTATTGTAGATATTGTGAATGGAATTTCCTTCTTGAGTTGGTTCTCAGCTAAGATTATTGTTGTATAAATAGGATACTGATTTTTATACCTTTCTTTTGTATCCTAAATCTGTATTGAACTCATATATCAAGTCTAGGAGATTTTTGTTTGAATCTTTAGGATTTTATAGATATATAAGCATAACATCTGCAAATAGCAATAATATTACTTCCTCTTGTCCAACTTAGATGGCTTTGAGTTCTTTCTCTTTCCTGAATGATCTGGCTAGGACTTTTAGTTCTATATTTCATATGAGTGGTGAAAGTTGCATTCTTGACTTATTTAAGTTCTTAGAGGAAAAGCTTTCAACTTTTCTCTATTGACTATGATGTTGGTTTTGCAGTTCTTGTATATGGTCTTTGTCATTTTGAGTTATGTTCTTTTTATAGTTTATTGAGGATTTTATCATGAAGGGATGCTGAATTTTATGAAAAGTTTTCTCTGTGTATATTGAGATGATCATATGATTTTTAGTCTCAATTATTTTTATATAATGTATCACATGCATTGATGTTTGTATATTGAACCATCCTTTCATCTATGTTATAAAACCCACTTGATCATTGTGTAGTATCTCTGTGCTGTGATGTTGGATTTGGTTCACTAGTATTTTGTTGAAGATTTTTGCTTCAGTGTTCATCAGTGTTATTGGTCTGTACTTTTTCTGGTTTCTATTTTCTGTGTCCTTGTTTGGTTTTTATATCAGGATGATACTGGCTTCATAGATTTAAGTAAGGGAACTTCTCTCCTCCTCACATTTTTGGAACAATTTCAGGAGTATTGGTATTAATTCTTCTTTGTAGGTTTGGTAGAATTCAGTTGTGAATCTGTATGGGTATGGATTTTTTTGTTTTGAGTTTTTTTTTTTTTTTTTTTGTTATTATTACTGTTCCAATCTCCTTCTTCATTGTTGGTCTGTTCTGGATTTCTATTAATTTCTGTTACAGTTTCTGTGAGGTTTGTTGTGTCCCAAAATGTATCTATTGTCTTTAGGTTGTTAAGTTTGTGAGCATTTGTTGTTCAAAATAGTATCTGATGATCATTTTTATGTGTGTGTTATGAATTGTAGTAGTTAATCTAGCTAGTGGTTTATCAGTTCCTTTTTTGTTTTGAAGAACCAGTTTTTTGTTTTATTGATTCCTTTGTATTGGTTTGGTTTTTGATGTAGTTTATTTAGTTCTGCCCTGATTTATTTATTTATTTATTTGTTTGTTTGTTTATTTTCTTCTGCTAATTTTGGGTTTGTTCTTGGATTGGTGGTTCCTTGAGGTGTGACATTAGGTTGTTATTTTTTGATTGTTCTACTTCGTTGATGTAGGCATTTACTGCTATAAACTTTCTTCATAGCACTGGCTTTGCTATATCCCAGAAGTTCTGGTATATATTTCCATATTTATTCATTTCAAAGATTTTCTTAAATTTCTCTCTTAACTTTATTGACCTAAATATTCAGTAGTGTGTTGTTTAATTCCCATGCATTTGTATATTTTCAGTGTTTCCTCTCGGTATTTCTGTTTTTTCCACTGTGATCTGAGGAGATACTTGATATGATTACAGTTTTTAAAAATGTGTTAAGACTTGTTTTGTGGCCTAACATATGACCTGTCTTGGAGAAAGTTCCATGTGCAATGAGAAGAATGAATGTATATTCTGCAGTTGTTGGGTAGAATTTTGTATAAATGCCTGTTAGGTCCATTTGGTCTAAAATTCAACATAAATCCAAAGTTTCCTTGTTGATATTTTTTGTCTCATTGATCGGTCTAGTGCGGTAAGTGGGACACTGAAGTCCCCCATTATTAATGAATTGCTGTATATCTTTTCTTTAGGTCTACTAATATTTGTTTATGAATGTGGGAGCTTTGGTGTTGGGTGCTTATAAATTTAGAATTGTTATATCCTCTTACTGAATTGATTACTTGGTCATATCTTTTGTAATATGATTGTCTTTTTTTACTGTTTCTGATTTAAAGACTGTTTTATCTGATATAAATATAGTGACTCCTGCTTTCTGTTTCTATTTGCACATAATATTTTTTCACACCTTACTTTCAGTCTAAATGTATCTTTACAGGTAAACTGAGTTTCTTGTAAGCTTGATATGGTTGGATCATGATTTTCTAAATCCATTTTGTTAATCTGTCTTTTAAGTGGAGCATTGAATCCATTTATATTTAGGGTTAATAATGATATGTTACATTTAGTTACTGTCATATTGTTAAAAAATAAAAATGTATAAAAGTATTATCCAGCTGTTTTATAAATTATTTATTTTTCTCTATTAGTCTTTGGTGATATTCTATTGAATCACCATTTGATTTATTTCTCTTCATCCTTTGTGTGATGGTTTTATAATACCTGTGAGGTATGTTTTTCTGGGTGTTTTTGTGATGGTGAATATTGACTTTTAATTTCCATGTTTAGGATTCCTTTGGACATTTCTCGTAAGTTAGTGCAGTGGTGATGAATTTCTTCAGCATTTGCTTCTCTGGAAATTATTTCTCCTTCTTTGAAGCTTAATCTAACTGGATATAAAATTGTTGATTGCAGCTTTTTCTTAAGCATTTGATAATACTATCCCATTCTGTTCTGACTTTTAAGTTTTCTGCTAGTATGTCTTCACTTAGTCTGATAGGGTTTCCTTGTGGGTCAGTAGACACTTTTCTCTTGATAATTTTACAATTCTTTTTTCACACTTTTTTAGACAGTCTGATGAGCGTATGCTAATTCCTTTTTATAATGTATTTTCCAAGAGATTGTTGGTCCCCCCGTATGTGTATGTCTACATTTCTTTGCATAATCTGGAAGCTTTCATCAATTATTTCTTTAAATAGGTTTTCTATCATTTAAAAATTTTTTATTCCTTTTTGGGAATACAAACAATTTGAAAGTTTGGTAGCTCTTAGTCCTATGAGTCTTGAAGGCCTTTCTCATTCTGTTTTATTCTTTTTAAAAGTATTTGTCTTCATGGACTATTTCAACACACATGTCTTCAAGTTCTGAGATTCTTTATTTTGCTTGTTCTGATACATTGTTGAAAAATTTGGCATGATTTCTTAAAGATTTTTATATTCTTGATAAGTTGATTGTTTATATTCTGAATTGATTTTGTATTTCTTTGTATTGGTTTCAGATATTTTCTTGCATTTCATTGAGCTTTTTAAAAATCAATATTCTGACTTACATATTTGGCATTTTGAGGATTTTTTGTTAGAATCTATTGCTAGAGAATTATTGTGATCCTTTGAAAGTGTCATAATACCTTGATTTTTCATGATCCTTGTATCTTTACATTGATCTCTGCATATCTGGAGTATCAGTCTTTTATTATTTTCGAATTTACTTTCATGGAGAAGGCTATTCTTGATGTGACTTTGGTGTATGTTGTGTAAGGCTGTTTGGCTGTGTGCAGTGGCAAAGATCGTATTATTTCCTTGCTTATAAATACCCTTAATACAATCTTTCTCAAATGTCAGGTATACTAAATGGGTGAATGCGTTCATGATTTCCTGAACTGAACAGCTGGGGTGGCATGGCTTATGCAGGTAGCAGTGGTCATAAAAACATTTTGTCATTCCTGAGTGTTGTGCTCTTATGTCAGCTGTTATTGTAATGGGCTGTGCAGGTTCACCTGCATGCCAGTAGTTGGTGCCTGCAGGTTAGAGCCAGCTAAAGTGGTAGCAGAAGTGTTTATGCCCAACCTCTTTATCTGAGAAAATTGCTCAAGTGGCCCAGGTGGTGCATTATACTATGGAATGTTCAGGGGCATGAATCTCATGTTATGCCTTGGGTTGGAGTTGAAACTAAGTGGAACCAGGCATGGGAAGCCTACACTTATTTTCCTCAATGGTGGATTAAAGCACATTCTTAGCCAGTGGAAGTGAAATGTGTTTCCCCCTCACACCCCAGACCTGACATCATTCACTCTCCTGTACCAATTGTGGTAGGCAGTTTGGATATTTGGCTAGTCACTGCAATTTGCTTCTACTTTCCAACAAAATCCCTAGTATTAGAAGTCACTGACTTGGTCAATACCATGCCTCCCAGGCAATTCTCCTCCTGCTCTGGTCTTAGAAGAGAAACTCAGTTCTGGTACCAGTAGCTGGAGTCCACACTACACTCCTATCTCTGTTCTGACTGTGGGAGCTCCTCCCCTTTCAGCCCTAGTTGTCCATGCCCCAGTGAAAATCTCGGTAATGCCAAAGACTGCCACTGCTGCAAGCTCCCTTGACCCCACAGAGCTTACTAAGAGCTAAAATCTAGACTGTCATTTTTCTTTAGGTACCCAAGTCTGGAGAAGTACATGGAACACTTTCCAGAGAAGTTCCTTCTTTTAGTCTCCCAGCCATTACCCAAGTTAGAGCTAGGGATTCAGAGTTAAGGTGCTCTCCTGTGGCCTGGATTTCACCATTCCCCAGTGGAAAAGTGGACTGCAGAGAACCATTCATTCATGCTCTCCCATACTGGGGATTCGTACCCAGTATTTAGCTGGTCCCAGCCAAGAGAACTTCATGCCCTCCTTCTGTTTCCCAGATTCAGAATTTTTTTTTCATTTTTCTGCTTAACTGATGTGTTCCTTGTTGTATAATTTTCAGAGAAGAACCGCTATTTTTGCTCGTCTAAATGGATTAGGCATGTTGGAAAAACCTCTAGTCATTAATCTTGAGGAAAATAAAGTATGTGTATATTTCTTAGACTCATCTTCTATATTGTTTTTAAAATAGACTTTTTGAAATACTGCTTTTAGTGCTTGTCCAATTTTTAATTATTTTTCATTTTTATTTCTTTGTATTGGCAACATTGGGATAAATATTTTCCTTGTTTCTTTTTCATTTAAATGAATTGCAAGCTAGTGTCAAAATTTTACCACACATATTTGTTCTTCCAATCCGAGAGGTTTTATTTCACCCTACCATTGATTTATAGATAACACAGACAACTGCTGGGTTGTTAGAAATAAATATTCACTTTGTTGTATCATTTGCTCATTTCATTTCAGAAATTGATCCGTTATTATTTTACTCAAACATTTTATTATAAAATATTTAAATGTTCAGAAATATTGAAAGAATTAGGTTTTGAACATCCAAATATTCACAACCAACCTTCTAAGATTAACATTTTACTATAATTGATTATTTATCATATTTATGTATTTATATCACTATTAATTTATTAATACACCTTTTTATCTTTGCAAAATAATATTTAACATTAATAATGAAATATTTCAAACAGGCACAATAGTAAAGGGATTAACATAAATTCCTAAATGCATACCATCCAACTATTAAATTCTAACATTTTTATACTTGCTTTAGCTTCTCTTTAAACAAATAATTCATTACAAATGAAATTAAAACATGTTTTGTGCTATAATGTGATCCCATTTCCCTCTCCTTCTTATGTTTATCTTTCCATGTATATTATTAAGATCCTAGTACATATTTTAGTATATAAAAATAACATTTATGTTGTTTTGAAGTTTTCAGTATTTACCAAAACAATTTCATTTTTTATATTATCCTGGGGTGTTCCGCCCAATATTTTGTCTGTGAAATTGATGCATGTTGATCGTGTTAGCCTATCACACCATTTTGCAGACTGCCACCATTTTACAACTCCGGTCAGAGTGGAAAATTCCACCGGGGCCTGAGCTGTGAGAAACATCCTGTTGGAAAGGTCCCAGACCTAAACCCTGACGGCAATAAATTCATCCTGTCAGGTTCCACGTCTAACCCTGACTGCAGTAAATTCCTTCCTTTATCAACAGCCGAACACACCGCCCCCGCCCCATTTTCTCAACCATCCCCAACCTCTCCTGCCCAGGCCTAGAACTGCCCCAACCTGTAAGAAGGACTGGGGCTCCGATGCTGGCTGCAGGCCTTTCTCCCAATAAACCTGTGTTGCCCTTGAGCCGCCTCTACTCCATTCCTTTCTCCCTGTCGTTCTAACATTTGGTGCCAAAACCTGGGATGGGGTCTGGATCCCACAACGGAGAGGTACTTCCTTGCAACCTGGGAAGGAAGAGGCAGCGGCAGCTCGCATTGGGCTAATCCCCAAATCCTGATTGGCCTCCGGTTCCAAGCCCTGTCCATTTTTGTCTTTCTATGGAGGAATCTTTTCTCTTGGCCCCATCTTCCCACCGCTTTCTCCTTCCCCCTCTTTCCTCTCTGTGGCACTGGCAAGGACCACTCCCATTGCATCCAACACCAGCCTCCAATGGTGGGTGAGTTTCCTTTTCCACCCTCTGGATTCCTCTCTTATTTCTACCTGTTAGCTAGAAAACCCCAGTGCCAGGTAAGAGGATTCCCCGGTCACCGCTGGGTGACTCTGGCCTGCCTTCTCAGGGGATACCCTCAGAATGCTCATGGTCTGACCACTCTGGTTTCTGGGGGAACATGAAGAGCTGCGAGGGGCACCCTGGCTCTTCTCCATCCCTTCTCATGGTTGGAATTGGGATACTCACTCCCCTACTTCAGATTTTTCACCGTCCCAGCCACTCACATGGGACAGGGCTCCTGGAAATCCCCTCAAGACACCCCTGTCAGATGTCTCATCTGGAACCTCTGAACACTGGGATTGGCAGACTCCATTAAAACTAATGCCTTATTTTCCTTTGTAATGTGGCCTGGCCCCAGTATAAGCTGGACAATGATGGCTGCTGGACCAAATGGGACTTTTGACTTTCAAATTCAACATGATTTAGAAAATTTCCTCCAGAACAATGGCAAGTGGTCCGAGATGCCCTATATCCAGGTTTTTGCCAGTTCCCTCTGTCAGCCCTGTTCACCTTACCAGCTGCTGCTCTTAAACAAGAAATCTGCCAAAATGCCTCCCCTTCCAGACAAGCCCTCCTCCTCCTCCTCCGATTTTTATCCAGCTGACGAATCCCTACCTGCCCCCCAGCCCCACTCCCACCACCATCTCCTCCTCCTTCCTCTTCGGCTCCACCACCCACTTATTCCTATCTCTCATCTCTACCCTTTCCCCACCATAACTGATCTCATTCCCAGCCTCCTTCTGCTGCTGAAAATCAGGCACAGGCCCAGAGGCCCTCTAACGTCCTCCTCTTGTGAGAAGTTATGGAGACTGAAGGCATAGTCTGAGTTCATGTTCCCTTCTCCGTAGCTGATGTCTCTCAGATTGAAAAGAAACTTTGCTCCTTTTCCACAGACCCCACATCCTTCCACAAGGAATTTCTGTATATCACTCAATCTTACAACCTTACCTAGCATGACATTTATGTCATCCTCTCCTCCTCCCTCACCCTGAAGAACAGGGAACAATTCTGGATCAGGCCCAAGCAGACACCCTCCACTGACAAGATGCTGCCTATAACCCAATCACGACCCTAGCTATTCCCAGAGCTGACCCCAATTGGGATTATCAGGTGGCTTCTGCAGACAGACAGAAACTAGGCCATATGATAACATGCCTCCTAACTGGCATGAATAAAACTGCCCTTAAGGCTATCATGTATGAAAAGATAAAGAAATCACTCAACGCCCCTGACAAAAACCCTGCTCCTTTTTTCTTCCACCTTTCAGAGACCATGATTAAATATACCACCTTAAGCCCTGACACTGTTGAGGACAGAATCTACCTCCACTTACACTTCATTTCCCAGTCAGCCCCCGACATCCAAAAGAAACTCCGAAGACTGGAGTTTCTCAAACCTCAAACCTCCCAAAAAGACTTAATCACAGTAGCCTTCAAGGTCTTTAATAGAGAGGAAGAAATAAAACCCCAAAGTTTAAAAGAGACCAGGCTAAATACCAGATGCTGGCAGCTGCCATACAACAGGATTCCCCAATGCATACAAAAATCCTTAACCTCATGACAGTCCCCATCAGGAGCCTGTTTTAAGTGTAGCCAACAGGGTCCCTGGGCAAGAGTCTGCCCCAATCTCATACTGCCCTCAAAACCTTGCCCCATCTGTGATATCAAAGGACAGTGGAAGTCAGATTGCGCTCAACAAGACTCTTCACCCTGCTTGCGCAAACAGGTCCCACAACCCAGGTTCCAGTCTGGCAAGCATTCTAGACCTGGCTGCTGAAGACTGACGGGGTCCAGGGTCTGCTGCCCCCACCGCCTTCACCACCTCAGAACCCAGGGTAACGCTGTCAGTCTCTGGTAAGCCCATGCTCTTCCTTTTAGATCTGGGAACTAGTTACTCAGTTTTATCAGAATATTCTTGACCCCTCCTCAGTTCTTCTATCTCTATTGTGAGAGTCAATGGAATCCCCTCTAGGCACAGATTGGTCCCCTATTATGCAACCTATTCAATACCCCCTTCATCCACTCCTTCCTAGTTATCCCTTAGTGTCCTACCCCTATCTTGGGGTGGAACATACTGAGTAAATTCCAAGCCTCCATACAACTAGCCTCCTCCAATTCTACCCCTTTTGCTTTACTCTGCTGCCCAGATGCTTCC